>NC_141875.1:365348298-365654033 GCF_056163025.1 Triticum urartu
TTCAGACTTAGCAGAAAACTGGACATGGCAAAAACAGAGTTCGTAGGTATGTTGGTGAGCTTGATGCACTCACCACAAGGCATTGCATGACAAAATAATCATACTCCCAACAAGAAGACATGATCAAGCATCTAAACATGGCAAGAACAATCTCATAGCATGCATGGATCAACTACAACAACCTTGGCAAAATTGATTAACACATAAACAATCTGCCAGGAACATTTTATAGCAAAACTAGAGCAAGATTGAGTCATTCTATGGTACTCCATAATTGCAAAAAAGACATGGATGGATAGAACATAACAACATATCAAAATCATCCTTACTGAACATGCTCAAAAGAGGCATGGATCACTCTGTAGCAACATGAATACATGGCATAAAAATAACATCAGGGAAATGACTTAGAAGAATTCTAAGTCCCTGAAATCAGCAACATCACAAGAGCTACTTTGCATGCTTGTGCTAGTTATCACATTGATCACAAAAATATATGGCATACACCCCTGTGAAGATGGCATGGCATAGCCCAAAACACATGTAGGGCCCAAGTTCATAGGAGGCACACAATAATCATGGCAAAAATGACAAATGTCCATAATCTGTTAAGAAACAGAAACTAACATTATGAAGCACTCTTGCAACAACAGTTTAGGCATCAAGAT
The DNA here is from genome assembly GCF_056163025.1 of Triticum urartu. NCBI lineage: Eukaryota > Viridiplantae > Streptophyta > Magnoliopsida > Poales > Poaceae > Triticum > Triticum urartu. The sequence goes on from NC_141875.1 coordinate 365,348,967, forward strand.
GGACTCAAACAAGCATGGTGCAATGGAACAAAGTGAAGAGCACATCCAGACGAACAATTTTGATATATCATACACATGAAACGGAGCTACGGTCATGGAGATAAGGCATGATGAACAGAGCAACATAATACAAAAGTTTCGGGACTTAGAGAAATTCAACCTCTGGGAAAAAGTCAACGGGGCACGAGAACCAAGGCTTGCCGGCGCGGGGCTTGCTGGAGATGGCGGGGAAGGATGCGGGGCTCGCCGGAGATGGCGGATCCGGGCCGGATCTTGCCGGATCCGGCCGGATCCCAGCGCGGGGAGGCGGAGGAGGTCGCCGGCGGGCGCGGGGCGAGGCTGGGTGCTCGGGGCGGAGGGCGGCGGCGGCCGGTGGCGATGAGGATGGGCGGCGCGCGGGCTCGCCGGGGCGCGGAGCGGCGGGCGGCGGGGCAGCGGGCCGCGGTTGGGCCCGGCAGGCTTCGGTGATGTGGGCATGGAGGCGCCACGTGGCGGCCCCTGGTAGGCCGCGGGTGGCGGCGCGTTTCGTCCAGCGTTGCCCGGACTTGTCTGGCGGCGCGGAGGGGAAAATTTTAGGGTTAGGGTTGGAGTTGCCTCAGATTTGGACGGGGAAGACTAATTTATAGGTTGAGGGAGCTAGGAGACTCCAAATGGAGTGCGGTTTTCGGCCACGCGATCGTGATCGAATGGCCGAGAGAATGGAGGGGGTTTGGATGGGTTTTGGGCCACTTTGGAGGGGTGTTGGGCTGCAACACACCCGAGGCCTTTACGGTTCCTTGGTTAACCGTTGGAGTATCAAACGAACTCCAAATGGTACGAAACTTGACAGGTGGTCTACCGGTAGCATACCAAGGCCGGTTGGCAAATCTCAGTCCAATCCGAGAACGTTTAACACCCACACACGAAAAGAAGCAAAAGGGGACGCCGGAGGACGTAGGAGTGCTAGAATGCAAAACGGACAACGGGGAAAATGCTCGGATGCATGAGACGAACACGTATGCAAATGCGATGCACATGATGACATGATATGAGATGCATGCCATGGACAAAAAGCAAAACGGAGACAAAACCCAACCACGAGGGAAAATCATAACTTAGTGCCAAAAATGGCAAGAGTTGGAATACAAATATGGCAAGTTACATACGGGGCGTTACACCACGATACCTACCACTTGCTATATCATGCCTCCCATATTGCCATGTCAAGCCTCTAACCCTCCTTTCCTACCAAACCATTGTTTGGCTATGGTACCGCTTTGCTCAGCCCCTCTTATAGCATTTCTTGTTGCAGGTGAAGCTGAAGTTTGTTCCATGTTTGGAACATGGTTATGTTGGGATATCACAATATCTCTTATTTTTAATTAATGCATCTATATACTTGGTCAAGCGTGGAAGCCTCGGCCTTATGCCTGGTGTTTTGTTCCACTCTTGCCGCCCTATTTTCTGTCATACCAGTGTTATGTTCCTTGATTTTGCATTCCTTACACGGTTGGGTGTTATGGGGACCCCTAGACAGCTCACTTTGAATAAAACTCCTCCAGCAAGGCCCAACCTTGGTTTTACCATTTGCCTCACCACCACCTACTTTTCCCTTGGGAGTCGCGCTCTCGAGGGTCATCTTTATTTTAAACCCCCGGGCCAATGCTTCTCTAAGTGTTGGTCCGAACTAGAGTCCTTTGCACCGCCACCTCAGGGAAACTTGAGGGCTGGTTTTAGTTGTATGGAGCGCTCATCCGGTGTTGCCCTGAGAACGAGATATGTGCAGCTCCTATCGGGATGTCGGCACATCGGGCGGTCTTGCTGGTCTTGTTTTACCATTGTCTTAATGTCTTGTAACCGAGATTCCGAGTCTGATCGGGTCTTCCTGGGAGAAGGAATATCCTTCGTTGACCGTGAGAGCTTGTGATGGGCTAAGTTGGGGCACCCCTGCAGGGTTTGAACTTTCGAAAGCCGTGCTCGCAGTTATGGGCAGATGAGAATTTGTTAATATCCAGTTGTAGAGAACTTGACACTTAACTTAATTAAAATGCATCAACCGCGTTTATAGCCGTGATGGTCTCTTCCGGCGGAGTCCGAGAAGTGAACACGGTTTTGGTGTTATGCTTGAACGTAAGTAGTTTCAGGATCACTTCTTGATCACTTCTAGTTCACGACCGTGCTTTGCTTCTGTTCTCGCTCTTATTTGCGTATGTTAGCCACCATATATGTTTAGTGCTTGCTGCAGCTCCACCTCACTACCTTCTCCTACGCATAAGCTTAAATAGTCTTGATCTCGCGCGTGTGAGATTGTTGAGTCCTCATGGCTCACAGATACTTCCAAACAGTTGCAGGTGCCGATGATACAAGTGCAAGTGACGCACCTGAGCTCAAGTGGGAGCTCGATGAAGATCTTGTTCATTGTGTTGTTTCGTTTCCTGTTGATCAGTAGTGGAGCCCATTTGGGACGATCGGGGATCTAGCATTTTGGGGTTGTCTTTCTTTATTTGGTCCCGTAGTCGGACCTTGATTTTATTGTGGATGATGTAATGCTATATTTATGTATTGTGTGAAGTGGCGATTGTAAGCCAACTCTTTATCCCTTTCTTATTCAGTACATGGGATGTGTAAAGATTACCCCTCTTGCGACATGCCTACTATGTGGTTATGCCTCTAAGTCGTGCTCTGACATGTGGGAGATATAGCCGCATCATGGGTGTTACAAGTTGGTAATCAGAGCCTTCCCCGACTTAGGAGCCCCCTGCTTGATCAAATCGCTGACGTTGTTGAGTCTAGAAGAAAATGTTTTGAGTCTTAGGATTATATATATCAAAGAGTAGGATTCTTTTTACTCCTCAGTCCCTTCGTCACTCTGGTGAGGCCTCCTGACGTAGAAGTTTTGACTCTTCTCTCCTCAAATTTCACTAAAAAAATTTTAGGATCACGCGGGTATCTTGGAATCGTTTCGATGGTTTTGTGACGCGAACATTGTTCTTGGTGCCTCCTGACATTTAGGGGTTGTGGCAGTGTCCCGAGGAGTTGAGCTCCGAGGTGTTATCGTCACAATTTTATCGTTGCAGTTCTGGAATACCTGAGTTCGCCGACATAAAAAATCTCTTTTATGCAGTTGTTGGTGAGATAACCTCGACACCACCCAGTACTGGGGTGGGAGTTCGGGAGTATTGCCATAACTCGTATAACGGATGCTTTTCGAAGGTTGAGGTAAACGATTTCCGAAGGTTTCTTGGTTATGTGTTGAAGGATGGATACAACTGGAAGTAGGATTTGTTAGTTTTGGGTGAGATATTATGCTTCCCCTGTATCCCCAACACCTGATTGTATAGCCAGAAAGTTTCGGGAGTTTATAAGTGGGAATTCAAGTAGCTCCTAGAATATCTTTCCAACAAACACATGATACGATATGGGATCTGTCATATGTTTGTTCTGGCTTATTTTGCAAGCCAATCCTTTGTTTTCGTTTTGATTGTGGTATTCGAGTTGCTTCAAAGTCATGTGTTGATTCCATACCTTTCCTAAGTGGTGTTCTTATACTCCTATGTGATTACCAATCCTTCATGATAATCGAGATTGTCATGTCAATCCTTTTCAACCGGCGTGTTTCTCTTCAAGTGGATCCGATCATTTTCAACATCCGCGAGATCTATTCTAAGTTCTCTCAACGGTGTTTGTTTCATCCTTCCCAAGTTGCCTTTTGTTTTACCCACCCTCCCACCCTTTTTCTTAATCAAGTATCCATCTTATGGATGTGAAGACTCTTCATTCTTGTCTTTCAATGTTTTACCCAGCGGTTCTCATGAAGATGCTCTACAAGTTCAACATTCTTCGTTCTTTTTTATTCTTCGGTGGATTCAATTCAAGCTTTGTAGATCATATCCTTTCCTCGTTTAAATGTTTTCTCATGCCGGTGCACTTCTTAATCGCTCACCTCTCGCTATTCAATTGTTCTGGAGTACAGAAGATATCTTAGAAGATTCACAGTTACATTCTCGATCCGTTCAAGTTCTTTTGAGATTGTTATCTCTTTCAAGCCATTTAATTCAACCGGCACAATCTATCTTTTAAATCATCTACGATGTTTCTCTTGAGTGGGCCCTAACCCACATGTCTTTTCCCAGGATCTTACCTGACTCTTCTAATCTTCCCGGAGTTACTCTCAAATTCTTCTCCAAGTTTGACGTAAGGATGAATTGTCATCAGTCAAATGTCTTCCTCCAAGATCTTTCAAATTCTTTTCATCGTTGGTTCGTCCTTTCTAATTTTCATTCCGGAGTGCCTCAACAATTCATGGTGGTGTTTCCCATCGTCATTCTCTGCTTTTGAAGACCAAAGAAGAGTTTCTCTTAAATCTTGCTCCATTCTCTTCAAGATTGATGGTTCTAGCGTTATGACATCCTCTCATAATTGTTTTTGATTGTGAAAATTATTTTCAACCATCTGGAGAAATTCAGGAGTCTTGTCAGTTTGATTCTCCGGAGCCCATCATCTCAGAATTAGTCATTCTCGGCGTGTAGCTATTGTTCTCCAAATCTTACTGGTGCATCATTCAAATATTCTCTAATCAGTTCATGATCTATTCGTTCTCATGTATCAAATTCCCTCAAGTATCTTCGTTCGTTTTCTAATTCTTACCGGTGATTCATCCCTTTACTTCGTTCTTTTCCAATTCTTACAGTGGTTCGTTCAAGATATCTCTTCCGTTGTTATTGTATCATTCCATTCTTTCGTTCTTTCCAATCCTACCGGCGGATCATTGAAGACCTTTCTCAAGTTTGCGCCATATCTATCTTAATCCTTTCTACGAGAATAAGTAGTATGCCAAATCCGTTGCTTGTCATCAATTTAAATTGGTGAAGGATAAGCATAATGTAATTCTTATTCTTGTTTCATTGAGTAAATTCAATTCCTTATTCTGGAGGCTCATCAAATTCTCGGTTTCAATTGTTTCATCTTTTCTTTTCCCGGAGTTCCAAGCTCTCTCAATTATATCATTGCGAAGCTCCATCCAATCATTGCAAGGCTTCACCTTGTGTTTTCAACTTCTCTTTTCTTTTGTTTGATCATTCTTTTGTTACCAGAGTTCTTCATGAAGGCTCTACATGGTGGCTCATCACAGATTCCTTTCATTCTTCAATTGTTCTTCAAGTTTTCTCTCGAAGCTAAGATCCGCCAAGCTATGCTCTAAAATGAACATGGTGTTAAACACATTTCTTGTTTTGAGGAGTTCAAGCATTCTTCATCTTGCATTCCAGAGTGCAACTCTTTCTATCTTGTCTCTTGCGGTAGTGTTATGTCATTCTTGACAATTTCTTTCGTGTTTCATGATTCGCAAGTTGTCAGGAATGAGGTATTTAAACTCATCACTTTCTTCCTTGGAGTTATCTTGGTATAGATTTCACCTAAAGCCTTCCATTGAGAATGTTGCTCTTTGTGATGATTACCTGTGATCCAAGTTCTCTTATCACCTCGGTGGGAGAAGCTTTCTATCTTTTCTAGCTCTCAATCAAATCTTTTTCCCGTGAGTGGCAGGTTGTCACCTCATAATTTTGAGATGTCTTCCATTAGCCCACATCAAGCTTATGATTTCATTGTTAATAATCCAACAACTCCGTTCAACCTTTTCTCTGTAAGAATGCTCTTTCAATTTTATTTGTGAGAGTTGTGATTCTTCTTCTCTGTTCTTTTCTTTCCAACCATCTAGTTTTCCATTCATTTGTTCCGGAGGCATGGTGATGTTGCTCTCTTCGTCCTATCATCTCTTTTTGCCAAGATCAAGCTCTTTACTTTGTCTATCCATTCAACCGGAGTGTCGTGTCCGTCATTCAAGTTCTCTCATCTTATCAAGTTTTGCCTCCCTTCTCAACCGGAGTGCTGTCCGAAATCTTTCTTACCCCTTGTGCCATTCTTTCAATAGTTCCGGAGGTAGTGTGTTGTTGATTTCATCAAGCATACTCTCATCTTGTCAAGTTCTTGTTAATTCCTTTCATTTACAGTTGGAGTGCGGTCCAAATTATATCATTCTTTTTCCTCCTCTATCTTGTTTCTACTTGAGTGTTGCCATAACTGATCCTTATCGTTCCTTGTACATCTTGTTTCAGTCAGAGTGCTTGCATGTACTTCTTGTCCATTGCAATCCTTTTCTTATGTCTTTCAACCTGCAAAGTTCTAGTAATGTTCCTTGTTCCACTTTTCTAACGGAGTGTTTTCAACTTTGTTCATCTTCGTTGTATTCTTTCTTTCAATTTGTTCAACCTCGCAAGGTTCTTTGGTGTCACTCATTTGTCAAAGAAGCAACTTAGTTTTACCTTTTTCCCTTCCTCTTCCGTTTCCCCTGATGCCATCCTAGATCTCGGGACGAGATCCTCTTGTAGTGGTGGAGTGTTGTGACGCCCCGAGACCGTTGCGCCAGGGGTCTTCCAGTTATTCGCCGTCGTTGCCGTATCATTCACTTGCGTGTTGCATATTGTCATGTCATCATGTGCATTGCATCATCATGTTTTCAAAACTTGCATCCGTCCGGGTTCCCCCAGTTCCGTCTGTTGTCCGTTCTGAGCCCAGACACACTTGCACGTGCCCGCGGCACGTCCGAAATAGTATTTTATAAGTGGACGGAAAATGCTCTCGGAATGGGTTGAAAGTTGGCGTGCGATGTTGTTTTGTTGTCAGTAGGCCGCCTGCCAAGTTTCATCGCATTCGGAGTTCGTTTGATGCCCCAACGGATAACTATAGCGACAATATAGTCAGTCAAATCGTCGGACGTTTTCGGTCTCCGGAAACAGTTGCCGGGTCTCTCTCTCTTCTCTTCTCTCAGCACAACCCGCTCTCCACAGCCCACTTCCACTCACCTGCAGCCCACCTACTCCATCCTCATGACCGGAGCCATCGGATCGCGATCGGAGGGTCCAAAATCCCCCCTAAATCCCCTAACCCTAGCTCTTTTGGCTATATATGGACACCCCCTTGTCCATTTCAGGCAACCTAGCCTCCCCCTACCCTCAGCCGCCACCTCCCACCTCGTTTTCAGTGCCGGCCGCCCCTTCTCCGCCACTTGTCAGCGCCACAGCTGGCCGCGCCGCCACCAAACCGCGCTCCCCTCCAATCATGCGCCTCCACGTTGCCCCTGGCCTCCCCGCGCCGCCGCAGCCCGCGCGAGGCCCGCGAAACCCAGATCGGGGCCTGCCTGGGCCGGATCTGGGCCCGAGTGCCCCGCACACACCATCCGCTCGCCCCGCTCCTCCCGAGTTTCCCCCACTCGACCACGCCGCCGCAGTTCCAAGGAGGTCCTCCACCGACCAGTCGCCGCCGGTGAGCGTAGCCGCGGGAGCCCCTAGGCCAGATCCGCCCCGCGACCTCTCCTCCTTCAGTTTTCCCTCTCCGTGTCTCTCATGGTGGCTCCTCTCTCCCTGCTTAGGAATGCCAGGTTTGCCTGAAGCTTCACGCCCACGCCGCTGGAGCTCCACCGCGCCGGAGTCGCCTCCCACCGCCGGGAATGGATCCGCCCTGCTCGGATTTGTTCGGATCTGGCCATCCTCGCTGCCTCCCGCCATCCACCTTCCCCGCCTCTTACGCCGGCGCCGCCATGGCCTCCCTGTTCATGCGGGCACACGGGGAGGATGAACAGATCTGCGTTCGTTCGGGTGGGCCCTGCGTCGATCGGCCCATCTGCAGCTTGCTGCGGCCCAGCACCACCCTTGTTTTGGTCCAGCCGGCCCGAAGGCCCAAAGTGAGCAGCTCCCTCCAGCCACTCTCCTGAACTCTGTTGGCCCAGTCAGTTTCGGCCCATTACATTTTTTTTTCTGTTCTGGGGTTTTTCCTATTTATCCAGAGATGTCAGTTTTACAGAAAAGAACCTCATGTTCATACATTTAATATCTCACAAACTATGCATCACATGTAAAAACTTTATATATGAAATATGACTAGAATTTCATCTAGTTTAATAATATCCAACTTTCAATCATGTTTGACATGTTTAAAATGATGTTTGCTTTAATTTGCTTAAATAGCATGCTAAAATGATTTAATTCATAACTAATTAACCGTAGCTCGGATTGAAATAATCTTTATATGTAAATGGGGTAGAAAATTGCCTATTTCAACATGGTGGCATTGATTTGCATGTTTAACAACTCTAAAATATGCTTTAGGGTAGAACAGTACCAAATCTAATATATGCTCATGAGGATTTCTCCGGACTTGTTGTTTGTTGTTCCAGCCTCATTTAAACTTGCCTAGATAGGTAGTTTTTATTTGCTTCACCTCTTTCCATGTTAATCAACATTTAATATTGTTGAGTACTTAAACGAGAGAGAACTAAATATTTGATGTGGTGTTTCGTCAATATGCAACTCGTTGCATATTGAGCTCCACTTAATTTGTAGAATTGCTTGTGCACTTTGCCATGCCATGCCTCATTAAACTGGACATGCATCGTACTTGGTTGTGCATCATGCCATGATTATGTGATGGTTGATTACCATGTTGTTTGCTTCTATCCGGTGTGCTTCTTTGGGTTGGTTCCGTTAACGTCGTGTTTGTGAGGATTCGTTCGACTTCGTCCGTTTGTCTTCTTCATGGACTCGTTCTTCTTCCTTATGGGATCTCAGGCAAGATGACCATACCCTCGAAATCACTTCTATCTTTGCTTTCTAGTTGCTCGCTCTTTTGCTATGCCGCGATACCTACCACTTGCTATATCATGCCTCCCATATTGCCATGTCAAGCCTATAACCCTCCTTTCCTAGCAAACCGTTGTTTGGCTACGTTACCGCTTTGCTCAGCCCCTCTTATAGCGTTGCTTGTTGCAGGTGAAGCTGAAGTTTGTTCCATGTTTGGAACATGGTTATGTTGGGATATCACAATATCTCTTATTTTTAATTAATGCATCTATATACTTGGTAAAGGGTGGAAGGCTCGGCCTTATGCCTGGTGTTTTGTTCCACTCTTGCCGCCCTAGTTTCCGTCATACCGGTGTTATGTTCCTTGATTTTGTGTTCCTTACACAATTGGGTGTTATGGGGACCCCTTGACAATTCGCTTTGAATAAAACTCCTCCAGCAAGGCCCAACCTTGGTTTTACCATTTTCCTCACCACCACCTACTTTTCCCTTGGGAGTCGCACTCTCGAGGGTCATCTTTATTTTAACCCCCCCGGGCCAGTGCTTCTCTAAGTGTTGGTCCGAACTGGAGTCCTTTGCAGCGCCACCTCGGGGAAACTTGAGGGCTGGTTTTAGTTGTACGGAGCGCTCATCTGGTGTTTCCCTGAGAACAAGATATGTGCAGCTCCTATCGGGATGTCAGCACATCGGGCGGTCTTGCTAGTCTTGTTTTACCATTGTCGAAATGTCTTGTAACCGGGATTCCGAGTCTGATCGGGTCTTCCTGGGAGAAGGAATATCCTTCATTGACCATGAGAGCTTGTGATGGGCTAAGTTGGGACACCCCTGCAGGGTTTGAACTTTCGAAAGCCGTGCCCGCGGTTATGGGCAGATAGGAATTTGTTAATATCCGGTTGTAGAAAACTTGACACTTAACTTAATTAAAATGCATCAACCGCGTGTGTAGCCGTGATGGTATCTTCCGGCGGAGTCCGGGAAGTGAACACGGTTTTGGTGTTATGCTTGAATGTAAGTAGTTTCAGGATCACTTCTTGATCACTTCTAGTTCACGACCGTGCTTTGCTTCTCTTCTCGCTCTTATTTGCGTATGTTAGCCACCATATATGCTTTGTGCTTGCTGCAGCTCCACCTCACTACCTTCTCCTACCCATAACCTTAAATAGTCTTGATCTCGCGGGTGTGAGATTGCTGAGTCCTTGTGGCTCACAGATACTTCCAAACAGTTGCAGGTGCCGATGATACCAGTGCAAGTGACGCACCTGAGCTCAAGTGGGAGCTCGATGAAGATCTTGTTCATTGTGTTGTTTCGTTTCCTGTTGATCAGTAGTGGAGCCCAGTTGGGATGATGGGGGATCTAGAATTTGGGGTTGTCTTTCTTTATTTGGTTCCGTAGTCGGACCTTGACTTTATTGTGGATGATGTAATGCTATATTTATGTATTGTGTGAAGTGGCGATTGTAAGCCAACTCTTTATCCCTTTCTTATTCAGTACATGGGATGTGTAAAGATTACCCCTCTTGCGACATGCCTACTATGCGGTTATGCCTCTAAGTCATGCTCTGACACGTGGGAGATATAGCCGCATCGTGGGTGTTACAAAAGTATAACCCATTTTCTAGCTAGGACAACAATTAATAATTTCAACCAACTGCTCAAAACAGAATTCAATAAAATTTCCCACATTTTGATGGGATTCGAAATATTTTTATCCCGGAATTTCTAGTCAGATTAAATACAATTTCAATATAAATTTGTATTACGTAAAAATCCAATGAAATATTGTGCTTGAAACAATTAATGAAATTAAAAATTTCAAAATCCAAAAATAATATTTTATAAACTAATTACGTGTTTGGTGCATTTTTTATAGTTACTGCCCAGTTTTTATAATTACATCCCATTTATTATTTCTTAAAGCCCATTTTCTTGTTAAGCCTAATGCATCCCTCCTAGGAAAGATTTCCAGCCCAGTGGGGCAGAGAATAACAAGTTGACCTTGCCTGGGTATTCCTCAAAAATAAGTATAGTTGGGCTAGCCATTTTCAGCTTGAAAAAAATTAATATCTGGCCTGGATATCTGGCATGCGCTGCCACAACCTGCCCAGTTAATACCCTGCTGTCCTCTGAACAACAACGAAAATATCACTCAAGAAAAACTCTGCAGTGCTCACATCTCAGAAAAACAAATACTACTCAAGCTGCTTGGTCCTAGTTGTCGGCCGCTCCTTGTGCAATTCTCTTGTTTATTGACTACATGGTTGACAATGGTGTGGGACCGTGATGTCAGGAAACCAAGAGGAAGCAAAAATAATTATAGTTGTATATAATAAGGAGGCACTTGCGTACGTTGATGTCTACTACACAACCTTCTTCTTGTAGACGTTGTTGGGCCTCCAAGTGCAGAGGTTTGTAGGACAGTAGCAAATTTCCCTCAAGTGGATGACCTAAGGTTTATCAATCCGTAGGAGGCGTAGGATGAAGATGGTCTCTCTCAAGCAACCCTGCAACCAAATAACAAAGAGTCTCTTGTGTCCCCAACACACCCAATACAATGGTAAATTGTATAGGTGCTCTAGTTCGGCGAAGAGATGGTGATACAAGTGGTATATGGATGGTAGATAAATGTTTTTGTAATCTGAAAATATAAAAACAGCAAGGTAACTAATGACAAAAGTGAGCACAAACGGGATTGAAATGCGTTGATACAAGGCCTAGGGTTCATACTTTCACTAGTGAAAGTTCTCTCAACAATAATAACATAATTGGATCACATAACTATCCCTCAACATGCAACAAAGAGTCACTCCAAAGTCACTAATAGCGGATAACAAACGAAGAGATTATGGTAGGGTACGAAACCACATCAAAGTTATTCTTTCCAATCAATCCGTTGGGCTATTCCTATAAGTGTCACAAACAACCCTAGATGTTGTGAATAACACCTTAAGACACAAATCAACCAAAACCCTAATGTCACCTAGATACTCCAATGTCACCTCAAGTATCCGTGGGTATGATTATATGATATGCATCACACAATCTCAGATTCATCTATTCAACCAACACAAAGAACTTCAAAGAGTGCCCCAAAGTTTCTACCGAAGAGTCAAGACAAAAACGTGTGCCAACCCCTACGCATAGATTCCCAAGGTCACGGAACCCGCAAGTTGATCACTAAAACATACATCAAGTGGATCAATAGAATACCCCATTGTCACCACCGGTATCCCACTCAAGACATACATCAAGTGTTCTCAAATCCTTAAAGACTCAATTCGATAAGATAACTTCAAAGGGAAAACTCAATCCATTACAAGAGAGTAGAGGGGGAGAAACATCATAAGATCCAACTATAATAGCAAAGCTTGCGATACATCAAGATCATGCCACCTCAAGAACACGAGAGAGAGAGATCAAACACATGGCTACTGGTACATACCCGCAGCCCCGAGGGAGAACTACTCCCTCCTCGTCATGGAGAGCACCGGGATGATGAAGATGGCCACCGGAGAGGGATTTCCCCCTCCGACAGGGTGCTGGAACGGGTCTAGATTGGTTTTCGGTGGCTACGGAGGCTTCTGGCGGCGGAACTCCCGATCTATTGTGCTCCCCGAAGTTTTTAGGGTATATGGGTATATATGGGAGGAAGAAGTACGTAGGTGGACCTCCGGGCTGTCCACGAGGCAGGGGGCGCGCCCAGGGGGTGGGCGCGCCCCCCACCCTCATGGGCAGCCCGGGACTCTCCTGGTCCAACTCCGATACTCTGTGGGCTTCTTCTGGTCCAAAAATAAGTTCCGTGAAGTTTCAAGTCAATTGGACTCTGTTTGATTTTCCTTTTCTGTGATACTCTAAAACAAGGAAAAAACAGAAACTGGCACTGGGCTCTGGGTTAATAGGTTAGTCCCAAAATAATATAAAAGTGTATAATAAAGCCCATAAACATCCAAAACAGATAATATAATAGCATGGAACAATCCAAAATTATAGATACATTGGAGACGTATCAGCATCCCCAAGCTTAATTCCTGCTCGTCCTCGAGTAGGTAAATGATAAAAACATAATTTTTGATGTGGAATGCTACCTAACATATTTCTCTAAGTAATTCTCTTCATTTTGGCATGAATGTTCAGATCCATAAGATTCAAGACAAAAGTTTAATATTGACATAAAAATAATAATATTTCAAGCATACTAACTAAGGAATCATGTCTTCTCAAAATAACATGGCCAAAGAAAGTTCATCCCTACAAAATCATATAGTTTGGTCATGCTCCATTTTTGTCACACAAGAATGCTCTCATCATGTACAACCCCGATGACAAGCCAAGCAATTGTTTCATACTTTAGTAATCTCAAACTTTTTTCAACTTTCACGCAATACATGAGCGTGAGCCATGGATATAGCATTATGGGTGGAATAGAATATAATGAGGGGGTTATATGGGGAAGACAAAAAGGAGAAAGTCTCACATCGACGCGGCTAATCAATGGGCTAGGGAGATGCCCATCAATTGATGTCAATGCAAGGAATAGGGATTGCCATGCAACAGATGCACTAGAGCTATAAATGTATGAAAGCTCAACAAAAGAAACTAAGTGGGTGTGCATCCAACTTGCTTGCTCACGAAGACCCAGGGCACTTAAGGAGGCCCATTGTTGGAATATACAAGCCAAGTTCTACAATGAAAATTTCCCAATAGTATATGAAAGTGACAAAACAAGAGACTCTCTATCGTGAAGATCATGGTGCTACTTTGAAGCACAAGTGTGGAAAAAAAGGATAGTAGCATTGTCCCTTTTATTTTATTTTTTATTATTTTATTATTTGGCCTTTCTTTTTTTGGGACAATGCTCTATTAATGATGATCATCACACTTCTATTTATTTACAACTCAATGATTACAACTCGATACTAGAACAAAGTATGACTCTATATGAATGCCTCTGGCGGTGTACCGGGATGTGCAATGATGCATGAGTGACATGTATGGAAGAATTATGAACGGTGGCTTTGCCACAAATGCGATGTCAACTACATGATCATGCAAAGCAATATGACAATGATGGAGCATGTCATAATAAATGGAACGGTGGTAAGTTGCATGGCAATATATCTCGGAATGGCTATGGAAATGCCATAATAGGTGGGTATGGTGGCTGTTTTAAGGAAGATATGAGGAGGTTTTTGTGTGAAAGAATGTATCATATCACGGGGTTTGGATGCACCGGCGAAGTTTGCACCAACTCTCAATGTGAGAAAGGGCAATGCACGGTACCGAAGAGGCTAGCAATGATGGAAGGGTAAGAGTGCGTATAATCCATGGACTCAACATTAGTCATAAAGAACTCACATACTTATTGCAAAAATCTACAAGTCATCAAAAACCAAGTATTACGTGTGTCGGTGTCAAAACCGGCGGATCTCGGGTAGGGGGTCCCGAACTGTGCGTCTAAGATGGATGGTAACAGGAGGCAGGGGACACGATGTTTACCCAGGATCGGGCCCTCTTGATGGAGGTAATACCCTACGTCCAGCTTGATTGTTCTTGATGATATGGGTATTACAAGAGTTGATCTACCACGAGATCAAAGAGGCTAAACCATATAAGGTAGCCTATGGTATGATTGTCTGTTTTTCCTACGGACTAAACCCTCCGGTTTATATAGACACCGGAGGGGGCTAGGGTTACACAAGGTCGGTTACAAAGGAGGAGATAAACATATCCGTATTGCCTAGGTTGCCTTCCACACCAAGTAGAGTCCCATCCGGACACGGGACGAGGTCTTCAATCTCGTATCTTCATAGTCCAATAGTCCGGCCAAAGGATATAGTCCGGCTGCCCCGAGACCCCCTAATCCAGGACTCCCTCAGTAGCCCCTGAACCAGGCTTCAATGACGATGAGTCTGGCCCATAGTGTTGTCTTCGGCATTGCAAGGCGGGTTCCTCCTCCGAATACACCATGGAAGAGTTTGAAATGCAAGGATAGTGTCCGACCCTGCAAAATAAGTTCCACATTCCACCGTAGAGAGAATAATATTTCCACAAATCTAATTTGCTGACATGTTTTGACAGCATTACATCACACCATTGCCCGGTTATTATTCGAACCGCTTTTCTCAACCAGCTCCGCACATATCGCGAGGCGGTTTTCTTGACACGCCTTGTCAAAGCAGAGATTGTGTTCCCCTTATCACGGGATTCTCATCAATACAGACGTGGGTAACCCAACTGCGCCATCAATTATGGCACCTGGGGAATAAGCGGTTTTGCCAGGCAAGTGAGGAGACACATCGCCTCTTCCGCCCTTATAAAGGGGCAAATATTTACTTTTTTCACCCACGCCTTCTTCCTTCTCGCTTACCCATTCCCGCACACTCGAGCTCTAGCGCCCAAGCTCGCGTTCTTATTCTCAAATCACTCCAAGCATGTTCGGAGCAGGAGGCAAGTGGATGGTTTCCTTCGTCACCGAGGAGAACATCAAAAAGTTACGGGAAGCCGGATACCTGGCTGCGGATATCGTGTACCGGCTGCCAAATGCGGGGCAGATCGTCCCAACGCCTGAACCCCATGAGAGGGTAGTTTTTCTTACCCATTTTGTCTGCGGACTGGGATTTCCTCTCCACCCGTTTGTCCGCGGGCTCATGTTCTACTATGGGCTGGATTTTCATGATCTGGCCCCCAACTTCATCCTCAACATCTCGGTGTTTATCGTCGTGTGCGAGGCCTTCCTCTGCATCAGGCCCCACTTCGGCCTATGGCTGAAAACCTTCAATGTCAAACCGAAGGTGGTGGGCGGCCAGCAAGCAAAGTGTGGAGGCGCCATGGTGGGCAAGATGCCTAATATCACCTGGCTCGAGGGCACCTATGTGGATACCATGAAGGGGTGGCAATCGGGGTGGTTCTACATCATCGAGCCGCGCGACTCCAACTGGGTGGCGGCCCCCAAATTTTGATTCGGAATCCCCACGCGGCTCACCTCCTGGAAAAAGAAGGGCCTGTCCCGGGGTTCTTCGGTAGAGCTGAACAGACTCCTGACCTGCATCCAGAACATGACGAACAAGAAAATCAAACTTGTCAACGTGGTCCAGGTTATGCTCTTCCGTCGGATCCTTCCGTGTCAACGACGGGAATTTGTTTTGTGGGAGTTCGACTCGACCAAGCACCAGACGCTGCGAGAGCTCTACGACACGATGCACGAGGACGTCTGGAGGGTGCTGTTCAAGAGTGCCGAGATTCCTCCCTCCCTCACCAAGGACTGCGGACTCAGCGCAAAGCGCCGCGCCCATCTGGTAGGCTTTTATATCTCTCAGGGTATTTATTTGCCCCGGTTTAGTTATGTGCTGGATCTAAGCTTCCATGCCATTAACAGGACTGGATAGAGACAGCGGAGCAGCTTGATTGTCCAGCCCCCCAGCCCGAAGATCCTGCAGATGCTCTTCTTAGGAAGATCCTGACTCCGGCTACTTACAAGGTGCCGGCAAAGAAGGCCAAGAAGAAGGCCACGGGGACCCGAAAGGATCTCTGGCGCAAGGTTATATCGGACTCATCGTCCGATGACTCCGACACGCACTCATCCCACGGAAACGAGGAGGAGGAGAAAAGTCCACCCCCAGCCAGGGGAGACAAGAAAAGGAAGGCCGACCCATCCGGGGAGGCTGAAGGGTCCATGAAGGGAAAGACCCTCCCTCCGGACTGTGCCACGACGGCCACCGACAACGGCGACGAGTGGCTACCCAGGGACAAGCCCCTGGCGAAGTCGTAAGTGTCCGCACACCATAGTACTTCATGGTATGTTTTATTATACTGCCTTTCCTCATGCCGAACATGATTATGCAGTCCGTCCCGAGCTCATCTCGACGTACCCTCGTCGAGCGGCTCTTTGGACTCGTCGGATATGAACAACGGTTCTCCTCCGACCGCTTCCACCCCTCGCCCTACGGACAACGCCGAGGTGTTGTCTCAAAAGGCACCGAGCCAAGGGGAGGTGGTCCTGGGGGCGCCTCGCAGCGACTTCCCGGACCCTGGGTACCAAGGGAGCGAGGCTCGTACGGGCTTCGAGTTTGGGCCCCAGCCGGACACTGTGTTGGAACCTTCAATGGTTACGGACTCCGGCAGGTGGTCCCCCATTAAGGGGGGCCAACCATCCATGCCGATGTCCTCTGTCCAACTAGAGGCACCAGACAACCTGCTGGAAGTGCTTCGCAGCGCTTCCGTCGAAGAAGAGCACCGCACTATCATGAGTGCGGTGGTCGAGAATATTCCGTCCACCAAAAATGGACTGACTGAAGCTTGCGCCAGCCTCCTAACAGGCTTTGAGGTAAGCATTCGAAATATAATAAAATATTACCGCATAGATAGTAGCCCCTGATGCTCTGTTCGGTGTTCGTGAAGAAAAGATGAATAGAGTATCAAATGATAACTCAGGAGTCTAATTAGAGTATGTCTATGTGTATGTGCAGGCTTCACCGCTGGCCGCTGCCGAACGTACTTCGGAGGTCTCTACGCTGAAGCAGGACCTGAAGCGGTCCGAGGACGAGCTCGGCCTTACCAAGAGGCAGCTCGAAGAGAGCAAATGTAAGATATACCCCTGTCTATATAGTTAAAAGAACTCCGGGTGTAAAGTAATAAGATCATCATGAATTTGTCAGGGGCCATGACCGAGGTGGACACCCTGAGGAAGGCGTTGTCCGAGGCCGAAGACAAAGCGACCAAAGAACGCATTGAACGGGAGAAGCAAGAAGCCCGAGTAGGCGAGGTGCAGCAAGAGCTCGAGGCTCTTGCCAAAAAGCACGAGTCCTTGGAGCTTGACTCTAAGACGCGAGAGTCCAAGCTCGCGCATGCGCTTGAAAGCGTTCGGAGCGCCAAGGCCGAAGCCCACAAGGCCCTCCAGGAGATTGACGCGGTGAAGAAAATAGTAGCGGGTATGGCATTCGTTATGCAAAGCAAGCACGTGAAGGAGACTTTCCTTTTTCTTACCCGAGTTCGGAGCTCTCCAGGAGCATTTGCAGATCTTCCCCGCAGTGTACTTGATGCCGCGGAGTTTTACCGGGTCGAGGAGGGAAGCTCAATAGAGAAGTTGTTCTGGTCTCAGTATACTGGGACCGAACACCCCGTGCCCTTGAGCGACCAGCTGAAGCAGTTGGTCGAGCTTCACAAGGTGGCCGAACAGGACATGAAGGGCCTTATATTCTGGATGTGGCCTGGCGAGCCCATGTCCAGCACCTACTTCGGTCAGGTGAGGCGGCTTGTGGAAGCCTGCCCACGGCTTGAAGTCATCAAGTGGTCCGTCGCATCGAGGGTGCACGCAGAGCTTTTGCCCGAGCGAAGGTGCACTGGGCGAAGCTGGACGCCGTGAAGCTGGTGAAGGAGGGGCCGCCGAGGGCAAGGAGCACCGCTGCCGCGAGAATTACTATGAGAGTGTCCTGAAGGGTTCCCTCTTAGTGGCAGATAAGTGTGCCAAGGATGTAATTTTTGAATGAACATGCTTATGTGATCCTGCAATATGAAACGAGTTCGTTTGCGCCATGCGACACTTTCTTAATTTAAAATATTACCTTCTGTGCGGCCATTTATAAAATCTGAGAGTTGGCCAGTCGCCGGCTTCTACCCCCATGTAACTAGTACTAGGGTGTTTGGGGTAAATCTGAACACTCTTTACCCCAATTTTGGGTCCTTCAAGGGAGGTGTTCAGTGCAACAATTTATCACTCTCACTTAGCCATAGAAATCTACGATTTTAAATTTTTGGCGAAGCCCCTGGTATTCGGAGGGCCGAATTTGGGGCGCTATACACGCCTAAGCCGGACAAGGCCGACTCCTCGCCCGTAGCGGAAAAAGTCTTTAAGGACTTGAGACCTCTCGAACAGCGACCTGTCTCTCGCCTTATCATGATAGTCAGTTTTTGGCTTTCTCTACTGAGGTGCTCATCCGGAAGAACCGGTACACAATCGCAGTAGTTCTCCCATCGCTACCTTAGCCGATATAGCAGAACGTAAGGTACCAAAGCATGGGAGCCAGGCGACCCAACATTTGACCAAAGACATGATTTGGAGCTGATGCATATAATGCTATAAGTTCGGGGTGCCGCTCTGTCGTAAGTGTTCGGACTTCTTGCGCCGTATTATGGGGTAAACGAGAACCCCTGGCGAACTGACTATACCCGAACGTGCGGGTGTGGATTGTCGTAAATGGACATATAATAGAAAGAGAAAAACTTAAATAATGCAATGACAGATTAATGATATGCATTGTTATTTGAATAATACGTCGAAGCGTACTGGTACAAGTAGTGCAATAGGCATAAAGTAGGACAATTCGAAATGTCCTATCCCAGGTCAAGCTACGCATAAATAGTGAAAAACGGGTATATCAAGTATTACTAGAGACCACCTGTCGGTTCCCGTGTTCATCTTAGCTTCTTGCCTCCTTGGTTGTTACTTCCGGAATGTGTCCGACAATCGTACTGCCGGAGAGGGCTTCCAAAGAGTTAGGCCCTGTCGGTTCCTGTGTTCATCTTAGCTTCTTGCCGCCTTGGTTGTTGCTTCCGGAATGTGTCCGACAATCGTACTGCCGGAGAGGGCTTCCCAAGAGTTAGGCCCTGAAAGAGGAAATGAATGTCAAAGGTATACAGCCCCTAGTGTGGTTAAGCCACAATGCGGGGCGTGTCCTGATTGTGCCCCCGCCTATGTCCATGGTATTTTCAATGCGTAGTTATGTACGCGCGGCACGGATTTCGTCGCTTCATGGGACTGGGACGGGGGCCCAATTGCTAGGCGAGCTCTGATCGTGCCAGGCGATCCTGTTGCAGCTTGTTCCGGACTCGCTTGAAGGTGTCCGGGGGCTGTGACGCCGAATGAGTGGTCTGCCTGAACAGGCTGCTTTGTGCTTCTGCTGCAAGGGCCGCAGTGTGCTCTTCTGTATGGAACGAGCGTTCTGTGTTTCTATTTACTGTTATGACCCCGCGAGGTCCTGGCATCTTGAGCTTGAGGTATGCGTAATGCGGCACTGCATTGAATTTTGCAAATGTTGTCCGTCCGAGCAGTGCATGATAGCCACTGCGAAACGGGACGATGTCGAAGACTAACTCTTCGCTTCGGAAGTTATCCGGTGATCCGAAGACCACTTCCCGTGTGATTGAGCCTGTGCAATGGGCCTCTACACCTGGGATGACGCCTTTAAAGGTGGTTTTGCTGGGTTTGATCCTCGAGGGATCAAACCGACTAAGTTCAGGTTGCTGCCGCCGTCCATGAGGACTCGAGTGAGGTGAAATCCGTCAATGATGGGGTCTAGGACCAGTGTGGCGGATCCGCCATGACGGATGCTAGTGGGGTGGTCCCTGCGATTGAAGGTGATCGGACAAGCAGACCATGGGTTGAACTTCGGGGCGACGGGCTCCATCGCATAGACGTCCCTTAGTGCACGCTTCCGCTCCCTCTTGGGAATGTGGGTTGCGTATATCATGTTCACCGTCTTCACTTTTGGGGGAAACCCCTTCTGTCCTCCTGTGTTCGGCGGCCGGGGCTCCTCATCATCATCGCTATGCAGCCCCTTGTCCTTGTTCTCGGAATTTAACTTGCCGACCTGCTTGAACACCCAGCATTCTCCGTTGGTGTGATTGGCTGGCTTGTCAGGGGTGCCGTGGATTTGACACAAGCGATCCAGTATGCGATCCAGACTGGACGGAGCCAAAGTATTTCTTTTAAATGGTTTTTTCCGCTGACCGGATCTAGGGCCTCTGAATCCGGCATTGACTGTCGTATCTTCAGTGTTATTGCCGTTATTGTGGCTCTTTGGTCTATTACGACGCTGCCTACCATTAGCATCTTTGGTATCCGAAGTATCCGGATTCCTCGATGTGTTGTTGCTGCGAGCCAGCCAGCTGTCCTAGCCTGCGCAAAAGCGGGTCATGAGTGTCGTGAGGGCTGCCATAGATTTCGGCTTCTCCTAGCCGAGGTGGCGAGCGAGCCACTCGTTGCGAATGTTATGCTTGAATGCCGTTAGGGCCTCTGCATCCGGACAGTCTACAATTTGATTTTTCTTAGTTAGGAACCGTGTCCAGAATTGTCTGGCCGATTTCCCTGGCTGCTGGGTTATGTGGCTCAAGTCATCAGCATCCGGTGGCCGCACATAAGTGCCCTGGAAGTTGTCAGGAAATGCGTCTTCCAGATCCTCCCAACTGCCGACGGAATCTGCTGGCAAGCTGTTCAGCCAGTGCCGAGCTGGTCCTTTGAGTTTTAGTGGGAGGTACTTGATGGCATGTAGATCATCACCGTGAGCCATGCGGATGTGAAGGAGGAAATCTTCAATCCATACAGCGGGATCTGTTGTGCCATCGTATGATTCGATATTTATGGGTTTGAAACCCTCCGGGAATTCATAATTCATAACTTCATCAGTGAAGCATAGGGGTGTGCGGCACCTCTGTGCCGGGCTATATCCCGACGTAGTTCGTATGAGTCTTGTCTGCTGTATTCTACCCGGCCGGATTTACTCTTGGTGTATCCGACGCGACGATCATCGTCCCGTGTGGGCGCACGTGCCCGTGTCCCGTATATTGACCTTGCGATTTTTGTCTTACTGTCCAAGATGTCTCGTAGGTCCTCTGTGTTGCCCCGGGCCTTAGTATTTTTGACTGAGTGGCGACGGGTTGCAGTCTAAACTTTAGGCTGAAACGCCTCTCTGGCCCGGCCGCGTAGTGGCCGGTCAGCCGCATCGTACACTGGTGAATGAGAATTCAATTCTTCCTCCTCGAGGTGAGGTAGCAACCTGCGTTTTGGGTAACTTTTGGATGGGCGCTCGAGTTCATGCTCCTCGGCCGCAAGGACTTCGGTCCACCTGTTTACAAGCAAGTCTTGATTGGCTTGAAGCTATTGTTGTTTTTTCTTCAGGCTATTTGTCGTGGCCATAAGCCGGCGCTTGAAGCGCTCTTGCTCGACGGGGTCCTCATGCATGATAAACTAGTCGTCGCCGAGGCTCGCCTTGTCTTCGGAGAGAGGCATGTAATTGTCCTCCTCCGGTTCTCCGTCTGCTGCCTGCTCTGGAGGGCTAGCTTGTTCGTCCTCTAGCTCTATATCATGCTGGAGGGGATTGTTGTTGTCTTCGGCGCTATCCGGAGTGTTATTATCTCCTTTGCCGGTATCACTGCTCTTGCTGTGGCGGGACTTAGAGCGGCGCCGCTGACGTCGGCGCTTGGGTTGCTTCTTGGAGGGGTCATCCTCTGCTGTCTCGTCGCCATTCCCTTCTTTGGGGGTGTCCACCATGTATATATCATATGATGAGGTGGCGATCCAGCGCCCTGAGGGCGGTGGTTCCTGTTCATCTCCGGCTTCGTCGTCCATACCGTTGAAGTCTTCGGAGTCGAAGTCGAGCATGTCGGTTAAGTCGTTGACAGTGGCTACTAAGTGGGTGGTGGGTGGGCAGCGAATTTCTTTGTCGTCCGCATCCCATTCTAGACGGACATAGTTCGGCCAAGGTTCTCCTGACATGGAGAGAGACCTTAATGAATTTAACACATCTCGGAAAGGTGAGTGCTGAAAGATATCCGCGGAGGTGAACTCCATGATAGGCGCCCAGTCGGACTCGACGGGCACGGATGTGAGCGGCTCGGAGTCCGTGGCTGGAGATGAATCCAGTGGTTCGGCGACACGGCTCGCGTAAGGGGTGAAGTCAGTATCTCGCTCTATCGCCACTGAGAGTGCGGCCTCCATGGCGGGGTCTATCCCTCCGCTCTCGGATGGCGTGATTTTCTCTGGATTAAAGGCCAGAGTAGCTGCGGATGCGATCTCCCGAACACTGTCCGAGGGCAGAGTTACGTCTTGCTCGTCGCGACTGTGCGACGCGTCCGGCATGGGCTCGTCGAAGATCAAGTTTCCGCAGATGTCGGCCGTGTAGTTCAAGTTTCCAAATCTGACCTGATGGCCAGGGGCGTAGCTTTCGATCTGCTCCAGATGGCCAAGCTAATTGGCCCACAGTGCAAAGCCACCGAATACGAAGATCTGTCCGGGGAGGAAAGCCTCACCCTGGACCGCATCGCTAGCGATGATCGAAGGAACCATCAAGCCTTATGGTGACGACACAGTGGAACTCTCAATGAAAGCACCAATGTCAGTGTCAAAACCAGTGGATCTCGGGTAGGGGGTCCCGAACTGTGCATCTAAGGCGGATGGTAACAGGAGGCAGGGGACACGATGTTTACCCAGGTTCGGGCCCTCTTGATGGAGGTAATACCCTATGTTCTGCTTGATTGTTCTTGATGATATGAGTATTACAAGAGTTGATCTACCACGAGATCAAAGAGGCTAAACCCTAGAAGCTAGCCTATGGTATGATTGTCTGTTTTTCCTACAGACTAAACCCTCCGGTTTATATAGACACCGAAGGGGGCTAGGGTTACACAAGGTCGGTTACAAAGGAGGAGATATACATATCCGTATTGCCTAGCTTGCCTCCCATGCCAAGTAGAGTCCCATCCGGACACGGGACGAAGTATTCAATCTCATATCTTCATAGTCCAACAGTCCGGCTGTCCGGAGACCCCCTAATCTAGGACTCCCTCAATGTGCATGATCCTAGGGGGATAGATTGGTAGGAAAATACCATCGCTCGTCCCCGACCGCCACTCATAAGGAAGACAATCAAATAACACCTCATGTTTCAAATTTGTTACGCAACATTTACCATACGTGCATGCTACGGGACTTGCAAACTTCAACACAAGTATTCCTCAAATTCACAACTACCCAACTAGCACAACTTTGATATGACTATCTCCATATCTCAAAACAATCATCAAGTATCAATCTTCTCTTAGTATTCAATGCACTTATATGAAAGTTTTTATTATATCCCTCTTGGATGCCCATCATATTAGGACTAATTTCATAACCAAAGCAAATTACCATGATGTTCTAAAGAATCTCAAAATAATATAAGTGAATCATGAGAGTTCATCTATTTCTACAAAATAAAACCACCACCGTGCTCTAGAAGATATAAGTGAAGCACTAGAGCAAATGACAAACTACTCCGAAAGATATAAGTGAAGATCAATGAGTAGTCGAATAATTATGCAACTACGTGAAGACTCTCTAACATTTAATAATTTCAGATCTTGGTATTTTATTCAAACAGCAAGCAAAACTAAAGAAAATAAAATGACGCTCCAAGCAAAACACATATCATGTGGTGAATAAAAATATAGCTCCAAGTAAAGTTACCGATGAACGAAGACGAAAGAGGGGATGCCTTCGGGGGCATCCCCAAGCTTAGGCTCTTGGTTGTCCTTGAATATTACCTTGGGTTGCCTTGGGCATCCCCAAGCTTAGGTTCTTGCCACTCCTTATTCCATAGTCCATCGAATCTTTACCCAAAACTTGAAAACTTCACAACAGAAAACTTAACAGAAAACTCGTAAGCTCTGTTAGTATAACAAAATAAATCACCACTTAGGTACTGTTGTGAACTCATTCTAAATTCATATTGGTGTAATATATACCGTATTCCAACTCATCTATGGTTCATACCCTCCGATACTACTCATAGATTCATCAAAATAAGCAAACAACACATCAAAAACATAATCTGTCAAAAACAGAACATTCTGTAGTAATCTGGATCAAACGTATACTGCTGGAACTCATAAAATTCTCAAATAAATTGCTGGATGTGAGTAATTTATCTATTAATCATCTGCAAAAAGTGTTAACTAAATAGCACTCTCCAATAAAAAAATGGCAGCAATTCTCGTGACCGCTAAAGTTTCTGTTTTTTTACAGCAAGATCAACAAGACTTTCCCCAAGTCTTCCCAGTGGTTCTACTTGGCGCAAATACTAATTAAAACATAAAACTCAATCATAACAGAGGCTAGATAAATTATTTATTACTAAACAGGAGCAAAAATTAAGGAACAAAAATAAAGTTGGGTTGCATCCCAACAAGCGCTATCGTTTAACGCCCCTAGCTAGGCATGATGATTTCAATGATGCTCACATAAAGGATAAGAATTGAAACATAAAGAGAGCATCAAGAAGAATATGACTAGAACATTTAAGTCTAACCCACTTCCTATGCATAGGGATTTTGTGAGCAAACAACTTATGAGAACAAGAATTAACTTGCATAGGAAGGTAGAACAAGCATAACTTCAAAATTTTAAGCACAAAGAGAGGAAACTTGATATTATTGCAATTACTACAAGCATATATTCCTCCCTCATAATAATTTTCAGTAGCATCATGAATGAATTCAACAATATAACCATCACATAAAGCATTCTTTTCACGATCTACAAGCATAGAATTTTTAATACTCTCTACATAAGAAAAATTCTTCTCAATCGGAATAGTGGGAGTATCATAAGAGACTCGAATACTATAAATTGTTTCCACACTAAAAGAGTAATGTTCAGAAAAATGGTAATCATAATCATGATAAGTTTTATAAATATAATCATCATTACCTTTTATAGCATATGTATCATCACAATAATTATCATAAGTAGCAACTTTGTTCTCATCATAATCGATTGAAACCTCTTCCAAGATAGTGGAATCATTACTAAATAAAGTCATGACCTCTCCAAATCCACTTTCATAATTATCATAAGTAGGAGGCATGCTATCATCATAATAAATTTGCATATCAAAACTTGGGAGACTACAAATGTCATCTTCATTAATCATAGCTTCCCCAAGCATGGGACTAACATTAATTGCAGCAAATATATTCTCAAAACATCATCTTCATCAAACATAGCATCCCTAAGCTTGGGCCTTCTCATATCATAAGCATAATCACTTTCATCATCAATAGTATGGATAGCACCAATAGTATAGCAATTATCATATTCTTCCAAGCAAGTGCCAAAAAGATTTTCAAGATCATAAGAAGTATCATTATCTTCCCAATCATAATCATCACAACAAGCAATATGCATAACGAGATCATCATTAAGTGCATCATCTTCCACAATTAAATTTTCATGAGGCACAACAGTAATAGGAGCAGCATTATTTGGGAGAGATATCATTTTACCTCTCTTCCTTTTTCTTTTCTTCTTCTTCACCACATCATGTGTGGGTTTAATCCTCTTTTTGGAGCTCCTTATTAATGAGATTGGTTGAATAGAAGGCTCCTCCTCGTTACCTGATTCATCATAAGAAATAATAGGAGGATATTGGGAAGTCTCTTCCCTTTCATTAGTATTCTCTTCATCTTCTATTTGTTTTCTTTTCTTTATGTAATTGGCAATATAAGGGTTTTCAATGCAATTCACCGCACAATACATATAAATTTCCTCTAGATCAAAATAAAGAAATTTATCAAGATTAAATTTTGGAATATCCTCAGTTATATGTTTCATTTCTTCATAACCCAAAAGAAGACTAAGCTCGTTATGATGCTCAAGGGTAATCATGTTATCACAATTTTTGGACACGACTTGATCATGAAACAAATAGCATTGGAGCTTTAAACGACCATGTTCATTGCAAAGTTCACAAGGCTGGCGATAAATATTGAATCTTTAAGCACAAACACCTAGCTTTTCTTGCAACAATTTAGTTTCTAAATGCTTATGCATCTTGCAATATCTATCTTCCCTATTTGGTGTGTACTTGCAAACCCAATGCACTCCACAAAAATTGACATGTTTATAGGAGACATTTTCATCATAACTAGTGCAATCATCATTAGTACCATGGATATTCAAGGAGTTCATACTAACAACATTGCAATCATGCTCATAATTCAAAGATTTAGTGCCAAACATTTTAATGCATTCTTCTTCTAACACTTTGGCACAATTTTCCTTTCCATCATACTCATGAAAGATATTAAAAAGATGAAGCGTATGAGGCAAACTTAATTCCATTTTTTGTAATTTTCTTTTATAAACTAAACTAGTGATAAAACAACAAACTAAAAGACTCGATTGCAAGATCTAAAGATATACCTTCAAGCACTAACCTCCCCGGCAACGGCGCCAGAAAAGAGCTTGATGTCTACTACACAACCTTCTTCTTGTAGATGTTGTTGGGTCTCCAAGTGCAGAGGTTTGTAGGGCAGTAGAAAATTTCCCTCAAGTGGATGACCTAAGGTTTATCAATCCGTAGGAGGCGTAGGATGAAGATGGTCTCTCTCAAGCAACCCTGCAACCAAATAACAAAGAGTCTCTTGTGTCCCCAACACACCCAATTGAAAGTGCAACTATCCCTAGGTGGTTTTGGTAATTCATAACAACATATAGCTCATTGAGCTAATGCTATTCCAAGATGATTATTTCAGGAAAGCTCAATGATTGGCATGGCATGGATGTGAAAGTGGAACCCTCAAAATGCTAAGGACAAAGGATTGGCTCAAGCTCAAAAGCTCAAGACTCTTCATTTTATATTTTAGTGATCCAAGATCACATTGAGTCTTTAGGAAAAGCCAATACTATCAAGGAGGGATGAGGTGTTGCTTAATGAGCCTCTTGCTTCATGTGCTTAGTGATATCCTCCAAAACCCTCAACTACTTTCCCATATCCACATATGACCTAAACCCTAAGCCAAACTCGGTCCTACCGATTCTTCCTATCCGGCGCCACCGAGTTTCACTTGTCATTAGCCACTGCCAAACCCTAGCAATTCGGTCCTACCGATAGGGATCTCGGTCTCACCGAGATGGGGTTGCAAACTCTCTGTTTCCCTTTCGTAACTTTTCGGTCCCACCGAAAGAGCGAATCGGTCCCACCGAGATTGCAATGTAAACTCAGTGTTTCCCCTTTGTAACTTTTTGGTCTCACCGAAAGAGCAAATCGGTCCCACCGAGTTTGCCTGACCAACTCTCTGGTTAGCTAATTACCAAATTCAGTCTCACCGAGTTTGTGTAATCGGTCTCACCGAGATTACGTTATGCCCAAACCCTTACCATATCGGTCCTACCGAGTTGCATGCCAGTCCCACCGAAAATCACTAACGGTCACTAGGTTTACATTTTCGGTCCAACCGAGCTTATTGATTCGGTCCCACCGAGATTGGAAAACTGTGTAACGTTTGGATTTTGTGTGGAGGCTATATATACCCCTCCACCTCCTCATTCAGTGAGAGAGCCATCAGAACACACACACCATTCCAACTCATATGTTCTGAGAAAGAACCACCTACTCATGTGTTGAGACCAAGACATTCCATTCCTACCATATGAATCTTGATCTCTAGCCTTCCCAAGTTGCTTTCCACTCAAACCCTCTTTCCACCAAATCCAAATCCTATGAGAGAGAGTTGAATGTTGGGGAGACTATCATTTGAAGCACAAGAGCAAGGAGTTCATTACCTACACACCATTTGTTACTTCTTGGAGAGTGGTGTCTCCTAGATTGGCTAGGTGTCACTTGGGAGCCTCCGACAAGATTGTGGAGTTGAACCAAGGAGTTTGTAAGGGCAAGGAGATCACCTACTTCGTGAAGATCTACCGCTAGTGAGGCAAGTCCTGTGTGGGCGATGGCCATGGTGGGATAGGCAAGGTTGCTTCTTCGTGGACCCTTTGTGGGTGGTTGCTTCTTCGTGGACCCTTCGTGGGTGGAGCCCTGTGTGGACTCGCGCAACCGTTGCCCTTGGGTGGAGCCCTGTGTGGACTCGCACAACCGTTACCCTTAGTGGGTTGAAGTCTCCATCAACGTGGATGTAGGATAGCACCACCTATCCGAACCACGGGAAAAACATCCGTGTCTCCAATAGCGTTTGAATTCTCCAAACCCTTCCCTTTACATTCTTGCAAGTTGCATGCTTTACTTTCCGCTGCCTATATACTCTTTGCATGCTTGCTTGAATTATGTGATGATTGCTTGACTTGTCCTAAATTAGCTAAAATCTGCCAAGAACTAAAATTGGGAAAAGGTTAAGTTTTTATTTGGTCAAGTAGTCTAATCACCCCCCCTCTAGACATACTTTCGATCCTACACCAATACAATGGTAAATTCTATAGGTGCACTAGTTCGGCGAAGAGATGGTGATACAAGTGGTATATGGATGGTAGATAAAGGTTTTTGCAATCCGAAAATATAAAAACAGCAAGGTAACTAATGATAAAAGTGAGCACAAACGGTATTGCAATGCGTTGAAACAAGGCTTAGGGTTCATACTTTCACTAGTGCAAGTTCTCTCAACAATAATAACATAAATGTATCACATAACTATCCCTCAACATGCTCCAAAGAGTCACTCCAAAGTCACTAATAGCGGAGAAAAAACGAAGAGATTATGGTAGGGTAAGAAACCACCTCAAAGTTATTCTTTCCAATCAATCAGTTGGGCTATTCCTATAAGTGTCACAAACAGCCCTAGAGTTCGTACTAGAATAACACCTTGAGACACAAATCAACCAAAACCCTAATGTCACCTAGATACTCCACCTCAAGTATCCGTGGGTATGATTATACGATATGCATCACACAATCTCAGATTCATCTATTGAACCAACACAAAGAACTTCAAAGAGTGCCCCAAAGTTTCTACCAGAGAGTCAAGACGAAAACGTGTGCCAACCCCTATGCATAGATTCCCACGGTCATGGAACCCGCAAGTTGATCACCAAAACATACATCAAGTGGATCAATAGAATACCCCATTGTCACCACGGGTATCCCACGCAAGACATACATCAAGTGTTGTCAAATCCTTAAAGACTCAATCCGATAAGATAACTTCAAAGGGAAAACTCAATTCATTACAAGTGAGTAGAGGGGGAGAAACATCATAAGATCCAACTTTAATAGCAAAGCTCGCGATACATCAAGATCATGCCACCTCAAGAACACGAGAGAGAGAGAGAGAGATCAAACAGATAGCTACTGGTACACACCCTCAGCCCCGAGGGAGAACTACTCCCTCCTCGTCATAGAGAGCACCGGGATGATGAAGATGGCCATCGGAGAGGGATTTCCCCCTCCGGCAGGGTGCCGGAACGGGTCTAGATTGGTTTCGGTGGCTACAGAGGCTTCTGGTGGCGGAACTCCCGATCTATTGTGCTCCCCGAAGTTTTTAGGGTATATGGGTATATATGGGAGGAAGAAGTACGTCGGTGGACCTCCGGGCTGGCCACGAGGTAGGGGGGCGCGCCCACCCCCTGGGCGCGCCCCCCACCCTTGTGGGCAGCCCGGGACTCTCCTGGTCCAACTCCGATACTCTGTGGGCTTCTTCTGGTTCAAAAATAAGTTCCGTGAAGTTTCAGGTCAATTGCACTCCGTTTGATTTTCCTTTTCTATGACACTCTAAAACAAGGAAAAAACAGAAACTGGCACTGGGCTCTGGGTTAATAGGTTAGTCCCAAAAATAATATAAAAGTGTATAATAAAGCCCATAATCATCCAAAACAGATAATATAATAGCATGGAACAATAAAAAATTATAGATACGTTGGAGACGTATCATATGTGAGGCTATGGCCCTGTTGGGTCCCCACTGTCATCCTCTCCAAGTAAAGTCATCTCCTCATTCCTCATGTCCGTTGACCATGTTGACAACGCAAGACGGCGGCGCCACGACAAGCGCAACAACTCGAAAGACGACGGAGAGGGCCTCGCTGGCCCTACGGATGGTCTGCTACAGCGCCCACTGCTCATTCGGGAAGCCAGGATCATAGGGCCACATGTCCGCGATGGCATTGTCGTTCGCTTGTTCACCGGTGCTCGTTGAGGAAACAGAGGTTGCAGCACAGGTCCTCCTGCGCTAGTAGCTCTTCCACCATTAGGGCGTCGAAGTGCGGTCGCACCTGCTCTATGGTGAACACGACATGAACCGGCTTGGATAGTGGCGCCGGCTCCTGGTCCGAAGCTACGTCCATTGTCTGATTGTCGTCGCTCAGCTCGGCGAGCTCACTGGCGAGCTAGCATGTCCGGCTATTGGACCGACCCGCTGCAAAGCACAAGTATGACTGCCATGGACCACCCAAACCGCCTCCCTCGCCCGCGTGCGCTTTCCACTCGAAACGGTCAGCGCCGCCCGCCCCGCTTACCGGTGCAAGCAATTGATCCTCCTTCGAACGACACAAGTGTCATCTGTCCGTCCGCATGCCGCACACATTAATGATACGCGGATGCTGAGGCGGCTACTCCGGCACCTCACGTCCGTCACTCCGCCGCCCACCATTGCTATATAAACAGCTGCGCCGGCCATAGCCGCAGTCATCCGCCTCTGGTCCCTTTCTCCTGTCCACACCACTACTGTCCACCACGGCTTCCTCGCGCTCCAGCGCTCTTCGGGACGGGCGGACGACGGACCAAGCCGGCAGGCAGCCGGAGGACGATGACGTCCCAATGGAGAACATGGTAGTCGATGATCCGGCACCAACCCCCTCCTCCGCGCCATCCTCGCCGGTGCATTGCACCACGACCATCGACGAGGCCTGTCGGTGTCAAAACCGGCGGATCTCGGGTAGGGGGTCCCGAACTGTGCATCTAGGCCGGATGGTAACAGGAGGCAAGGGACACGAAGTTTTACCCAGGTCCGGGCCCTCTCGATGGAGGTAAAACCCTACATCATGCTTGATTAATATTGATGATATGGGTAGTACAAGAGTAGATCTACCACGAGATCGAAGAGGCTAAACCCTAGAAGCTAGCCTATGGTATGATTGTTGATGTGTATGCTGTCCTACGGACTAAAACCCTCTGGTTTATATAGACACCAGAGAGGGTTAGGGTTACACAAAGTCGGTTACAATGGTAGGAGATCTACATATCCGTATCACCAAGCTTGCCTTCCACGCCAAGGAAAATCCCTTCCGGACATGGGACAGAGTCTTCAATCTTGTATCTTCATAGTCCAGGAGTCCGGCTGAAGGTATAGTCCGGCTATCCGAACACCCCCTAATCCAGGACTCCCTCAGTAGACCCTGAACCAGGCTTCAATGACGACGAGTCCGGCGCAGATTGTCTTCGTCATTGCAAGGCGGGTTCCTCCTCCAAGTACTTCATAGAAGATTTTGAACACAAAGATAGTGTCCGGCTCTGTAAAATAAGTTTCCACATATTGCCATAGAGATAATAATATTTACACCAATCTAATCTACTGACGTATTCCGCAGCGTGACACACCACGGCCAAGCCTTTATCCGAGTCGTTTTATTATCCCACCTCAGCGTGTCATGCGAGGCGGTTTCCTTGGCACGTCTTGTTAAATCAGAGATCGTGTCCCCTTATCCCGGGATTCTCATCAATACGGGCGTGGGTAACCCAACCGCTTCTAGGACTCCTAGATTATAGGCAAGTCCAAACGGACACAGAGAGGATGCTTGATATTCACCCTCTTTATAAAGGGGACAAGGCTTTTATTTTTCCCTCCCGTGCTCAACCGAATCCTTCCCCCACCTCAAGGTCAAACGCCCGAAGTTCATGTCAGGCGCTCCGAACCTTCAGTCATGTCCGGATCTAGCCTTCAAGGCCGATGGATGCCTTCCTCCGTCACGGAAGAAGACATCAAGAAGTTGAGGGAGGCCAGATATCTGACCGCCGAGATTTTGCATCGGCTGCCTCCCCGAGGGCAGGCCGTCCCCACCCCCGAACCCAACGAGAACGTCATGTTTGTTTCCCACTTCCTCCGAGGTCTAGGCCTTGCCCTGGATCCTTTCGTCAGGGGTTTGATTTTTTACTACGAGCTAGATTTTCATGATCTAGCTCCCGACTCCTTTCTTCATATCATGACATTTATTGTCGTGTGCGAGGCCTTCCTCCGGGTTACCCCTCACTTTGGCCTATGGCTCAAGACCTTTGAAGTGAAGCCGAAGATGGTCGAGGGGCAACATGCAGCGTGTGGAGGTGCCTCAATACGCAAGATGACGGGAGCTCCGTGGCCCAAAGGTTCCATCCCAGAGGTGTCTGAATTGTGGCAACAGGAGTGGTTCTACACCACGGCTCCTAGAAGTGCCAAGTGGGCGGCCCCCCCTGTTTTCCGCTCAGGCCCTCCACCACAGCTGATGTCATGGATTAGCAGAGGTCTGAGCTGGGGTCCAGTCAAGGACGTGCCCATACTGCAAGGCCGCATTCAAGATCTCTTCAATGGAGATTTCAGTTTGGTTGCGGTAATACAGGTTATGCTGGTTCGTCAAGTCCAGCCTTGCAAACGCCGGCCTCTTCGCCTGTGGGAGTTCAATCCCGAGGGACCGCGTGCCATCCAAAATTTTCTCGGCCTGACGCACGAGGAGATGTACAAGTCATTCTTCGGACCTCAGGTGGAGTGTCCGGAAATCACCGAGGATGTGGGCCTGAGTAGTAACCGCACCGCCGAACAGGTAAGGCATCTTCTGGCCGAACATACTATCTCTACTTTGTTACGAAGTTATTTCTCAGAGTTCGCTTTTTGACCAGGACTGGCTAACAAAGGCGAAGTTGATTCGGTGTTCGGCCCCCCTCCCTGAGGGTTTGGAAAATCTGGTATTGGAGAAGATGCTCCAGCTCGCACCTTGCCCAGAGCCCTTGAAGGAATATACTATGGAGGATAATGCGGGCGGACGCGGGCCCCCAACGCTGCCCATTCTAGCCGAGGGAGCGAGCGTCTCCTTGAGGGAAGGCGACCAGAAGAGGAAAAGGACTGCGCCGGGGGATTCTGAAGCCGAAGCTTCCAAACGGGAGAAGAAGTCTCCCACAGAGGGTCCTACCTTGGGGGGCGCTGTTGCCGCACAAAGTCCGCGGGGGGATCAATTCTCCCATGAGTCGTAAGTGACCCGAAATACTTTTAATAGTACAGATATGCCATCTTTTTCTTCTGAGAAAATAACCGCCACATATATTTTTGCAGTTCGGGCCTTAGCCCCTCTCAAATGAGCTCATCTTCGGGGGATCTTCTTCCAGAGATGATGGAGAGCGAAACGCCTCCTCCGGACTCCTCCGCTCCAGAAGCAGGCGACCCTGAAGTGTCGTCGCGGAGGGCCTCTCCGAGTCCGGTGAGGCCAGAAGATAATCCCATTGACCCCCGAAGCTCCCAGTGTCTGGCTCCCGAAGAGAGCAGACAAAAGAGTCTGGCCCCGTCTAGTGTGCGATCGGATGTTCTGAGGGAGTTGGTGGGGCGAGCGGCCATCTCAGATGAACACCGTGTGATGATAAATACGGTGATGGAGAGAATATCGTCTGCCGAAAGCGGATTGCATGAAGCTTTTATGAGTCTACTGACAGGCTTTGAGGTACGTAAAAGAATGTATGATAATCCTGCACATGCTAGGTGTGCCCTGTGTAGATAGTAGCCCCTGAGACTCTGGTTGTCATCGGAAACAACGATGAACAGAGGATCATATTCCCAGGAAATAACCATACTGCCTCTATGTGCAGGTGATGGAAGCTCCGGTGGCTAGCCGGACTAGCAAGTTTGCCCATTTAGAACGGCAGTTGGATGCGGCAGACACCGACATCGAGCTTGTTAACAAAAGGCTTGACGAGGCACAGGGTAAGTGCCAATATCTGGTAAACGCCACATAGGAAGAGCAGCATGATGCCAGTATCTTTAATATGTTGTGACTGCAGATGGAGCTACCACTATTGAAGCCTTGCGGGCAGAACTTGCCCGAGCCAAGGAACAAGCGAGGTTGGGTAATGCGGCTGCTGTGAAGGCGGCCGAAGAGTTGCAAGCCGAGAAGGCCGCGCATGGCGAGACCCGAGACAAGATGGCCAAGATGGCTATAGAATTAAAAGCCGCCGCCGACCGTTGCCGGGTTCTTGAAAAGGAAAACCAAGCGAAGGCATCGGACCTTGAGAAGGCTGCTGCGACGAAAAAGGATCTCCGCTCTGCTATGAGGGCAAGGAAGGAGGAGCTGGGAAATCCTTGATGTTGCGGAGGAAATTCGGAGATCCATGGTATGCCCCTCTGGATCGGCTGTGGAGTTTGGAGGATGTGTATATGGATTTGGTGGTGAGCACTGCCGATGCGGCCAAGTACTTCCAGGGTCAGACTGACCGTGGAGTAGACCAGCTGATTTGGAGACAATTCCATTCTCCCGAGCATCCACTTTCATTGACTGACCAATTAGCCGAATGGGCCGAACTAAATAGGTTGTCCGGACTCTCTATGAGGTCTGTTGTGGATCAGCTATGGCCGGGAAGGTCAAAACCGAACAGCTATTTCAGCTTGGTGCAGCAGGTCCTTGACGTGGTGCCGCGCATTAATGCAATGAGGAGGTCGGCGTGCATAGAGGGCGCACGGATGGCCTTTGCCCGTGTTAAGGCATATTGGGTGGAGATGGATGCTACCAATGTTGCAGCGGGGGATTCGGCTATAGGTCAAAAGGCTGCCAAGCACTACTTTGAAGAAGTTCTTGAGGGTGCCCGTTTGATAGAGACCCAGTGCTCAAAAAATATTATGTTTGAATGATATGTAATCTCATTGTAAGCGAAATGCTTTTATAAATTTATATAAGGCTATTTTTACACTTTTGCCTGAAAGTAATATGATGCCTCCTGGGCGGCCGTTTATGTATACATGTGTATAACCTGAAAGATTGCAGCCGTCGGCTTCAACCCTCACGCATATAATGCGGAGGTGCTCGCAAAAACACGCATTCACACTTAACCCAACATCTTGGTCCTATTAAGGAGGTGATAGCGGAGCGAGCGAGGCAACCAGACTAT
The DNA here is from genome assembly GCF_056163025.1 of Triticum urartu. Taxonomy (NCBI): domain Eukaryota; kingdom Viridiplantae; phylum Streptophyta; class Magnoliopsida; order Poales; family Poaceae; genus Triticum; species Triticum urartu. Next base: position 365,384,173 of record NC_141875.1, read on the forward strand.
AATGCTTTAGCACTTTCACTTAGCCATAGGAGTTTGACAGTGGGGCTACTAGATAGCCCCTGGTGGCTCCGCACTCTCCTGATCTCGGGGTGCGTACATGCCTGGCCGGGAAACGGCCCTTCGTTAAGGCGGATGAATTCTAACATTCCCACATGTCATCGAGTGGTTGACCAGTCTCACGTTATATCATGACAGTCAGTTTTCAGCTTTCTCTACTGAGGTGCTCGTCCGGATGAACCAGGGTACAATCGCAGTAGTTCTCCTGGTGCTACCTTAGCCGGCAAGGCAGAACGTAAGGCACCAAAACACAGGAGCCGGGCAAACCCAACATTTGACAAAAGACGATGATTCAGAGCTGATGCATATAGGGCCAAACTCGCGACGCCGAACACTCCCTAAGGTATTCGGTCTTTGTGGTATAAACCGGGCCTAAATAGTGGCCTTTGTAAGAAGCCCCATGTGTCCAGGTACGTGCATTGTTCTGGCATGGCCACATGCCAAGACGTCAGCATCCATCTCAATGGTGGATATGTATCAACAAGAGACAGTAAAAAAGGTTTACGCAGGGTCTTAATCTAAAAAGAATCCTTGGAGCGGGTCCCTGGTGCACGTCTGCGCCCGTGTCTCCGTTGTGCCGTATCCTGGACGGGTGTAGCACGATGATCGTCTGTAAAACAGAGGAAGTTAAGTGAAAAAGTTGTCGTGAAAAAGGATAGTTTTTAAAGAAACCATGTATAATTCAAGATGATAAGAAATTGCCACTTGTCTGCGCGTGTTGAGCCCCTTGTATTGACAAATAGGGGTGTGACCACTTATTTCCGTATAAATAGCGGCGCCGGACTTGATTAGTTGTATCTGAGGTCTTGACGACCTATTGGATGCTTTCGCTTGTCCGGGCGCCTTTAGTGTGCTGCGGCCAAGGCAGCCTCACTCTCTTTGGCGTGCAGAGATCGCTTGATATTTCCATGCACTGTAATGATGCCACGTGGACCGGGCATCTTGAGTGTGAGGGAGGCATAGTGTGGTATTGCATTAAAGCGAGCGAAAGCTTCGCGTCCGAGCAGTTATTGATAGCCACTTTGAAACGGAGCGATGTGGAAAGTTAAATGCTCGCGACAGAAGTTATCGGGGGAGCCGTATGTAACTTGTAATAGGAGGGAGCCCGTACAACGAGCCACTGGGCCTGGCGTTACTCCTTTAAAGGTAGTATTGCTATGGCGAATTTGTGTTGGGTCTAACCCCATCCCGCGGATTGTATCCTGATATATTAGGTTTAGGCTACTGCCGTCGTCCATCAAGACCCTTGTGAAGTGATATCCGCCAATTACTGGGTCTAATACCAGGGCAGCCCATCCTGCGTGTTGGATACTTGGTGAGTAATCGCGATGGTCGAAAGTGATCGGTTGAGATGACCAGTGGCAGGACTTCGTGGTGACATGAACTTGGGTATACTTTCCTGGGAGTGCCGCATTGTTTTTTCCCTTGATTACGTGTAACACGTTTACTATTTTGACATCTGGTGGAAATTGCTTTGGTTCCCCCGTGTCTTGCTTGGGGGGCTCGTCCTCGTCTTCAATTGGTGTATCCTCCCCCTTGTGTACGGCGTTGAGCTTGCCGGACTGCTTGAAGACCCAACATTCTCTGTGGGTATGATTAGCAGGTTTACCAGGGGTACTATGAATCTGACATACTTGGTCCAGAATTTTGTTGAGGCTGGACAATTCATCCCTGGTGCCTTTAGGGGGCGGCTTTTGTCCTGGCCGAGAGCTTTTGAATCCGGCATTTACTGCCGTGCCCTTTGTGATGTCTTCTTTATTCCAGCGTTTGTTATTGCTGTTGCGCCGTGATTTCCCGTTTCCATCTCTAACTTCAAATGTACTGGGGTCACTGGTGCTGCATCTGGCTAGCCAGCTGTCCTCTCCCGCGCAAAAGCGGGTCATGAGGTTTGTTAATGCGGCCATCGTTCTCGGCTTATTTTGGCCGAGGTGTCTGGCGAGCCATTCGTCACGGACGCTATGCTTGAAAGATGCTAAGGCTTCGGCGTCCGGACAGTCGACAATCTGGTTCTTTTTAGTAAGAAACCTGTTCCAAAGCTTTCGGGCTGACTCTCTGGGCTGTTGAGTTATATGACTCAAATCGTCCGCATCCAGAGGTCGGACATAAGTCCCTTGAAAATTTGCCCGAAAGGCGTCTTCGAGCTCTTCCCAACTTCCAATGGAGCTTTCGGGGAGGCCCTTGAGCCAGTGACGAGCTGGCCCTTTGAGCTTGAGGGGTAGGTACTTGATGGCGTGGAGATCATCTCCTCGAGCCATATGGATATGAAGGATGTAGTCCTCAATCCAGACCCCAGGGTCTGTTGTTCCGTTGTATGCCTCTATGTTTACGGGCTTGAATCCCTCTGGAAATTCGTGGTCCAGCACCTCATCGGTGAAACATAGGGGGTGTGCGGCACCCCTGTAGCTGGGTGTACCGCATTGTTCGGATGTTTGTTGTGTTGCATTGTATGCTGGGGCGCGCTTGCGTGGTCCATAGATGGATATTGTTGCACCATTCTTTGGGTGCGAGCCCTCGCATTGGTTGCGTGTTGTATGGTGAGTGGCGTTGTATGCCACTCTGTGTTGGTAGAGGGGTCGTCCATCCGACCAGGTGGCTGCTTTGATATTTGGTTGTGGGGGGTCTGAGGCTTCCTCGTCGAATTCGGGTAGCAACTTCCGCTTTGGGTAGCTCTTGTAGGGGCGATTGTTGCCGTACCTTGCTGCTGTGTTGAGTATTTTACTGCATCTGATTTGGAGTGTGTCTTGCGCGGCCTTGAGCCTTTTCTTCTGCTTTTTCAGACTCCTGTGGTGGCAACAAGCCTTTTACGGGCAGTCTGCTGCTCCAGGTGCCTGTCCGGCGTTATGTCGTCCGGACCATGATCCTTGATAGGATTTGTTTGTTCGGTTTGATTATCCGGATTGCCGTTGTCCGGCAGCGGTTCGTCCTGCTCCAGCGCTGGGTCTGTGTGATCGCTATTTCTGTCGAGGCGGGATTTGGGGCGGCGCTTGCGTCGCTGCTTTGACTGCTTTTCGAGGGAACAAGCCTTCGGTGCGTCCTTCCGCTCCTCGTCGTCATCTTTTGGTGCGTTCACCATGTATACGTCATATGACGAGGTGGCGTTCCAGGGCCCAATAGGCGCTGGTTCTTCATCGTCTCCTTCATCGGCGTCCATACCGTCGATGTCTTCGGAGTCGAGGTCGAGCATGTCGGTTAAATCATCGACGGTGGCTACAAAGTGGGTGTTGGGTGGGCTTTGAGCCCAACCTTGCTGACCGTAGTCCGGCCAGGGCTCTCCTGATAAAGAGAGAGACTTCAGTGACTTCAGGATATCGCCGAAAGGCGAGTGCTAAAAGATGTCCGCGGTAGTGAACTCCATGATCGGCGCCCAATCGGATTCGATCGGCAGGGGCGCGGCGGGTTCGGAGTCCGGAGAGGAGTCCGGCTCCTTGGAGTCATGAGTCTCGCAGAGTACGGGGCTGGTGTTCGGCTCAATCGCCGTTGGGGTCGCAGCCCCCGAGGTGGCGTCCAACCATCCATCCTCGATCGGTGTGGTTGGTTCCGAATTAAGGGTCGAAGCTGATGCGGGTGCGGCCTCCAGGGCACTGTTCAGTGGCAGAGCTAGATCATGCTCGTCGGGACAGTGCGGCGCGCTCGGCAGTGGCTCGAATCCGTCGAAGATCAAGTCCCCGCGGATGTCAGCCGTGTAGTTTAAACTTCCAAATCTGACCTGACGGCCAGGGGCGTAGCTTTCGATCTGCTCCAGACGGCCAAGTGAATTGGCCCGTAGTGCGAAGCCGCCGAAGACGAAGATATGTCCGGGGAGGAAGGTCTCACCCTGGACTGCATCGCTATTGATGATCGTAGGAGCCATCAAGCCTGACTGCGACGACACAGAGGAACTCTCAATGAAAGCACCAATGTCGGTGTCAAAACCGGCGGATCTCGGGTAGAGGGTCCCGAACTGTGCGTCTAGGCCAGATGGTAACAGGAGGCAAGGGACACGAAGTTTTACCCAGGTTCGGGCCCTCTTGATGGAGGTAAAACCCTACGTCATGCTTGATTAATATTGATGATATGGGTAGTACAAGAGTAGATCTACCACGAGATCAAAGAGGCTAAACCCTAGAAGCTAGCCTATGGTATGATTGTTGATGTGTATGATGTCCTACGGACTAAAACCCTCCGGTTTATATAGACACCGGAGAGGGTTAGGGTTACACAAAGTCGGTTACAATGGTAGGAGATCTACATATCCGTATCGCCAAGCTTGCCTTCCACGCCAAGGAAAATCCCTTCCGGACATGGGACAGAGTCTTCAATATTGTATCTTCATAGTCCAGGAGTCCGGCTGAAGGTATAGTCCGGCTATCCGGACACCCCCTAATCCAGGACTCCCTCAAGGCCCATGCCCAATACATGGACACGGTGAGGCAGAAGAGTGAGGAGCAGTTCTGGGAGGCGCAGGTCGACGCCGTACAACCACCATCTCCTCCTGGAGTACCTATTGGCATAGAGGCAGATCGCCGTGGAGCGGCCGGAGCAGGAGGCGCTGCTCGACTCGTACCGCTCTGCCCGTGAGGGCCAACTTGAGCGCTGGCGGTACCGCATGCGGGTGGCGGAGGCTGTGGCCGCCTACAAAGAGGGCGATGAAGCAGGCGAGGCGTTGTTTGGCGAGACCGAGGATGAGGCAGAGGACAATGCCGGCTCCGACGAGTCCCCGCTCCGCTGGCGTCGATGAGGCCTGCTCCGCCGAGGCCCCGCGACGCCAACAACGAGGCAGAGGACACCACCGGCTCTGCCGATGCCTTGCACCGCCGGCACCGAGGCGAAGGATTTCACTGGCTTCGGCGAGGCCCTTCTCCATTGAGGACCCTCCGCGACAACAACGAGGCAGAGGACATCGCCGGCTCCGTCGAGGCGCCGCCCCGCTGGCACCTAGGCGGAGGACCTCGCCTCTTCGGCGAGGCCCTACTCCGCCGAGGCCCTGCCCCGCCAACAACGAGGCAGAGGACATTGCCGGCTCAGCCAAGGACCCACACTACCGGCAACGAGGGGAGGATTTCCCCCACTCCACCGAGGCGCCGCCCTGCCAGCAACAAGACAGAGGACATCGCTGGCTCCGTTGAGGCCCTGCCCCGCTGCCAACGAGGCCGCGCCACACAGAAAACGAGGAAGAGTAGAACACGGTTGGTCGCTGCCGCTCGGCTCCAAGTAAGGCCACCACTTCTACCCTCCGGTTGATGCTAAGCTAGGCGGTTTGACCATTGACGGCCGATTAGCTTCTTGGCGGCGATGTGGAGTCAAAGAGCTATGTTGGAGAAGGACGCTGCTTCAGTTACTTAACTGCTGGTGTAGTTGGGTCATTGACACGTGGGCCCAACAGGCATCTGGGCCACATGCCAGTTACGCAACTACACGTGCAGTTAAGTCACTGAAGCTCAGTCTGCTGGAGAAGAAGCTTCTGTTCGGGTCAGCCGGACACAGGTGGGTAGCTTCGGTTAATTAATTATACCTCCAGCACACCCCTTTTTAGTTCAAGAATGTATGAAATGTAATGAAATCCGGCATGTTTATATGAAATCCGATTGTGTATGAATGAATTTAGTTCGATTAGTTCGAATTCTTGTATCACTGGCATTGGATGAACATGCAAAACAATACGTACTAGCATTATTTCCAGGGTGATCACTTGCAGCAGTTTCACATGTACTTCCTCCGGTCCTTTTTAGTCTGCGTACAAGTTTTGTATGCAGTCAAAGTATCTCTACTTTGACCAATCTTATAGAAAAAAGAATGAACATTCACAACCGACTTGAAAGAAATCTAATATGCGAAGTAAAAAGGAACAGAGGGACTAAAAAGAGTTTGAGCACCTTTTTAGCGTTCCTGTACATTGCAATCAAACACACAGGCCTGGCAATTCATAGAGAACATTCAAAACAATCCATGATTATGCATCTCAGCGATTCATATGTCAGAGCCAATATTTACTTCACAACTAAAGAATAAAGAAAAATTGATCGATGCTGGGCGTCCCATTCAAAAATATCAAACGCATGTCTTCTTGCGAACATCAATGAGCAAAATTTGACAAGGTTGTCCAATTCCAAAATGTCAAATGCGTGTTGTTTTGCGCACATCAATGAGCATACTTTGAAAAGGTTTTCCCATTCCAAAATATCAAGTGCCTACAATTGTGGAATGAGCAGAGTTTGCCATTAGTTCAGACATTGACATGGCACCTCGTGCTAAATAAACCAGTTGTTCTTCTTGTGCAGTTCCACAAAAATCAAGCAAATTCGTGCGTAGCTTGTATGATTTCGCCTTTATATGTTGCAACGCCTTGAACATATCGGCACCTCCTTTCTTGTGGTGGAAATGAATGATTCGATGTATTCATGAAAATTTTGTGCAGTTCCCATTGAAATCAAGCCAGCACCCCTGTTTGCACAAATACAAAAAAAGTGATTAGTATAAAGCAAACTGTACTATGAATTGACAGTTTAAACAGGCACCTACATGGTCCATGTAGAGCACACTTTTAAAAAAGTTCAACTCACCGGAAAGAATCCTAGAACAACATTGTACTTGCGCATCACAACAAAAAAGATGGAGATCTGTCAGTCCTTCTGAGCTGAAGTTAGTTTGGTCTTGTGGGGAGTAATTTAACAATCCTTCAACTGCTCCTTCTAATGAGAAGATAGACAAGGCTTCTTCATCCTGGGATAATCAAAACTAGTCAATTCACGTACTCCATATTCTTATTTAGAGGATGATGATCCTGTTGTGCAAAGACAAGAGGACAACTAAATTCTAGCATCCCTGTTTGCTCGAAAAAAAGGAAAGGAAATATTTAAAACAACATAGATGAAGCACTTCTCAAGGAGAATACCACTTTCTCATGACAATATCTAAATAGTAGCACAACACCAATAGAGATGGCAAAGCTCAATCATATGGATGAAATCCGTGGGCGAGTACCAACCTTTCTCAGGAGGCTTATTGTGTAGAGCATATAGATCAAGCACTTCTCCGGAACCATCTGTTGTTATCTACTGTGGTTGCCATGCTTACTATATACTACTCGATTAGTTTAATGTTTCCAACATCTTCTTGTGTAGTTCCACTAAAATATATGGTATCTTCAAAGAAGATCCCTATTTTCACAAGTAGAGATAATTACATATTACATTAAGAGTGGCATCAAATCAGTGGCAAAACAATTCCTCGTTCCAGCCATAGCAATAAATTAAGATGCAAAACTATATAATTACTTGTGTCATCACAGTTCCAGTGCTTCATTACAGCACCGGGAGTTGATTTTTGTTTTTCTTCCGCTTGTTCTCCCCCTTCATCACTTGGTTCAATAACAGAAAAGCTTCGCCTTCAATGTAAGATTTGGCATGTCAATTAGGGAGCACAAGTATAGTACTAAACAACGACATTAATTTTCTGATGGAAGTGGCAAAATACAAGCCAACAGTTGTGAAATATCCTTATCTTACCTCAATGGGATATTACAGTGCACATACAGATTGGAAGTCTTGTCTCCGTTTGTGTAGTTCATTAAACTCAAGCAATATTACCGTACAAGTAGCACAACATATGAAAGCACACTACACAATCGTGTGAAAGAGGGCTAGTACTGACCTCTCATGATGCGGAATTCAAACAACTCACAAGAAGAAGATCTGAACCAAATTTGCCAACATGGATAGGAAGTAAGATCTCCTCTTGTGCAGTTCCACTAAGATCAAGCAATTAAACAATGTTGTTGGTGTGACATTTTGGTTGAACTGCACAAAACATTCTTAAAACAAAAGTGTTTTGTTTAGTGCAACAGAAGGTCACAATAACAATGAGGTGAAGTAGATAACCCTGTTTACAGAGAGGTGCAAAGGAAACAACTAGTGGTCAATAACGGCGGATGACACAGAAGCCAACAAAAAGAAGCATCTAACTTATCTAAATGGGAAACAAAGCAAGATTGTAGCATTTTTCTAATGGTGGCATTGATTCATATTAACAGAGAGATTATATTAACAATAAAATTCGTTAAACGTGTAATTTGCTTTTAACTGTGGCATTGCATCAATTTTCCAGCGGCATTATTAGAGGGTGTATTTTTACATGGACTTTTTGGTATAGGACTAAAAAAGTCCCTTTCAGTCCCATCTAAACCAAATTGGCGGGACTTTTAGGGACTAAAAGTGGGCATTTGGGACTAAAGAAAGAAGACCCTAAGGGAGAGTCTTTTTGGGACTTTTTCCAACAGTTGCCCCTGGCCCGCATCGCACCTTATCTCTATTTGTTCATTACTAGGGGTAACATGGTCTTTTAGCATGTCATGTAATAACCTCTAGTCCATGTTTAGTCCCTGGACCAAGCAGGTAGGGACTTGGGAATTTTTAGTTGGGACTAAAAAAGTCCTAGGACATTTTAACCAAACAGGGCCTTAGATTAACAACAGCTAAAGAGTTGCACGGGACAGTGGACGCACCAGCACCATGTGCATCTACCAATGTATGAAGGGGTGATGGACAGTCTGTTGCAAGAGAGAACAAACAACCAAGGAGCGTATTTGTGTTGGTCCCATTTTTTTTATCTTTAGACACTTTTCCCTATGTGAGCGCAACAAATCTAGTCCTGCTCAAACTCTACAGCATTGTCCCCCAAAACAAAAAGCCAGTTCTATCGGATTACGTGTTCTGGCAAACCCTTGTGAGGTTCAAACTCTGGGGTGCGCATTAAGAACACTCTCTTACTAGCTCGCTCGCTCAACGATCTCACGGCCTAGCTCGACGGACCCAAAGAACAAGAGACACTAGGGTTTATACTGGTTCGGGCCACCTTGCAGTGTAATACCCTACTCCATTTTGTGGGTGGATTGCCTCGAGGGGCTGAGGATGAACTAGTACAATGGGTGAACAGCCTCGGGAGGTGAGGTGTTCTTGAGCTATATGAACTGGTGAGCATGTCCGTCCCCTCCCCTCTATGGTGGTGGCTAAGTCCTATTTATAGTGGCCTTGGTCATCTTCCCAAATATTAGGCGGGAAGGGATCCCACAACGGCCAAGTTTGAAGGCGGACAACTAGTACAAGCTATCCTAACAAAAGGTGGTCTTCGCCTGCCAAAGGCTCTGGTGGTGATGCTGCTGTGGGCTCCGCGATGACCTCCGTCCTGGCGGTCATGGTCTTGTTGCACTGATATGGAAATCTTTGCATGATGCCTCGGGACCCTGCGCCTGCGCTTGGCTCCTTAGCACTAAAGAGGAAACTGGTACACTGCGCCCGCTGGCGCCCGCCTGGCCTTGGTCATCATGGTTCACGTCACGCAGACCTCGTGAGGTGCCCCTTGCATAGATATCTACGCTCCTTAGGAGCCGGCCAAGTGAGGCTGCCCCTACGGAGGTCTTGGTGTCGTCCACCTCGTGAGGCTCGGCCCCTCGCGAGGGTCTTGAGTTGTTGCTGCTGAAGATGGGTCGTACTAGGCTGTTGGTGGAGCCACGCTCTGGGCTGTAGGCAGGCAAGTCTGGGTACTCCCATTCCCAGGACGCCGACAATAGCCCCCGGGCCCAAGGCACGCTCGAGCTTGGCTTTGAGGCGAAGCCAAAGGGCAAGTGGGGAGCGCCGCGGGCCCCAACCGCCTGCAGCCTTGATTGCCGCATGGTGATCGATGGGACGTGGGCGCCTCCGCTTCCCCATGTTGACTCGGCAACCGTCCGACTTGGCGAGACCCTGCTGCATGCAGAAGAAAACCATCATTACCTACGATCATGGAGGCCAGCGGTTGGCATCCTTCTGGCTATAAATGAGGAGAGGGGCGGATCCCCCATTGCTCATCTCCTTCTCCACGCCGCCTGCTTCTTCTTCTTCCTCCTCATCTCTCCGTCTTGCCGTGACACTCATGGCGCCGATAAGGAGATTCTCCGCCACTGAGAAAGGGAACCCCCCCCCCCCGCGTAGAGCAGGGGCCACTTCCGCCGAAGAAGAGGTTCGTTTGCTCCTACGACACCATCGTGAGGCAGGAGGTGAGGAGGCCTTGGTACTAGCGGCCTCCTCCCGGCTACCCACTGCCTTTGTACGCCCATGCGCAAGTCTCCCGAGGAGGAGGCAGTGCCCGACGCTGCTCGCGTCACGACCGTGGTGGCCAGGCTGTGGTGGCACGTGCTGCTGGCCCACGAACTCATGCCGAGGGCTCCTCGCGCGAGCTCGTGGTGTGGGCAGCGAGCCACCACACACATGGATCAGATTCCCATAGTTCTTCGCTGTAGAGATGCCGCTGAGAGGGCCGCTCGAGCTATGGTTGCAGCATGCCGATTGTAGCACCCCGAGGACGGGGGCGAAGGTCGAGGCCGTCTCCCCAGGCAAGATCTTCCTAACTCGTGGATGGGGCGAAGTCGCCTGCGTTTGCTGCACGGAGGGGGCCCTCGCCATCCACTTTGAGTACAACGGCGCCTCCACTATGTTCTTCAAGGTCTTTAACGAGGAAGGCTGCTGCCTAGAGTGCTGCCCTGGAGGGGGCCGTTAGGATGCCGCGGTAGTGGGCGCCGAGCCCGCCACCGGGCCTGCTGGCAGTTCCTCCAGCAGCAGTGATGGCTCGTGGGAGTCCAGCAAATCTCCATCTTGACGAGTCTCCAGAGACGAGCGACAACAGCTGTCGGTGTTCTGGGAACGGAGGACCCCAGACTTTCCTGCCTGCAGCCCACGGCATGGCTGAGCTAGTAGGCCTGTATGGCCCATCTTCATCGACAAGGCATTCAAGACCCTCGCGAGGGGCCAAGCCTCGCGAGGTGGACGATGCAAGACCTCCTCAGGAGCAGCCTCACCAGGCAGGCTCACGAGAGGTAGAGAGATCAAGGCAAGGCAAACCTCGCGAGGTCCTCGTGACGTGAGCCATGACGATCGAGGCCAGGCGAGCGCCAGCGCGCGCAGTGTCCTTGCTTCCTATTTGGTGCCAAGGGGGCAAGCACAGGCGCGGACTACTGATGCATCAAGGAAAGGTTTCCATATCGGTGCAACGAGACCAAGACCAGCAAGATGGCAAGACAGAGGTCACCGTGGAGCCCAAGATGGCGTCATCACCAAAGCCTTTTGCAGGCGAAGACCGCTTTTGTCAGGATAAGCTGTACTAGCTGTCCCCTTTCAAATTGGTCGTTGTTGGCTCCCTTCCTGCTCAATATTTGGGGAGAGGACCAGGGCCTATATAAGTAGAACTAGCCACCACAGTAGAGAACGACGAAAAGAGAGCAGAAGAACACCTCAACCTCAGGAGGCTGTTCTTCCCCTTGTACTGTTCATCATCAGCCCAAGAGGCAATCCACCACCACCACACTGGAGTAGAGTATTACACCACAATGGTGGCCCGAACCAGTATAAATCTTGTGTCTTTCTGTGTTGTGAGTTCGTCGAGTTCGTCCGCGAGATCTTAGAGAGCTAGGGCATGGATCGGTAGGGAGGAAACCTTCGCGCCAAGGTTGTCAGAATCGCGATTCTGTTATACGATTCTACGACTTTACGATCCAAACTAACCCCTCTGATTCTATGATTTTAGTTCATAGAAGCTACGTTTTTACGATCCTGATAGTGAAGATTCTATGATTTGCGATCCTACCATCAGAGCTCTGATCCGATTAAAATCGCGATTCTGACAACCTTGCTTCGCGCGCACCCCAGTGTTTGAACCTCGAGGGTTTTGCCGGAACCCGTGATCCGACATTTGGCATGCCAGGTAGGGGTGCGCCGAAGTTTCCTTTCCTTGCTCTGCGCCCTATTGCTCCGTCGTCTCCATGGCAGATGCGCGCCGCGCTCGTGCTGAGCGCCGGGCTGCCCTCGCCGCCCATGTCGCTCAGACGGCTCCCGTCGGTGGGCCACCTCGTCATTCCCCTTCGCATGCCATCAACGCCGCCACCGGCCCGGCGGGGAACGAGTAGCAAGCATCCTCGCTACACCCCTCGGTGCAGCGGGACGGCCGCACCGCTACTCCATCGCTGACCCCGGCCGGTTCTTCTTCCCATGCACGTCGCCCTCCCATGAACACATGGGCCGCGCTTCTCATGGCGCACGAGCTCCTGCGCTACCGACCAGTCGATGACCTCTACGAGGACTAGCTCGATCGCATCGCCGAGCTTGTCCACGCCGCATGGGGCTCCCCTGCACCGTCCCTCTCTCCGCCTCGCCCTCCTCCAGCTACGGGCGACATAGCTCACGGAGCGCCTCCACCACCTCTGCCCCAAGACGGCGCCCTGGCGCCAAGAAGCGAGGCTCCGCGACGCGACCCGCCGCGTCCCACGCCCACGCGTGAAGAAATAAGTTGTCAAGAGGACCCTCGACCGCAAGAAAACGCTCCTGTGGCACCGCGCCGGGACCGGTTGCTGCGGCAAGACCGCACGCCACCTATAGCGGCAGGGCGCGGACCCCATCAAGACCAAACTCCACCCCCAAGGTGGGCCCCAGTGACCACAGCTGGCTGCCGCGCTTTCACCCCCGAGCTGCGTAGTGTTGCCTGGCCGGGCAAGTTCAAGCCGGATCTACCTCCTCGCCAAGACGGCACCCCCGACCCCGCGGAATTCTTGCAGCTCTACGAGCTGAGCATCGAAACGGCCAACGATGACGAGAAAGTCATGGCGAATTGGTTTCCCATGTCTCTCAAGGAGGGCGCACGCTCCTGGCTCCTGAACCTGCCTCCAGGCTCAATTTCCTCCTGGGACGAAATGCGCAACCGCTTCATCGCCAACTTCCAAGGCACTCGCGACCGCATCAAGCAACAACCAGGAGAGACCCTGCAGAAGTACATTCAGCGCTTCAACAGCACACGAATCAAGATCCCCAAGGTGACCGACGAGGCCATCATCTTAGCATTCTCCGACGGTGTCCGTGACATCAAGATGAAGGAGGAGCTCGTCATCCATGAAGAGCTGCACACGACCCTGGAGCTATTCAACATCGCGACCAAGTGTGCTAGAGCTGAGGAGGGGCGCCTCTCCCTCCTCGAGCTCCCTGCTGCAGACCCAGAGGAGAAGAAAGCCAAGGCCAAGGCGTGAAGCGCAAGGGAGCAGCCGTGCTCGTAGCGGAACCAGACAGCAAGCGTGGCAGAGACTAACCAGAGTCATCTAAGAGCAGCCGTCCGTTCTACGCCTTCCACATCCTAAACACCCACAACACCAGTGAATGTCAAGCTCAGAGCCATTTGCGAAGGATGCTTCGGTCGACGCCCCGAGCGCGGCGACCAGGGCTACGGCCGAGGAGGAGGACGTGGTGGCGGACGCTGGGACGACCGTGGCCCGCGCCAGGAGTGGTGCGATCGGCCTCGTGAGGACTGCTGGCAGGATCAGCCTCGCGAGGGCGCCTGGAGGGATCAGCCTCGTGAGGAACGTCCTCAAGGCAACGCGGGACTACCTCCGCTGCCGCCACCGCCAAGAAGGAATGACGAACACCATCAAGACGAGGGGGCCGGGGGCGTCCAAGAACCGTGTGCTATCGCCTACATCTTGGGCGGAGCCCAGGCCCCAGCCTCGCAGCGTATCTTCAAGCAGTTTGCTCGTGAAGTGAATGCAGTGCTCCTCAAGCTCGAAGCCACACGCCCGCTCAGATGGTCCCATTGCCCCATCACGTTCAACTCGGCGGACCAGCTCAAGTGCGCAGCTACCGTCGGCGCCCTCTCGATTCTTTCCCCCCCAGTCATCAGCAATGTGCAAGTTACCAAGACCCTCATCGATGGCGGCACAGGGCTCAACATCCTGTCCGTCGACACGTTCGACAGCCTCCAAGTGCCATATGACTAGCTTCAACCCACCAAGCCTTTTTCAGGAGTGACCTACGGTTCCACCACACCGATAGGGCAGGTCCGCCTCCCTGTCACCTTCGGGGAACGCAAGAACCACCACACCGAGCTCATCGACTTCGACGTCGTGCACATCCGTCTGCCGTACAATGCCATCCTCGGGTACCCTGCCCTGGCCAAGTTCATGGCAATGACCCATCATGACAACAATGTCCTCAAGATGCCGGGAAGTGGCAGGATCATCACGGTCCCATGTGAAGAAAGAGATGCAGTGTGCTCCCTCGAGCGTGCCTTCCAAGCTGCAGCAATCGACGACCCCGACAGCAAGGGTGAGGGCCCTCCTGAGGCCATCCCCAAGAAGAAGAAGCAGCTGCGCTGTGCAGGACCTCAGGAGGGTGGCGTTATAGCCGGAGCCTCGTCAGGATCAGCGCCCGCTCCAGGGGCGCCTCCCTCCATCGCATAGGAAGGCGCGCCCAGCGCCCTTCTCGGGCAGGGCTCGGGGTGTCGGTGTCAAAACCGGCGGATCTCGGGTAGGGGGTCCCGAACTATGCGTCTAAGGCGGATGGTAACAGGAGGCAGTGGACACGATGTTTTACCCAGGTTCGGGCCCTCTTGATGGAGGTAAAACCCTACGTCCTGCTTGATTTATTCTTGATAATATGAGTAGTACAAGAGTTGATCTACCATGAGATCGGAGAGGCTAAACCCTAGAAGCTAGCCTATGGTATGATTGTATATTGTCCTACGGACTAAAACCCTCAGGTTTATATAGACATCGGAGGGGGCTAGGGTTACACAAGGTCGGTTAAAAAGGAGGAGATATACATATCCGTATTGCCTAGCTTGCCTTCCACGTCAAGTAGAGTCCCATCCAGACACGGGTTGAAGTCTTCAATCTCGTATCTTCATAGTCCAACAGTCCGACCAAAGGATATAGTCCGGCTGTCCGAAGACCCCCTAATCCAGGATTCCCTCAGTAGCCCCTGAACCAGGCTTCAATGATGATGAGTCCGGCGCGCAGTGTTGTCTTCGGCATTGCAAGGCGGGTCCTCCTCCGAATACGCCACGGAAGAGTTTGAATACAAGGATAGTGTCCGACCCTACAAAATAAGTTCCACATACCACGGTAGAGAGAATAATATTTCCACAAATCTAATATGCTGACACGTTTTGGCAGCATGACATCACGCCATGGCCCGGTAATTATTTGAACCGTTTTTATTTAACCATCCCCGCACATAATGCGAGGCGGTTTCTTCACACGTCTTGTCAAAGCAGAGATCGTGTTCCCCTTATTACGGGATTTTCATCAATACGGACTTGGGTAACCCAACCGCGCCATCAATTATGGTGCTTGGGGGATAAGCGAGTTTTACCAGGGTAGTGGGGGCGCATAGTTTAGTCCGCCCTTATAAAGGGATAAGATCTCACCTTTTTCTACCCATGCCTTCTTCCTCCTTGCTCATCCATTCTCGCGCACTCGAGCTCCAGTGCCCAAGTCCACATCCTTCTCCTCAACTCTCTCCAAACATGTCCGGAGCGGGAGGCAAGTGGATGGCCTCCTCCGTCACGGAGGGACACATCGAAAAGCTACGTGGAGCCGGATACTTAGCCATGGATATCGCGCACCAGCTGCCAACTGTGGGGCAGATCGGCCCTACCCCGGAACCTCACGAAAGGGTGGTTTTCCTCCCCCATTTCGTCCGCGGATTGGGGTTTCCCCTCCATCTATTCGTCCGCGGCCTCATGTTCTATTACGGGCTAGACTTTCATGCTCTGGCCCCGAATTTCATCCTCAACATCTCGGCGTTCATCGTCGTGTGCGAGGCTTTCCTCCGCATCCGGCCCCACTTCGGCCTATGGCTGAAGACCTTCAATATCAAGTCGAAGGTTGTAGGCGGCCAACAAGCGGAATGCGGTGGAGCCATGTTGGGTAAAATGCCCAACGTTACATGGCTCGAGGCCTCCTTCCTAGAGACCGTAGAGGGGTGGCAATCGGGGTGGTTCTACATCATCGAGCCGCGCGACACCAACTGGGTGGCGGCCCCCGAGTTTCGATCCAGAATCCCCACGCGACTGACTTCCTGGAAGGAGAAGGGCCTGTCCTGGGGTTCATAAGTGGAGCTGGACGGACTCCAGAAGTGTATCCGGAACATGAAAAGCAAGAAACTTCAGCTTGTCAACATAGTCCAAGTCATGCTCTTCTGCCGGATCCTCTCGTGTGAACAACGGGATTTCAACTTATGGGAGTTCGACCCGGCCAAGCACCAGACTCTAAGAGAGCTCTTCGACACGACGCTTAAGGACATCTGGAGGGTGCTGTTCAAGGGCGCCGAGGTCCCTCCTTCTCTTACTGAGGACCGCGGGCTAAGCGCGAAGCGCCCTGCGAATCCAGTAAGTTCTGTACATCTGGTAGGGTGTTTATTTCCCATAGCTTAGCCATGTGCGGGGTCTAAGCTCCCATGCCTTTGACAGTACTGAGTGGAGACATCGGAGCAGATTAACTGTCCGGCCCCTCTGCCCGAAGACCCTGCAGACGCTCTCCTGATGAAGATGCGGATTCCGGCTCCTTACGAGGTGCCGGAGAAGACCAAGAAGAAGGCCAAGGGAAACCGAAAGAGTTCCCGGCGCCAGGTGGTATCGGACTCATCGTCTGATACCTCCAAGGCACACTCCTCTCATGAAAACAAGGATAAGGAAGATGAAGATTCTCCCCCTCCAGCCAGGGGAGACAAGAAAAGGAAGGCCGCCCCAACCGGGGAGGCCGAAGGGTCCAAGAAGGGAAGGACTCTCCTTCCGGACTGCTCCACCACCGCCGCCGATGGCGAAGACGAGTGGCTTCTTAGGGCCAAGCCCCTGGTGAAGTCGTAAGTGTTCAGATACCAGAGTAACTCATAGCATACCTTTGTCGCACTGCTTCTCCTAACGTCGAATATGATTATGCAGTCCGCCCCAAGCCCGTATCGACGCATCATCGTCGGACGGTTCCTTGGACTCGTCGGACATGAACAGTGGTACACTTCCAACCGCCTCCTCTCCTTTCCCTACGGACAATGCCGAGGTATTATCTCAAAGGGCACCGAGCCGGGGGGAGACAGTCCCGGAGGTGCCTCAAGGAGACCTTCCGGACTCTAGGAGCAAAGGGAGCAAGGCTCCTGGGGGCTCCAAGTTCGGCCCTCAGCCGAACACCACGTCGGAACCTCCAGTGGTTCCGGACTCGGGCAGGCGGCCCCTTTCCAAAAGGGGCAAGCCATCCGTGCCGGTGACCTCTGTCCATCCAGAGGCACCAGCCGACCTGCTGGGAGCGCTTCGCGGCGCTTCCATCGACGAAGAGCACCGCACTATTATGAGTGCGGTGATCAAGAAAGTTCAGTCCGCCAAGAGCGGACTGACTAAAGCCTGTGCCAGCCTTCTAACAGGCTTTGAGGTAAGTATTAAAAATATAGGAAAAAATATTACCGCATAGACAATAGCCCCTGATGCTCTGTTTGGTGTTCACAAAGAAAAGCCGAATAGAGGATCAAATAATATCTGCAGGAGTCTAATATAAGTATGTCTATATGCGTATGTAGGCTTCGCTGCTGACCTCTGCCGCACTGACTGCGGAGGTCGCCGCACTGAAGCAGGACCTCGAGGGGTCCAAGAAAGAGCTCGGCCTTGCCAAGAGGTAGCTCGAGGAGAACAAAGGTAAGTAATACCTTGTCTATATAAAAAAGAAAATGTGGTTGCGAAATGATAGGATCATCATGAATTTCCTAGGGGCCACGACCGAAGTGGCGACCCTAAAGCAAGCTCTGTTCGAGGCCGAAAACAAAGCAGCCAAGGAGCGCACCGAGCGGGAAAAACAAGAGGCACGGGTGGGCGAGGTGCAGCAAGAGCTCTAGGCTCTCGTGTAGAAGCATGATGCTTTGGATCTTGATTCGAAGATGCGAGAGTCCGAGCTTGTCGCGGCCCTCGAGAGCACAAAGCATGCCATGGCCGAAGCCCAAAAGGCCCTCCAGGAGATTGAGGCGATGAGGAAGATAGCGGCGGGTAAGGCATTCAATATGAAAAGCAAGCATGTGAAAGTAAATTACTTGTTACTTACCCGAGTCCGGAGCTCTCGAGGAGCATCCGCAGATTTGCCCCGCAGCGTGTCGGATGCCGCGAAATTTTACCAGGCCGAGGACGGAAGCTCGACGGAGAAGTTGTTATGGTCTCAGTACACTGGGACCGAACACCTGATACCTATGAGCGACAAGCTGAAGCAACTGGTCGAGTTGCACAAGGCTGCCGAACAGGCCATGAAGGGCCTTATAGTCCGGATGTGGCCTGGCGACTCCCTTCCCAACAGCTACTTTGGCCTGGTGAGGTGGCTTGTGGATGCCTGTCCACGGCTGGAAGTCATCAAGCGGTCCGTCTGCATCAAAGGTGCACGCCGGGCCTTTGCTCGTGCGAAGGTGCACTGGGCCAAGATGGACGCCGAGAAGCTGGTGAAGGAGGGGCCGCCGCAGGGTAAGGAGCATCGCCACCCCGAAATGTATTATGAGGGTGTCCTGAAGGGTGCCCCTCTTGTGGCGGACGAGTGTGTGAAAGATGTAATATTTGAATGAACTTGCTCATGTGATCCTGTATTATGAAAACTTGTTCATATGTACTATGCAACGCTTTTTGAATTTAAAATATTACCTTTTGTGCGGCTCTTTATCAAATCTGAGAGATGGCCAGTCGTCGGCTTCTGCCCCCATGCCTGAGTGTTGGGGTGTTCAGGATAAATCTGAGCACTCTTTTTCCCATTGTTGGGTCCGTCGAGGGAGGTGCTCAGCTCAACGAACAAGGCAATCGGACTATAATGCTTTATCACTCTCACTTAGCCATAGAATTCTACAATTTTAAATTTTGGCGAAGCCCCTAGTATTCGAAAGGCCGAATTCGGGGTGCTATACACGCCTTAAGTCAGACAAAGCCGACTCCTCGCTCTAAGCGGCATAAGTCTTTAGGGACTCGAGACCTCTCGAACAGCGACCAGCTCTCGCCTTATCATGACAGTCAGTTTTAGCTTTCTCTACTGAGGTGCTTAGCCCAGCTGAACCGGGGCACAATCGTAGTAGTTCTCCCAGTGCTACCTTAGCCGATATAGCGGAACGTAAGGTACCAAAACATGGGAGCCGGGCAAACCCAACTATTGACCCAAGACATGATTCGGAGCTGATGCATATAATGCTATAAGTTCGGGGTGCCACACTGTCTAAAGTGTTCAGACTTCTCACGCCGTATTATGGCGTATGCTTAAGCCCCTGGCGTATTGGCAGTACTAGAGTGTACGGGGGCTGAATGTCATGAATGAACATATATATATATATAAAGAAGAATAGAGAATGCGATAATAGTCTAGTGCTATGCATTGTTTATTCAATAAGGTGCGTCGAAGCAGAATGATACAAGTAGTGGGATAAGCAAAAAGTAGGACTATTTGACATGTACCCTCCAAGGGCAAGCTGAGGAATGGTATTTAAAGCAGGTATTTCACTCGTTATCAAAAGCCACCTGGGAGTCCCGTGGTGCGACGTAGCTTTCTGCCTCCTTGGTTGTTGCATCGTGTGTCTGGCAATCATACTGTCGGACAGGGTTTCCAGAGAGTAAAGTCCTGAAAGAGAGAAAAATAACAAAGCGGGAAGCCCCTAGTGCGGTTGAGCCGCGTCTTGGGGCGTGCCGTAGTCATGCCCCCCTCCCCACCTGTGCCATGGTATTTTCAATGCGTAATTATGTGCGCGTGGCACGGATTTCGCTGTTTGGCAGGGACTGGGGCGGGGGCCACATTCCTATGCGAGCTCGGAATGTGCCAGGTGGCTTTGTTGCCGATAACTCCAGGCGCGCTTGAAGGTGTCCGGGTCTTTAATCGCCGAACTGTTGGATTGCCTTAAGAGGCTGCTTTGCGCTTCTGCTGCGAGGACCGCACTGTGCTCTTCCGTGCGGAGAGAGCGCTCTGTGTTTCCATTGACTGTGATGACCCCCCGAGGTCCTGGCATCTTGAGCTTGAGGTATGCATAATGCGGCACCGCATTGAATCTCGCAAATGCGGTTCGCCCGAGCAGTGCTTGATAGCCACTGCGGAACGGGACTATATCGAAGATTAACTCCTCGCTTTGGAAGTTATCCGGGGATCCGAAGACCACTTCCAGTGTGACTGAGCCTGTGCAATGGGCCTCTACACCTGGTATGACGCCTTTGAAGGTCGTTTTTGTGGGTTTGATCCTTGAGGGGTCTATACCCATTTTGCGCACTGTGTCCTGATAAAGCAGGTTCAGGCTGCTGCCGCCATCCATAAGGACTCGGGTGTGGTGAAATCCGTCAATGATTGGGTCTAAGACTAGTGCGGCGAATCCGCCATGACGGATACTAGTGGGGTGGTCCCTGCGATCGAAGGTGATCGGACAGGAGGACCATGGGTTGAACTTTGGGGCGAGTGGCTCCAACGCATATACGTCCCTTAGCACACGCTTCCGCTCCCTCTTGGGGATGTGGGTTGCGTATATCATTTTCACCGTCCGCACTTGCAGGGGGAACCTCTTCTGTCCTCCGATGTTTGGCTGTCGGGGCTCCTCCTCATCATCGTTATATGACCCCTTGTCTTTGTTTTCAGCATTTAACTTGCCGGCCTGCTTGAACACCCAACAATCCCTGTTGGTGTGGTTGGCTGGCTTGTCGGCGGTGCCGTGTATTTGACACGAGCAATCGAGTATACGATCCAAACTGGACGGGCCCGGAGTGCTTCTTTTGAATGGATTTTTCCGCTGACCGGGTTTAGAGCCTCTGAATCCGGCATTGACTGTCGTATCTTAGGTATTGTCGCTATTGACGCGGCGCTTATGTTTGTTGCGACGTGACCTGCTGTTGCTATCCTTGGTGTATGAGGTACCGTGGTTCTTTGATATGTTATTGCTGCGAGCCAGCCAGCTGTCTTCTCCCGTGCAAAAGCGGGTCATGAGTGTCGTGAGGGCTGCCATGGATTTCGGCTTTTCCTGGCCAAGGTGCCGGGCAAGCCACTCATCGCGGATGTTGTGCTTAAAATCTGCTAGGGCCTCTGCATCCGGACAGTCAACGATTTGATTTTTCTTTGTCAGGAACCATGTCTAGAATTGCCTGGCCGATTCCTCTGGCTGCTGAATTATGTGGCTCAAGTCATCGGCATCTGGTGGTCGCACATAAGTGCCCTGGAAGTTGTCAAGGAATGCGGCTTCCAGATCTTCCCAACAGCCAATGGATTCTGCTGGCAGGCTATTGAGCCAATGTCGAGCTAGTCCTTTGAGTTTAAGTGGGAGGTATTTGATGGCGTGTAGATCGTCACCACGGGCCATGTGGATGTGCAGGAGGAAGTCCTCGATCCATACCGCAAGATCTGTTCTGCCATCGTATGATTCTATATTTACGGGTTTGAAACCCTCTGGGATTTGGTGATCCATTACTTCGTCTGTGAAGCAGAGGGGGTGTGCGGCGCCTTTGTACTGGGCTATGTCGCGACGCAGCTCAAATGAGTCTTGTCCGCCGTGTTCGGCCCGGCCGGATTTAATTTTACTATATCCGGCGTGGCGGTTATCATCCCGCGTGGTGGCGCGCCCTCGTGATCCGTAGATCGATCTTGCGTGTTTTGCCTTGTCCTCCAATATGTCTCGCAGGTCTAGCGTGTTTCCCCGTGCCTTGACATTTTTATTTGAGTGGCCTCGGGGTGCGGGCTGAGCTTTTGGCTGAAATGCCTCTCTGTCACGGCCACGAGGTGGCCGATTAGCCACGTCATACGCTGGAGATGTGGGTTTTAATGCTTCCTCCTCCAGTCAGGGTAGCAACCTGTGCATTGGGTAACTCTTGGAGGGGCGTTCGAGTTCATATTCCTCGGTAGCAAGGACATCAGTCCATCTGTCAGCTAGCAAATCTTGATCAGCTTGAAGCTGCTGCTGCTTTTTCTTAAGGCAATTTTTCGTGGCTATAAGCCGGCGCTTGAAGCGCTCTTGCTCGACGGGATCCTCAGGCACAAAAAATTCGTCATCGTCGAGGCTTGCCTCGTCTTCGGAGGGAGGCATGTAATTATCATCCTCCACCTCTCCATCTTCCACTCTCTCGGGAGGGCTGGCTTCTCCATCCTCCTGCTCTAAATCTTGCTGGAGGGGATTGTTGTCGTCTTCGGCACTGTCCGGAGTGCTATTATCTCCTGTGCCGGTGTCACCGCTTTTGCTTTGGCGAGACTTAGAGCGGCGCCGCTGACGTCGGCGCTTGGGTTGTTTCTTGGAGGGGTCATCCTCCGCTGTCTTGTCGCCATTGCCTTCTTTTGGTGTGTCCACCATGTATATATCATATGATGAGGTGGTTGTCCAGTGCCCTATGGGCAGTGGTTCCTCTTCGTCTCCCGCATCATCGTCCATACCGTCGATGTCTTTGGAGTCTAAGTCGAGTATGTCGGTCAAATTTTCGACAGTGGCTACTAAGTGGGTGGTGGGTGGGCGGTGAATTTCTTCGTCAGCTGCATCCCAATCCTGTCGAACATAGTTCGGCCAGGACTCTCCTGACAGGGAGAGAGACCTTAATGAGTTCAGTATGTCGCCGAGGGGCGAGTGTTGAAAGATATCCGCGGAGGTGAACTCCATGATCGGCACCAAGTCGGATTCGACAGGCACGGGCGCAGGCGGTTCGGAGTCCGTGGCCGGGGAAGAATCCGGTAGTTCGGTGTCACGGCTCCCGTGAAGGGTAAGGTCGATCCTCGGCTCGATCGCCGCTGAGAATACGGCCTCCGTGGCGGTGTCTATTCGCCCATCCATGGATGGCTTAATTGGCTCCGAATTCAGGGTCGGAGCGGTTGCCGGTGCGGTCTCCTAAACACTGTCCGATGGTAGAGCTAAATCATGCTCATCGTGACCGTGCGGCGCACTCCGTAGGGGCTCGAATCCGTCGAAGATCAAGTCTCCGCGGATGTCGGCCGTGTAGTTTACGCTTCTAAACCTGACCTGGTGGCCAGGGGCATAACTCTCGATCTGCTCCAGATCGCCAATCGAGTTGGCCCGCAGTGCGAAGCCGCCGAATACAAAGATCTGTCCGGGGAGAAAAGACTCACCCTGGACTGCATCACTATCGATGATTGAAGGAGCCATCAAGCCTAACGGCGATGACACAGACGAACTCTCAATGAAAGCATGGGGGCTTTCTTCTGGAAGGCCATAGACCTTGCCCACATCGCGAGGGAGGCGCTTGGGCACCACTTGGAGGCATCCTTCACGACATGTTTCCCTCAGGAGGGCACAGGGCAAGGATCGCCCACCGTTCAGGATTTCATCACCAAGACCACCCAGGAATTGCAAGACTCAAGGGCCATGCGCGGTGACCGCTGCTCACGAGGAGCAGCTTCCCATCCAGGCGAGGATGCCGGGCGCGCGTCAGCATCGACGTTCCAGGGCTCAACAGGGCCACTTCTCAGGAGCTTTTCTAGCCTTCGCGTGTGGGACGCTACGAGGGCCCACCGCACAGCTATGTTCGCATGCCCTTTGGCCTGCCGAGCGTGTCGTCCGCCTACCAGTGCAACTTGTAGCGCATCCTAGCGGCTCAGGAGGCCAGGCACCATGTCGTCCTGATGGAGATGGAGGCGGTCCCCAAGGAACCACCTGAGACCCCAGAGCCTCCCGAGGCTCAGGGCTCCGGTGGCTCGTGAAGGGAAACCCTTTTGCCACACAACTTCAGCTGCCCCAACTCTCCTTCGTCAACATAACAAGGTGAAATCTTTCCAAGTTCATTTAGCTGGGAGCGCCCCTCAGGCTGCATCATTCCCAGGCCGCGTGGGTCCGTCCCTGTGGCATCTATCCCGTTTTATGTCTTTAGCTTACCTTGTTGGGAGCGCCCCTCGGGCTGCATCATCCCCAAGCCGCTCGGGCCTGACCCAGTGGCACGTATCTCCCATGCACTTATTTAAGCCTGGTACTCTCATGTTTGATCTACCTATGACTACTACCTTCTTAATCATCACCTCCCATGGGGCCTCCTCATGCCGGCACCGCTCTTGTGCATGGGTCCGTCCCTACCACGTCCATAAACCTGAGTGGTCAAGCTCTGGCTCGCGGCACGCCCCACGCATGTCACCTCACCAGGCCCTCAGTGCCTTCACCCCCTCGCGGAGCAACCAGCGGCAGGCTGGTAACCATAACGGCAGATCATGTTCTTCCTTGTGCTGGCTCGCAGGAATCTCACGAGGATAACACCAGGTGGCACCGCGAGCTCCCACCTCTTCCAAGTAATCCGCGTGCACGTTAAAAGGGGGCTCCTGAGCATCACGACTCAGGAGCTCTTACTATCTCTCCAGCCCTCACCCCCTGGCCTTGACCATGGCACGCGACCTGGCATACCAGCGGCGGTTGAGCTCGCTCGAGGGCCAGGACCTGATGACGTAGAGCACAAAGGAGAGCTTGAAAGGGGGAGGACTCGTATGGGCCTGACCTAGCTACGATGCGGATGTTCGCGCACAGGTCTGGCGCATAAAGAAGAATCGACCCGGACCGCCAAGATAAGTCACGAGCTCAGATCAACCAATCAGTGGAACCTAGGGGACACGCTCGCCGCAGCCCTGTTGCGGCAACGTCGCCTCCCCTTCTTATCTTACCACGGCTTCTTGAGCGCTAAAGGGGACCCCCTAAGCATCGCGCCTCAGGAGCTCTTACTAGACCTCGGGCCGCTCACCTCCTGGCCTTGACCATGGCACGCGACCTGGCATACCAGCGATGGCTGAAGCTTGCCTGGGGACCGGGACCAGTCAGCGTAGAGCAACAAGCTGTCGCGAGATTGGAAAGGGAAGACCAAATTGGGATAATATCAAAAAAAAGACATTGCAGACTCTTTACACGCCCCCACGAGGTACTTCTTGATTCCTCGCAGGGAACAAAAGACGAGAGCCTAGGAGAATCTTATCTACACACCCCAGTGGCCGACGCCATCATCAATAGTGGGCCGCGGGAGGCCGGCGCCAACCCCATCTAGATCAGCGATGGCGGCGGCCGAACGTTGTGGCCCTGCTCCGGGCGTGGTGAGAGCTTGGGGGCACGTAGCTGTCGTCGCTCGTCTCCGGAGTCTCGTAGAGCTCAGGAGAACCGATGGACTCCCAAGAGTCGCTGCTGCTGGAGCAGCCGCGAGCGGGGTGTGCCTCATCCTGGCGCTCCCCTTCGGGGCAACACTCCAAGCGGCGACCCTCCGCGTCGAAGAGCTTGAAGAACAGCGTGGAGGTGCCGTCGTAATCGATGTGGATCACGAGGGCGCCCTCCGAACGGCAAACCCGCGCGACCTCGCCCCAGCCGCGGGTCATGAAGATCTTACTGACAGAGACTGCTTCAACCTCTGCTCCGGTCGCCAGAGCATCGCAGTCGGCATGCTGCAACCAGAGCTCGATAGGCCCCCTCGGCGGCATCACGTCGGAGAAGAAGCGCGGGAAGCGGATCCAGGAGCTTGGGGGCATCGCCTCCCACAGCACGAGCTCACACGAGGAGTCCGCGGCATGGGCTCCAGGAGCGACGGCGCTCGTCGTCGTGGCGCGTCGACCTTGGCCGCGATGCGCGTGCTGGCGCTCCTTGCTCCTTCCTCCCGAGCCCCTGGCTTGAGCGTGCAAGGGCAGTGGATACCCAGGAGGAGGCCGCTCGCACCAAGGCCTCGTTAGCACCTGCATCTTCGCGGCGTCGCGGCGGTGGACCGACCTCTTCTTCGGCGGGAGCAGCGCTGGCACGTCGAGGGGAACCTTTCCCTTCTCCTCAGCCGAAAACCTACGGATCAGCGCCATTGAAGTTTCTACTAGCAGTGGAGTAGAGGAGGAAGAAGCATGTGGAATAGGAAGAAGTGGGGGACGGGGGCTCCGCCACCTTCCTCATTTATAGCAAGAGAAGGCCAACCAGCGCCCCCACGATCATAGGTAATGATGGTTTTCCTTGCATGTCGCAGGGACTTGTCAAGCCAGGCGGATTCAAAGGCAGCGTGGGGAAGCGGAGACGCCCACATCCAATCAACCGCCATGCGTCAACCGAGGCCGCATGCTTTTGGGACCCGCGGCGCTACGCGCTTGACCTTTGGCTTCGCCTCGAAGCCAAGCCCGAGCGCACCTTGGGCCCGGGGGCTAATGTCGGTGTTTTGGGAACGGGGGTCCCCAGACTTGCCTGCCTGCGGTCCATGGCGTGGCTGAGCTAGCAGGCCCGTACGGCCCATCTTCATCGACACGGCATTCAAGACCCTCGCGAGGGGCCAAGCCTTGTGAGGCTGACGATGCAAGACCTCCTCATGAGTGGCCTTGCCAGGCAGGCTCACGAGGGGCGGAGAGATCAAGGCAAGGCAAACCTCACGAGGTCCTCATGACGTGAGCCATGACGATCGAGGCCAGGCGGGTGCCAGTGCGCGTAGTGTCCTTGCTTCCTCTTTGGTGCCAAGGGGGAAAGCACAGGCGCGGAGTACCGAGGCATCAAGGAAAGGTTTCCATATCGGTGCAACGAGACCAAGACCAGCAGGATGGCAAGATGGAGGTCACCGTGGAGCCCAAGACGGCGTCATCACCAGAGCCTTTTGCAGGCGAAGACCGCTTTTGTCAGGATAAGCTGTACTAGCTGTCCCCTTTCAAATTGGCCGTTGCTGGCTCCCTTCCCGCTCAATATTTGGGGAGAGGACCAGGGCCTATATAAGTAGAACTAGCCACCATAGTAGAGAACGACGAAAAGAGAGCAGAAGAACACCTCAACCTCAAGAGGTTGTTCTTCCCCTTGTACTGTTCATCATCAGCCCAAGAGGCAATCCACCACCACCACACTAGAGTAGGGTATTACACCACAACGGTGGCCCGAACTAGTATAAATCTTGTGTCTTTCTGTGTTGTGAGTTCGTCGAGCTCATCCGCGAGATCTTAAAGAGCTAGGGCGTGGATCAGTAGAGAGGAAACCTTTGCGCGCACCCCAGTGTTCGAACCTCGAGGGTTTTGCTGGAACCTGTGATCCGACAACAACTACGTGCCACCGAGCTCCCGTTGTGCTCGGAGCGCGGCAGCAGTGTCAACTTGTCATCGTCGATGATCTGGATGGGGTCAGCGTCGGCCCCTCGTGGCCCACGGTTAATGATGGCGTCGGCGGTGACGCATGTAGCTAGGACCCTGGAAGTTTTTCCTTCTTTTGTTCCCTGCGAGGAATCGAGACGAACCCCGTGGGGGCGTGTAAAGGAAATTGTAATGCTTTTGCCGCGGTGTTTATCATTCCTTCTATAAGACTTGTGGTCGCACGTCTCTCTTTGGCACTATCCCCCTTTTCGTCCTCGCGGTAGCTTAGCGCTCTACGCCAGCAGGTTCCAGTCCCCAGGCAAGCTTCAGCCGTCGCTGGTATGCCAGGTCGCGATGTCGTGGTCAAGGCCAGGAGGTGAGCGGCCTGAGGTGCGATGCTCAAGAGGTCCCCTTTGGTGTGCAATCAGTGTCCCGAAGGCAGAAAAGGAAGGAGACATTGCCGGAGCAAGGCTGCCTGCATCAAAAATTCCAATTGCGACGTCGTGCTAATGCGAATATGTGACTTATCTTGCCGAGACAAGGTAGTTCCTTGTATGGCGTCCGGTTTGCGCTTAAGCGGCGGTGTTATTGGGTGAGGCTCACGCCAGCTCCCCCATTCCTTTCTCATCTAAATGCTCTGCATCCTCGGGTCCCGACCCTCGAGCAAGCTCAGCCGCCGCTGGTATGCCAGGTCGCGGTGCCGTGGTCAAGGCTAGGGGGTGAGGGCTGGAGTGTCAGTAGGAGCTCCTGAGGCGCGATGCTCAGGAGCCTCCCTTTAACGCGCAAGCGAATCACGCAAAAGGAGGGCGGTCAGTGAGGCCACCTGTAACCGCGCCCCGTAGATTCCTGTGGGTTAGTGCATGGGAGAATACAAGTCATAACCGCGTTTGCTGTCCTGCCACTGATCTTTCCGCGAGAAGATGAAGGCACTGCGGATCTGGTGAGGTGACGTGCGCGGAGCGGGCCGTGAGCCAGAGCTCGATCGCACAGGTTTATCAGCGTTGCAGGAACAGACCCGAGCACAAGCACCGTGCCAGCATGTGAAACCCCTATTGTTGGATGAGCAAGCGGCCATTAGCAGCGCGGGAGGCCGCGATGGGTAATAACCAGGTAGGAGATAATCATAAAGTATCTCATGAGGAGAGACAAGCTAGTTCAGGTAAATGCAAGAACGATACATGCCGCAGGGACGGACCCATGCAACCTAGGGATGATGCAGCCCGAGGGGCGCCCCAAGAGAGTGAGCTAGAGATGCAAAAAGGGATACACGTAGCAGGGACAGGCCCGTGCAACTTGGGGATAATGCTGCCCGAGGGGCGCCCCCAATTGAATGAATCGGAAAAGTCACCTGGCACCGTTGCTGAAGGGATGTTGAAGCAGCTGAAGACGCATGTTGAAGAAGTTGCTCCTCATGAGTCGCCTGGATCCTGAGCCTCGGGAGGCATCGGGGGCCCGGGCGGCTCATGAAGAACCGTTGCCATCTCTACCGGAACTGCGTGATGCCGGGCCTCCTGAGCCGCCAGAATGCTCTACAGGTGGCGCTGGAAGGTGACAGCCACGTTAGGCAAGCCGAATGGCTTGTGAACATAGCTGTGGGGTGGACCCTCGCACCGACCAACGCGCGAGGGCCAGAAACGCTCCTGGGATGCGGCCCTATTGAACCCTGGGATGTTGACGTAGACGCGTAGCTCATCGTCCTTGCTAGGAAAAGGAGCTACACCAGGTGGTGGGCGGCATCGCCGTGCATGGTTCTCGCCTCTTGAAGCTCCTCGGTTGCCTTGGTGATGAACTCCTGAGCACCGGGCACTCCATGCCGTGTGCCCTGGTAAGGGAAGCGTGCGTTGAAGCATGCCTCCACGTAGTGCCCGAGCGCCTCCCTCGTGACATTGGCTAGCTCAGAGGTCCTCCAGAAAAGAGCCCCCGAGCCCAGCCCGAGGAGGGTGCCGGGCGCACCTTCCTATGCGAGGGAGGGAGGCGCCCCGTCCGTGAGCGCAGGTCCTGAGGTGGTGCCGCTGGAGACTCCGCTCTCCTGAAGCTCCTGCTGTGCAACTGCTTCTTCTTGGGGACAATCTCAGGAGTGTAGACGGCTCCTTCGTTATCTAGGTCTTCGGCTGCCGCAGCTTGGTAGGCGCGCTCTGGAGAGCACACCACATCCTTCTCCTCGCAACCGACCATGATGACGCCGCAGCTCCCTGGCATCTTGAGGATGTTGTAACCATGATGGGTCACTGCCATAAACTTAGCCAGGGCTGGATACCCAAGGATGGCATTGTATGGCAGGCGGATGTGGGTGATGTCAAAGTCGATGAGCTCAGTGCGGTCATTGTCGCACTTGCCGAAGGTGACAGGGAGGTAGACCTGCCCTATCGGGGTGGTGGAGCCGTCGATCACTCCTGAGAAGGGCTTGGTTGGTTGCAGCTGATCATATGACACTTCGAGGCAGTCAAACGTTTCAACAGAAAGGACATTGAGCCCTCCGCCACCGTCGATGAGGGTCTTGGTGACGACGACGTTGCTGATGATGGGCGAGCAGAGCATCAGGAGGGCGCCGGCAGTTGCCATGCACTGGAGCTGGTCAGATGAGCTGAAGGTAATGGTGTACTTGGACCACCTGAGCGGGCGCGTGGCCTCGAGCCTTGAGAGGGCCGCGTTCACCTCGCGAGCAAACTTCTTGAAGATGTGTTGAGAGGCTGGGGCCTGAGCGCCACCCAGGATGCAGGAGATGGCGCGAGGCTCCTAGAAGCCCCCAGCCCCCTCGTCCTGGTGATGGTCGTCGTTCCTCCTTGGTGGTGGCGGCAGTGGAGGGAGGCTAGCGTTGCGCTGAGGGCGGTCCTCACGAGGCTGGTCCCTCCAGGCACCCTCACGAGGTTGGTCCTAGCATCGATCCTCATGAGGTCGGTCGCGCCACTCCTTGCGGGGGCCGCGGTCGTCCCAGCCACTTCAGCCTCCTCCACGGCCATAGCCTCGGTCATTGCACTTGGGGTGTCGACCAAAGCACCCGTCGCAGGTGGCCCTCAGCTCCTGACAGTCGTTGGTGTTGTGGCTGTGCATGTTGTGGAAGGCGTAGAACGGGCGGTTGGCCTTGGATGACTCGGGGTGGTCGCAGCCGCGCTTCATGTTTGGCTCCTCCGCGAGCACGGCAGCCCCCTTGTGCTTCACGTCCTTGGTCTTGGCCTTCTTGTCTTCTAGGTTGGTAGCTAGAAGCTTGAGGAGGGAAGGGTGTCCCTCCTCAGCTCTCGCGCACCTGGTCGCCATGTTGAACATCTCTAGAGCTGTGCACATGCCCTCGTGTATGGCGAGCTCCTCCTTCATCTTGACATCATGGACGCCGTCAGAAAATGCTAAGATGATGGCCTTGTCCATCACCTTGGGGATCTTGAGGCGAACACTGTTGAAACGCTGGATGTACTTCTGCAGGGTCTCCCCTGGTTGCTGTTTGATGCGCCACGGGTCTCCAGCGGCAGGCGGGCGGTCACGAGTGCCTTGGAAGTTGGTGACAAAGCGCTCGCGCATCTCTCCCCAGGAGGAGATCGACCCCGTGGGTAGGTTCAAGAGCCACGAGCACGCGCCGTCTTTGAGATCCATGGAAAACCAGTTCGCCATAACTTTCTCATCGCCATTGGCCGCCTCGATGCTCAGCTCGTAGAGCTGCAAGAACTCAGCAGGGTCGGGGGTGCCATCGTAGCACGGTGGCAGGTCGGGCTTGAACTTGCCGGGCCAGACAATGCTGCACAGCTCGGGGGTGAAGGCGCGTCAACCCGCCATGGTCACTGGAGCACGTCGTGGAAGTGGATCCCGGTCTTGGTACCCACACGCCGTCGTCGCAAGCGGCGTGCGATCTTGTCATGGTGGTGTGGGGGGTGCAGGAGCATCTTCTTGCGGCCGTGGGATTTCCCTGCAGCTTCCTTCTTCATGCGTGGGCGCCCTACGTGGTAGGTCACGCTGCGGGGCCACGCGTCTTGGTGTGAGGGCAACTTCTTGATGTGGAGGTGGCGGAGGCGCTCCATAGGCTATGTCGCCTGCTGTGGGAGGTGGACGAGGCAACGAAGGGGACAGCGCAGGAGAGCCCCCAGTGGCGCTGACGAGCTCGGCGATGCGGTCCAGCCAGTCCTCGTAGAGGTCATCGATGGGGCGGTAACGCAGGAGCTCGCGCGCCATGAGCAGCGCGTCCGTGGGCCTGTGGCGAGCGTGGGACAACGAGCCGGCCGGAGTCAACGACAGGGTGGCGGTGCGTCCGTTCCGCCGCACAGAGGGGTGCAGGAATGAAGCTTGCTACTTGTTTCCCGCCGGGCCAGTGGTGGCGTTGATAGCGGGTGATCGAGAGCGACGGGGTGGACCGCCGATGGGCGACGTCTGGGCGACGAGAGCGGTGAGGGCGGCCCGACACTCAGCACAGGCCTGGCGAGTGTTAGCCATGGATGCGGTGGAGCAGTGGTGCATCGATCGATGGAAGAAAGGCTTCAGCACACCCCAACCTAGCGCGCCAAATGTCGGATTACGGGTTTCGGCAAACCCTTGTGAGGTTCGAACTCTGGGGTGCGCACAAAGAACACTTTCTTCCTAGCTCGCTAGCTCAATGATCCCACAACCTAGCTCGACGGACCCAAAGAACAAGAGACACCAGGGTTTATACTGGTTCGGGCCACCATGCGGTGTAATACCCTACTCCAATTTCTGCGTGGATTTCCTCGAGGGGCTGATGATGAACTAGTACAATGGGTGAACAGCCTCGGGAGGTGAGGTGTTCTTGAGCTATATGAACTGGTGAGCTCGTTCGGGTGGAATTTATCCCCTCCCCTATATGGTGGTGGCTAAGTCCTATTTACAGTGGCCTTGGTCCTCTTCCCAAATATTAGGCGGCAAGGGATCCCACAATGGCCAAGTTTCAAGGACAACTAGTACAAGCTATCCTGACAAAAGGTGGTCTTCGCGTGCCAAAGGCGCTGGTGGTGATGCTGCTGTGGGCTCCGCGATGTCCTCCGTCCTACCGTCATGGCGGTCTCGGTCTTGTTGCACTAATATGGAAATCTTTGCCTGATGCCTCGGGAACCCGCGCATGCACTTGCCTCCTTAGCACCAAAGAGGAAACCGGTACACTGCGCCCGCTGGCGCTCGCCTGGCCTTGGTCGTCATGGCTCACGGCACGCAGACCTCGTGAGGTGCCCCTTGCATAGATATCTCCGCTCCTTAGGAGCCGGCCTAGTGAGGCTGCCCCCAGAGAGGTCTTGGTGTTGTCCGCCTCGCGAGGCTCGGCCCCTTGCGAGGGTCTTGAGTTGTTGCTGCTGAAGATGGGCCGGACCAGGCCGTTGGTGGAGCCACACTCTGGGCCACAAGCAGGCAAGTCTGGGTACCCCCGTTCCCAAGACGCCGATAGTAGCCCCTGAGCCCAAGGCCAGTGCTGGATAGCCAGTCTGTACTAGTACTTCCCCCCCTTCCTTTCCTCTTTGAACCACGTCCTAGATTCATGCTATACAATTTTGCCCACTACATTCCCCCCTTTCCTCTTTGAACCACGTCCTAGATTCATGCGATACAACTTTCCCCACTACTTTCCCCCCTTCCTTTCCTTTTTGAACCACGTCCTAGATTCATGCTATACAACTTTCCCCACAAGTTTCCCCTATTCCTTTCCTCTTTGAACCAGGTCCTAGATTCATGCTATACAACTTTCCCCACTACTTTCCTGTTTGACCCAACACCTAGATTCGAGTGCTGAAGCGGAAAAAGCTCACATGCAGCTAGAGCAATGCATGTGGAATAAGTGAATTATACCTTAAGGTTCTTGGGGTGTGGTTTGGTGGGCGACCGGAGGCCGTTCTTCCCACACTATGTATGGCAGTGAGGAAGAAGGGGTCGGAGGCCCTCCCGCACCGCCGCTGGGTGAAAGGGAACAACTGCGCCGGTAGTGGATTCCTTCCCTCACCGATGGCGACAGCGTTAAGCCTCCTTCCCTTCCCGGCAGACGGATCCTACCGACTCTTTGACCAGCAGTGAGGGGAGAGAGAGAGGCCAACTAAGTCTTGTTTAGATCTGGAGAGGTGAGAGAGAGTGAAGAGAGCAACTACAAGCGCTGAGGCTCGAGCGTGTATATATATAGTAGAGAGAGTGTGAAGAGTGCAAACCCTAGAAAACAAGCACCGAGTCTGCAGCATATATAGATGGAGTGGCTTTCTTTTTCTCTCCATAAAAATCATTTTAAATTGTGCACGAAATGGAACTCTTTATTTAACGTAGTGAAGAAAAATAATAGGGGCAATGCTAATACGTGAAGAAAATTTAACGCTCGAAGGAGTCAACTCGCAACTAATAGTGCATGCCTCCCGGTCGCTCTTACTAACGTTCACGTGTGGTACACGACCCTCCGAAGTGAACAACAACTAAACCACACATGGTCAAAATATCGGAAAGGTGGGCTGCACCATCCTCCAATTTTAAATATTTCGGCCTAAGTCAGTGTGCCACTGTATGTACTAAGGGTTACAGCGGGTGCTAAGAAACTATGGCGTATTGAGAGTAATTGCTAAATTCACTTTGGTCACTATTCTCAAGAATACGGTCACTATATACGTGATGAGGTGATTGTACGGTCACTGCGAGATCGTATAGCTCCGTATCCATCCATTTTGACCAGTCAAAGAATCCTCCTGGCACCGCCCAAGATCACTTTCTATCTCTGTTATGCGGGGCCTGCCTATCATTGGGTGGAAGAAAGAAGTTGAACAAAAACAAAATTATGCTCAAGTGCGATTATCGAACCTGAGACCTCAGGTTTGATGAGCGAACAGGCTAACCAGCTAAACCACCCTCACGTTATGATTAACGAGAGGAAAATAACTTTTTATATGTTCCTGCATTCGTGTGACAATCATGCCTTTTTTTGTGTGGAAGTCATTGGGATTTAAATCATAATTGTGTCATGTGGCTTTGGTGGTAAGGTCTTTTGGGATTTAAAGCAGTGTTGGTAGTGCAGAAATAATGCAACGTTAGTCACCTTATCTCTCTCCACGTAATATGTTGGGTCCCGCCAGTTAGAGGGTGAAACAAACAAATTAATAAGAAAAAAATAAAAGCGCCAGTGGTGTATCTTACCTCACACATCTCGCTACTGCTCTTGAACACTGTCCAATTGATCCCTCTGATCGCTCATGTACTATTTGAATCCTTATTATAACATGCACACAATACACATGCATGCACTCGCACACTAGCATGCAGTGGGCAGACACACACTAGGTAGCACACAACACACACACACACTGGCGACCGACGACGAAGTTGAGTCTATAGGGTCATACTTTGGCAGCCGCACGACAATCATCTGCACAAGGCGAGTAGAGCGACCTAGTGTGGGTGTCATCATAATCATCATTGATGGCCATTGAGGGAGTCCTAGAGTAAGGGGTCTTCGGGCGTCCGGCCTATTAGCCATGGGCCAGACTGATGTCTGTGAAGATACGAAGTCCGAACACTGTACCCGTGTCCGGATGGGACTCTCCTTGGCGTGGAAGGCAAGCTTGGCGACCGAATATGTAGATTCCTTTCTTTGTAACCGACCTTATGTAACCCTAGATCCTCCCCATGTCTATATAAACCGGAGGACTTAGTCCGGATAGAGGGGACTCATTATCATAGCCATACAAGCTAGGCATCTAGGGTTTAGCCATTACGATGTCGAGGTAGATCAACTCTTGTAACACTCATATTCATCAATATCAATCAAGCAGGACGTAGGGTATTACCTCCATAGAGAGGGCATGAACCTGGGTAAACATCGTCTCCCTTGTCTCTTGTTACCATCGAACTTAGGCGCACAGTTCGGGACCCCCTACCTAAGATCTGCCAGTTTTGACACCGACATTGGTGCTTTCATTGAGAGTTCCTCTATGTTGTTGCCAAAAGGTTTGATGGCCCCTTCAATCGTCAATAATGACACTGTCCAAGGAGAAACTTTCCTCCCCAGACATATCTTCATATTTGGCGGCTTCACATTGCGGGCCAATTCGCTTGGCCATCTGGAGCAGATCAAAAGCTACGCCCCTGGCCATCAGGTAAGATTCGGGTGCTTGAACTATGTTGTGGACATCCATGGAGACTTGATCTTCACCGGATTCGAGACCGCGGTAGCCGCTCCCGGTCACCCCGATGATCATGACCTAAATCTGTCATCTGGCCACATCCAGGAGATTGCTCCTGTAACCGCGATCTAGATCAAGCTGCTCCATCCAAGGACGGGAGGATCAACCCCACCACGGAGGCCACAGATTCCATAGTGTTGGAGCCGCACATAGAGTTAACCTCTCACAACGTTTTTGTCAGCGGAACTCTGGACTTGTATCCGGTCGAAAATTCCGAACCACGTGAGTCCGCGGACGCCGAGCTTGATCGTTTGTCGATCTTCGAATTCAGCGCCGCAGATGTCTTCCAGCTCTCGGCTTTGGGCGATGTGCTAAACTCATTAAAAAACCTGTCTAATAACCCAGAAGTATAGGTGATCGCAACAGTTTTCGAGGGTAGAGTATTTAACCCAAATTTATTGATTCGACACAAGGGGAGCCAAAGAATATTCTCAAGTATTAGAAGCTGAGTTGTCAATTCAACCACACCTGGAAACTTAATATCTGCAGCAAAGTGTTTAGTAGCAAAGTAATATGATAGTGGTGATAATGGTAGCAAAAGGTAACAGTAGTAAAAGCAATGTTTTTGGTATTTTGTAGTGATGATAGCAATAGCAATGGGAAAGTAAATAGGCGAAGAACAATATATGGAAAGCTCGTAGGCAATGGATCGGTGATGGAGAATTATGCCAGATGCGGTTCATCATGTAACAGTCATAACCTAGGGTGACACAGAACTAGCTCCAGTTCATTGATATAATGTAGGCATGTATTCCGAACATAGTCATACGTGCTTATGGAAAAGAACTTGCATGACATCTTTTGTCCTACCCTCCCGTGGCAGCTGAGTCCTTACGGAAACTAAGGGATATTAAGGCCTCCTTTTAATAGAGAATCGTAACAAAGCATTAACATATAGTGAATACATGAACTCCTCAAACTACGGTCATCACCGGTAAGTATCCCGATTATTGTCACTTCGGGGTTAACGGATCATAACACATAATAGGTGACTATAGACTTGCAAGATAGGATCAAGAACACTCATATATTGATGAAAACATAATAGTTTCAGATCTGAAATCATGGCACTCGGGCCCTAGTGACAAGCATTAAGCATAGCAAAGTCATAGCAACATCAATCTCATAACATAGTGGACACTACGGATCAAACCCTAACAAAACTACCTCGATTACATGATAGATCCCATCCAACCCATCACCGTACAGCAAGCCTACGATGAAATTACTCACGCACGGCGGTGAGCATCATGAAATTGGTGATGGAGGATGGTTGATGATGACGATGGCGACAGATTCCCCTATCCGGAGCCCCGAACGGACTCTAGTTCAGCCCTCCCGAGAGGTTTTAGGGCTTGGCGGCGGCTCCGTATCGTAAAACGCGATGATTTCTTCTCTCTGATTTTTTCTCATCGAAACTCAATATATGGAGGTGGAGTTGGAGTCGGAGACGCAACAGGGGGCCCACGAGGTAGGGGGCGCCCCCTAGGGGGGCAGGCGCGCCCCCCACCCTTGTGGCAAGACGGTGGGCCCCCTGGCCTTCATCTTTGGCAGGTATTTTTCTTATTTTCTGAAAAGTGTCTCCGTGAAGTTTCAGGTCATTCCAAGGACGTTTGCTCCTGCACATAAATAAAACCATGCTAATTCTGCTGAAAACAGCGTCAGTCCGGGTTACTTCCATTCAAATCATGCAAGTTAGAGTCCAAAACAAGGGCAAAAGTGTTTGGAAAAGTAGATACGTTGGAGACGTATCAACTCCCCCAAGCTTAAACCTTTGCTTGTCCTCAAGCAATTCAGTTGACAAACTGAAAGTGATAAAGAAAAACTTTTACAAACTCTATTTGCTCTTGTTGTTGTAAATATGTAAAGCCAACATTCAAGTTTTCAGCAAAGGTTATAACTAACCACATTCGCAATAACGCATAGGTCTCAAGTTACTCATATCAGTAGCATAATCAACTAGCGAGCCATAATAATAAAACTCGGATGACAACACTTCCTCAAAACAATCATAATATGATATAACAAGGTGGTATCTCGCTAGCCCTTTGTGAGACCGCAAAATATAAATGCAGAGCACCTTTAAAGACCAAGGACTGACTAGACATTGTAATTCATGGTAAAAGAGATCCAATCAAGTCATACTCGATGTAAACTAACAATAATGAATGAAAATGACAGCGGTGCTCTCCAACTGGTGCTTTTTAATAAGAGGATGATGACTCAGCATAAAAGTAAATAGATAGGCCCTTCGCAGAGGGAAGCAGGGATTTGTAGAGGTGCCAGAGCTCGGTTTTGAAACAGAGGTGAATAATATTTTGAGCGGTATACTTTCATTGTCAACATAACAACCAAGAGATGGCGATATCTTCCATGCTACACACATTATAGGCGGTTCCCAAACAGAATGGTAAAGTTTATGCTCCCCCTTCCACCACAAGCATCAATCCATGGCTTGCTCGAAACAACGAGTGCCTCCAACTAACAAGAGTCCCAGGGGGAGTTTTGTTTGCAATTATTTTGATTTAGTTTGCATAAAGCATGGGACTGGGCATCCCGGTGACCAGCCATTTATCTCATGAGTGAGGAGCGGGGTCCACTCCTCTTGAGAATAACCCACCTAACATGGAAGATACAGACAGCCCTAGTTGATACATGAGCTATTCGAGCATACAAAACATGATATTTATTTGAAGGTTTAGAGTTTGGTACATACAAATTTACTTGGAACGGCAGCTATATACCGTATATAGGTAGGTATAGTGGACTCATGTGGAAGAACTTTGGGGGTTTAAGGAGTTTCGGTGCACAAGCAGTATTCCCGCTTAGTACAGGTGAAGGCTAGCAAAAGACTAGGAAGCGACCAGCTAGAGAGTGACAACAGTCATGAACATGCATTAAAATTAATCAACACTGAATGCAAGCATGAGTAGGATATAATCCACCATGAACATAAATATCATGAAGGCTATGTTGATTTTGTTTCAACTACATGCGTGAACATGTGCCAAGTAAAGTCACTTAAATCATTCAGAGGAGGATACCACCCTATCATACCTCATCATAACCATCTCAATAGCATGTTGGCACGCAAGGTAAACCATTATAACCCATAGCTAATCAATCATGGCACAAGAAACTATGATCTCTAGTTGTCATTGCAAACATGTTTATTCATAATAGGCTGAATCAGGAACGATGAAGTAATCATATTTAGAAAAACAAAAGAGGTCGAGTTCATACCAGCTTTTATCATCTCGGCCAGTCCATCATATACCATCATAATTGCCTTTCACTTGCACGACTGAACAATGTGAATAATAATAATAGTGCACGTGCATTGTACTAAGCTGGAATCTGCAGGCATTCAATAAACAGGGGAAGACAAGGCAATATGGGCTCTTTTGTCAGATCAACAATAATGCATATAAGAGCCACCTCAACAATTTAATTATGGTCTTCTCCTATCGACCCCCAAAGAAATAAAACTATTTACACGGGAAAGCTCCCAACAAGCAAAAGAAGAACATGAATTTTTTTGGGTTTTCTTTTCAATTACTACTATAA
This sequence comes from Triticum urartu, assembly GCF_056163025.1. Lineage (NCBI taxonomy): Eukaryota > Viridiplantae > Streptophyta > Magnoliopsida > Poales > Poaceae > Triticum > Triticum urartu. The sequence continues at coordinate 365,422,702 of NC_141875.1, forward strand.
GCATGGAAAGTAAAACTAATTAAAAGCTACAACTAATTTTTTTGGTTTTTTCTAAGGTTTATTAAACACACAAGAAGAAAGCATAAAAGGAAATTAAACTAGCATGGATGATACAATGAAAAAGTATGAGCACCGGCATCTAGCAATGAGTGTGTGAACATAAATGTAATGTCAGTGAGAAATACGTACTCCCCCAAGCTTAGGCTTTTGGCCTAAGTTGGTCTATGGCCATGGCTGGCCTGGCAGATATCCATAATAATAGTTGTTGGGGTCGTACTGTGATGCAGCAGCTATCGCCTGCTGAGCTGCAGCGTGGCAACGAGCAGCCTCCTCTCTCCTCTCGTACTCATCTGCCTCCTCTCTGGTAATAGTATATCCTCCTCTTGCCTGATAATCAAAGAAAGCAGGAGCGGGGAGAGTAATACGGACAACACGGTGTCTGTCAAAGATTAGTCGATACTGGAGAGGTGATTCGTTCCTCTCGACAAACTGGTGGTGAACCATAGCATTAAAATCTAGATAGGCATGAGGTAATTCAATATCATCTTCGCGCACATCTATACCAAGAAAATTAGCTATGCGGGTTGCATAAATTCCACCAAAGAAATCTCCATTACGTCTATTAAGATGCAACCTACGTGCAACAATGGCTCCCAAATTATATGATTTGTCTCCTAACACAGCACTCCTAAGAATACTGAGGTCAGGGACACACACGTGACATGCTTCATCTTTACCACTTATGCATCTGCCTATGAAGAGAGCTAAATAATGTATGGCAGGAAAGTGAATGCTCCCTATGGTAGCTTGTGTAATATCTCTAGATTCTCCCACAGTTATATCAGCAAGAAAATCTCTAGATTCAGATTTGCAAGGATCCCTTATACTACCCCATTGTGGAACTTTGCATGCAGTGGTAAAATCCTCTAAGTCCATGGTATAAGATTTATCATAAAGATCAAACAGGACAGTTGGAGAATTACGTGAAGTGGAAAATTCAAACCTCCTCACAAAGGAGCTAGTGAGCTCATGATACTGACTACACTTCTCTTCCTCGAAGCTCATGAGATCAGCGTTACACAAATATGCATTGAATTCTTGTTTTATTCCCGCTTGATCCATAAAATATTTAGAAGGCCACTCACAAGGACGCACTGGAGTGTCTCTCGGTGGCTCTTCGTCAGCATCACGCATTGCAAGCCCAGGTCCTTGCTTCTTTGAAGAACCACCTTGGAACATTTTCCTAAGCATTTTTCTTCCTCTGAAAAATTCTGAAATTTTTTAGTAACTTCAAAATAAAAGTAAACCAAACTCAATAATATTGATAGTAACTACTCCTACAAGTGCCTAGGGCCTATATCATGCATCAAAACTACTTTTGACCATATAAATTTGACATGCAAGCTCAAGAACAGGGTCACCTAAGCAGCAGAAATTTACAATGAATAAAGCGCTAGAACAAAAACTAATTGGACCAATGGAGGAGTCACATACCAAGGAACAATCTCCCCAAGCAGTTTTGTGAGAGGTGCTTTGAGCAAGGAGATCGAAAATGGCAGCAAAACGAGCTTGGACTCGAGTTTGAACTGGTTATTCGTGTTTGGAGGAGTAAGATGAAGTGTGTGGGTGCAGGAATAAGTGGACGAGGGCTACCAGTGGCCCACGAGGCAGGGGGGCGCGCCTTCCACCCTCGTGGCAAGGTGGTTGGCCCCCCTGGTGTGTTCTTTGTTCCATAAATCCTCAAATATTCTAGAAAAAATCATATTTAATTTTCAGGGCATTTGGAGAATTTTTATTTTTGAGGTATTTTTATATTGCACGGATAATCAGATAACAGAAAGAAAATTATTTATTTTTATTTTATTTAATATAAATAACAGAGAGTAAAAGTGGGGTACAAAAGGTTGTGCCTTCTAGTTTCATCCATCTCATGATCATCAAAAGGAATCCACTAACAAGGTTGATCAACTCTTGTTAACGAACTCATTCCGAATAACATGGAACCGGAGAAATTTCGAATAACACTATGTTACCTCAATGGGGATATGCACATCCCCAATAATAAGAATATCATATTTATTCTTGACAGTTGGAAGAGGAAATTCAAAACCTCCAAATATAATCGATGGAATTTTTCCAATAGAGTTGATACTATGAACTTGAGGTTGTTTCCTAGGAAAGTGTACGGTATGCTCATTACCATTAACATGAAAAGTGACATTGCCTTTAGTGCAATCAATAACAGCCCCTGCAGTATTCAAAAAGGGTCTTCCAAGAATAATATACATACTATCGTCCTCGGGAATATCAAGAATAACAAAGTCCGTTAAAATAGTAACGTTTGCAACTCCAATAGGCACATCCTCACAAATGCCGACAGGTATAGCAGTTGATTTATCAGCCATTTGCAAAGATATTTCAATAGCTGTCAACTTATTCAAATCAAGTCTACGATATAAAGAGAGAGGCATAACACTAACACCGGCTCCAAGATCACATAAAGCAGTTTTAACATAATTTCTTTTAATGGAGCATGGTATAGAGGGTACTCCTGGATCTCCAAGTTTCTTTGGTATTCCACCCTTAAAAGTATAATTAGCAAGCATGGTGGAAATTTCAGCTTCTGGTATCTTTCTTCTATTTGTAATAATAGCTTTCATGTACTTAGCATAAGGATTGGTTTTGAGCATATCAGTTAATCGCATACGTAAAAAGATAGGTCTAATCATTTTAGCAAAGCGCTCAAAATCCTCATCATCCTTTTTCTTGGATGGTTTAGGAGGAAAAGGCATGGGTTTCTGAACCCAAGGCTCTCTTTCTTTACCATGTTTCCTAGCAACAAAGTCTTTCTTATCATAACATTGATTCTTTGATTGTGGGTTATCAAGATCAACAACAGGTTCAATTTCTATGTCATTGTCATTACTAGGTTGAGCATCATTATGAACATTATTATTAACATTATCATTTGTTTCAGGTTCATTACCAGATTGTGTTTCAGCATCAGAAATAGAGACATCATTTGGATTCTCAGGTGTTTCAACAATAGGATCACTAGAAGCATGCAAAGTCCTATCATTTTTCTTTTTCTTCTTTTTAGAAGAGCTAGGTGCATCTATATTATTTCCATGAGAATCTTGCTCAATTCTCTTAGGATAGCGTTCAGGATACAAAGGTTCCTGAGTCATTCTACCAGTTCTAGTAGCCACTCTAACATCATAATCATTATCTTTACTATTCAATTCATTGAGAAAATCATTTTGAGCTTTAAGTACTTGTTCTACTTGAGTGGTAACCATAGAAGCATGTTTACTAATAAGTTTAAGTTCACCTTTAACATTAGCCATATAATCACCCAATTGTCCAAGCATATTTGAATTGTATTTTAATTGTCTACCAAAATAAACATTAAAGTCTTCTTGCTTAGCCATAAATTTATCAAACTCATCTAAGCATGGGCTAGCAAACTTAGTAAATGGGATTACAGCTTTATCATATCTGTAGAGAGAATTTACCTTTACTACCTGTGTCGGGTTAGCAAGACCATGAGTTTCTTCGATAGGTAAAGGATTAATATTATATGTTTCTTCGACAGGCGGTAAATTAAGACCGTGTATTTCTTCAATAGGAGGTAAATGCTTAACATCTTCAGCTTTAATACCTTTTTCTTTCATAGATTCTTTTCCTCTTGCATATCTTCAGGACCGAGAAATAGAATACCTCTCTTCTTCAGAGTTGGTTTAGGAATAGGCTCAGGAATTGGCTCCGGAGGTGTCCAATTATTTTCATTTGTCAACATATTATTCAATAGAGTTTCAGCTTCATCCGGTGTTCTTTCCCTGAAAACAGAACCAGCACAACTATCCAGGTAATCTCTGGAGGCATCGGTTAGTCCATTATAAAAGATATCAAGTGTTTCATTTTTCTTAAGAGGATGATCAGGCAAAGCATTAAGTAATTGGAGAAGCCTCCCCCAAGCTTGTGGGAGACTCTCTTCTTCAATTTGCACAAAATTATATATATCCCTTAAAGCATCTTGTTTCTTATGAGCAGGGAAATATTTAGTAGAGAAGTAATAAATCATATCCTGGGGACTGTGCACACAACCAGGATCAAGAGAATTAAACCATATCTTAGCATCACCCTTTAATGAGAACGGAAATATTTTAAGGATATAAAAGTAGCGAATTCTCTCATCTTTAGTGAACAGGGTAGCTATATCACTCAGTTTAGTAAGATGTGCCACAACAGTTTTAGATTCATAACCATGAAAAGGATCAGATTCAACCAAAGTAATTATATCAGGATCAACAGAGAATTCATAATCCTTATCAGTAACAAAGATAGGTGAAGTAGCCAAAGTAGGGCCAGGTTTCATTCTATCATTTAGAGATTGCTTACTCCATTTAGCTAATAATTTTTTAAGTTCGGTTCTATCTCTGCAAGCTAAAATAGCTAAAGAAGCATCTTGGTCAAATACATAACCCTTAGGAATAGCAAGTGGTTCTTCATCATCACTTTCATCAGTATCATCAGATTCAATATTTTCAATTTCTCTAGCCCTAGCAAGTTGTTCATCAAGAAAAGCACTAAGTGGCACAGTAGTATCAGGCGTAGTGGTAGTTTCGTCATAAGTATCATGCATAGCAGAAGTGGCATCATCAATAACATGCGACATATCAGAATGAATAGCAGAAGCAGGTGTAGGTGTCGCAAGCTTACTCAAAACAGAAGGTGAATCAAGTGCAGAGCTAGATGGCAGTTCCTTACCTCCCCTCGTAGTTGAGGGATAGATCTTGGTTTTTGGATCTCTCAAATTCTTCATAATAATAAGCAGATGTATATCGCAAGTGACTCAAAGAATAGAGCTATGCTCCCCGGCAACGGCGCCAGAAAATAGTCTTGATAACCCACAAGTATAGGGGATCGCAACAGTTTTCGAGGGTAGAGTATTTAACCCAAATTTATTGATTCGACACAAGGGGAGCCAAAGAATATTCTCAAGTATTAGCAGCTGAGTTGTCAATTCAACCACACCTGGAAACTTAATATCTGCAGCAAAGTGATTAGTAGCAAAGTAATGTGATAGTGGTGATAACGGTAGCAAAAGGTAACAGTAGTAAAAGCAATGTTTTTGGTATTTTGTAGTGATGATAGCAATAGCAACGGGAAAGTAAATACGCGAAGAACAATATATGTAAAGCTCGTATGCAATGGAACGGTGACGGAGAATTATGCCGGATGTGGTTCATCATGTAACAGTCATAACCTAGGGTGACACAGAACTAGCTCCAGTTCATTGATATAATGTAGGCATGTATTCCGAACATAGTCATACGTGCTTATGGAAAAGAACTTGCATGACATCTTTTGTCCTACCCTCCCGTGGCAGCGGGGTCCTTACGGAAACTAAGGGATATTAAGGCCTCCTTTTAATAGAGAACCGGAACAAAGCATTAACATATAGTGAATACATGAACTCCTCAAACTACGGTCATCACTGGTAAGTATCCCGACTATTGTCACTTTGGGGTTAATGGATCATAACACATAATAGGTGACTATAGACTTGCAAGATAGGATCAAGAACACTCATATATTGATGAAAACATAATAGGTTCAGATATGAAATCATGGCACTCGGGCCCTAGTGAAAAGCATTAATCATAGCAAAGTCATAGCAACATCAATCTCAGAACATAGTGGACACTAGGGATCAAACCCTAACAAAACTAACTCGATTACATCATAGATCCCATCCAACCCATCACCGTCCAGCAAGCCTACGATGGAATTACTCATGCACGGCGGTGAGCATCATGAAATTGGTGATGGAGGATGGTTGATGATGACAATGGCGACGGATTCCCCTATCCGGAGCCCCGAACGGACTCCAGATCAGCCCTCCCGAGAGGTTTTAGGGCTTGGCGGCGGCTCCGTATCGTAAAATGCGATGATTTCTTCTCTCTGATTTTTTTTCTCATCAAAACTCAATATATGGAGGTGGAGTTGGAGTCGGAGACGCAACAGGTGGCCCACGAGGTAGGGGGCACGCCCTAGGGGGCCAGGCGCGCCCCCCACCCTCGTGGCAAGACGGTGGGCCCCTGGCCTTCATCTTTGGCAGGTATTTTTCTTATTTTTTGAAAAGTGTCTCCATGAAGTTTCAGGTCATTCCGAAGATGTTTGCTCCTGCACATAAATAACACCATGGTAATTCTGCTGAAAACAGCGTCAGTCCGGGTTAGTTCCATTCAAATCATGCAAGTTAGAGTCCAAAATAAGGGCAAAAGTGTTTGGAAAAGTAGATACGTTGGAGACGTGTCACTGTCCTTGGTGGAGGACTCACAACTGAACTATATCCGGCTCGAACTAGGGGCTGACGGTGGAGAATTTTGCTTCCCACCTGCTACCCACTTCATAGCCACGGTCGAGGATTTGACCGACGAACTTGATTACGACTCCGAGGACATCGACGTTATGGACACGATGTCGGAGAAGAAGAGGTCCAGAACCTGCCGTTCACCGGACGTTGGACGACCACTTCCTCATATGATGTATACATGGTGGATGCACCAAAGCAGAACAGCGGCGATGACAAAGAAGATCCAGCTACGGATAAACCCTCCGAAATACAATCCAAGCGCCGGCGTCAGCGGCGCCGCTCTAAGTCACACTTCAGTAAAGACAGCAACACCGGCACAGGAGAAGACAACATTCTGGAGGGTGTCGAAGACAACAAAGACCCCGTTGACACAGCTAATGAACAAGATGAATGGGAAGATGGGCAGGTTAGCCCTGGTAAACAGGACACACACAAAGATTCGGAGGATGACAATTAACTTCCGCTCTCTGAGGATGAGGTGAGCCTCAGCACCAAGGATTTCATTGTGCCTGAGGAACCTCTTGAGCAGGAGCGGTTCAAGCGCCAACTAATAGGCACTGCAAGGAGCCTAAAAAAGAAACAGCAACAGCTTCCAGCTGACCAAGATCTGCTCAATGATAGATGGACCGAAGTGCTAGCCGCCGAAGAATGCGGCCTTAGTGGCCCAGCCAAAAGCTACCTGAAGCTTAGATTGCTACCCCAAGGCGACCACAAGGCGCTCAATCCCGTGCCATCATCGCACAAGGCGGCAGGTCGACCACAACTTAGTCCGGGTAAAGCAGCAACTCAAGACGAACACCAGAACGCCCTACCTCGCCGTAAAGGCAAGAACAAAACAGCTCAGGGTTGTGCATACGACCTTCAACATGACTTGGGTAGTAGAGCAGGACACCCAAGAGCGATCTACGGATCGCGAGGACATACCTCGACACACGACGATGACCACCTATTCGGACGTGACAAACCTAGCCACGCCCGGGCCGAAAACCGAACATGGACTGCATCGGAGGTACGTCGCGGTGTGGACCAACATAGAGGCTCCACACACCCTCTTTTCTTCACAGACGAAGTAATGGAGCATGAATTCCCAGACGGGTTCAAACCTATAAATATCGAATCATACGACGGAACAATGGATCCCACGGTATGGATCGAGGACTTCCTCCTCCATATCCACATGGCCCGTGGAGACGACCTTCATGCCATCAAATACCTACCACTAAAACTCAATGGACCAGCTCGGTACTGGTTAAACAGTCTGCCCAGAAATTCTATTGGCAGCTAGAAAGATTTGGAGGACGCCTTTCACGACAACTTCCAAGCAACATATGTCTGGTCATTGAACGCCGATGACTTAAGTCACATTGTCCAGCAGCCCAGAGAGTCAGCCAGGAAGCTCTGGACTAGGTTCTTAGTTAAAAAGAACCAAATCGTCGACTGTACGGACGCGGAAGCCCTCGAGGCCTTTAAACACAGCGTCCGGGATGAATGGCTGGCACGCCACCTTGGTCAAGAAGGACCTAGATCCATGAAAGCCCTCACTGCTCTAACGACCCGCTTTTGCGCGGGAGAAGATAGTTGGCTCGCTTGTAGAAGCAAATAGCGCCAGCGACTCGGGCACTTCCGAAGTCCGAGATGGCAATGGCAAGCCAAAACAAAGCAAACATAACAGTCACAATGATAATGAAAGATCACGTGACACAGTGGTCAACGCCGGATTCATCAATCCCAAACCCGGTCAACGGAAAAAGCCATTCAAGGCGAACAGAGACGGATCATCCAACCTAGACAGGATACTAGACCGACCTTGCCAGATCCATTGTCACCCCAATAAACCAACTAATCATACCAACATAAACTGTTGGGTCCTCAAGCAGGCCGGCAAGCTCAATGACGAACACACGTGAAGGAGGCCGCCAAGCAATAGGGACGACGGAGTGGTTCGCCAGCCAAATACCGGGGGTCAGAAGCAATTTCCCCCCGAAGATCGATCAACTCCTGAGAAGAAATAGCAGTTTGGCTCCCGTTGCCCATTTCATATACCCGTTAAAACTATACCGCACATACATAACTACGCACTTAAATTACCATGGGCATTGGTGGAAGCATAATACAGACAAGTCTACATGCACTCCGGTAACATTTTTATTCACTTTCCTTTTTCTTTCTTCATTATCTCTTGAAAACACGTGGCGCAAAGGAGAAACATCTACGACCGACTCCATCGGAGTTCGGATCCGTACACTCACCTACGGGGCTACTTCCTTCAAGGATTCCCCTTGCCAAGGACAGGCAGCGCAGACGTGCGACAGGAGGTCAAAAATAACTTTTTGTAGACCGCACTCTTTTTTCGAGCCTGTAACATGCCTTTTTCCTCTGCCTTCGACCCATGGCATATCAAATAGCCGGGGTCATGGCCTTTATATATATCAAGTAATCTTTGGCATATCGCTCAGGTCCTAGTTCACATTACCCGAATTAATCATCCACGTCTTTTCGCAAATGAATACGTCCTCTATGGTTGCTTCACAGATATACCCCGGGCTTAACTTGCCAGGGGCTCGGTACGGGAACAAATGAGTTGCCAACAAAGTTCTAACAACTTTTACAGCGTACTTCGGCATCGCGAGTTTTTCCTTATATGCATCAGCTTCGAATCATGTCTTGGGTCAATAGTTAGGTTGCCCGGCTCCTGTGCTTGCTATCCTACGTTGCGCTCTATCAGCTAGGGTAGTAAAGGGAGAACTATTGCGATTGTGCTACCGGTTCACCTGGATCAGCACCTCAGTAGAGAAAGCCGAAAACTGACTGTCATGATGCGGCGAGAGCTGGTCAACCACTTGATGACTTATCGGAATCTCTAGCGATTCCTCTGTGTCACACGAAGGACCTCTTTCCGGTCAAATATGTACATGCGTCGTATGGATAAACCGCATACATACCAGGGGCGATGTCGTAGAACCACCATAAAACTCCTATGGCTAAGTGAAAGTGTTAACTCCCTATAGTCGGGTTGCCTAGTTCCCTGCATTGACACCTCCTTCATGGACCAAGACATTAGGTCAAGAGTGATCAAATGCTTTTCCGAACACCCCCATACTTCCTATGATGGGGCTGAAGCCGAAGATTGGAAAACTTTCAGCTTATATTAAAACGGCCGCACAGGAGGAATACAAACTTTCAAGCAATATATAAAAACATATTAACTATAAAATTGTCTCGTACAATTTTCATACACCTCACTCGAACATTATGTCTTTCGAGCATTGACCCTCTATCAAGCGGGCGGCCACTAGGACGTCTTCAAAATAATGCTCTAGTTCGTGGCGGTACTTTCCCTTGGGTGGATTCTTCACCGCAACATTGATGGCCTTCATCTTCCCCCAAATGTCTTGACTCGGGCAAAGGACATCCGTGCACCCTCGATACACACCGATCGCTTCACAGCATCGATACGTGGCACCGTGTCAACAAGCCGCTGCACCAAGCCGAAGTAGCTATTCGGAACAGGATCAGTTGGCCATAACCGGATTATGACATTGTTTATGGTAGCACCAGATGTCCTATGAAGCTCGGCCCACTGGGACATTTGCTCATTCAGCAACAGGGGGCGCTTCGACGTGCCGAATTGTGACCAGGAAATCTTCTCCGTTGCATACCCCTCTCACGCCTGGTAAAACTGTGTTGCATCGAAAGAACTCTTTGGCAAGTCTAAAAACTCATCTTGAGAACTCCACAATTGGTTAAGTTGAGCATAGTTCGGATTGCCGAACTTAGTCTGCAGCAAAAATGGCTCACCAGCCGCAATCTCCCTAGCTTGGCGGATCTCCTCATGGGCGGCTCTGGATTCAGACCTCCCTTCTCTCGCCTCTCGTAAGGCCATGTCAATTTCAGCCATCTTGGCTTCATTCTCCTTCTCAAGGAGTGCACAGCGGCTAGCAACATTTTTTAGTTCGAGGGCCATCGTGGATATCTTCTCCTCGTCTTGACGCCGAGCAGCTCGTTCGGCTTTTAACTCAGCCGATGCCTTTTCGGCAGCCGCATTACTACACCGGGCATGTTCCTTGGCCCGGGCCAGCTTCGCCCGAAGAATTTCAACGGCGGCAGCACCATCTACAGCCAGGCATATTACAGTATATAACTTTCAGCATCATGCTTATATAACAACAATGTATGTGAAGGGACTGCCCCCAACACATACCTTGCGATTCGTCAAGACGCATATTGATTAACGCAATGTCATCCCCGGCCACATCAAGCTTCCATTGCAGCTCGGCCATATCCTTAGACTGGGAAGTAGCCAGGGGGGAAGCATCCTATGTTCAAGTTAATCAGATTAATCCTTGAATATTTCTTCTTGATCCTCCATTCGCCTCTCATGGGAAGCCAACCTGAGTCTCAGGGGCTACTATCTATACACATGTATATTTTGTGAATAAAAAACAATTGCACATATTACAGTACAAACCTCGAAGCCTCTTAGTAGGCTCGCAAAGGCCTCATCCAATCCGCTCTTCGCGGACAGGACCTTTTCAACCACTGTGCCCATCAAGGTACGAGGTTCCTCTCAGACGGACGCCTGCCGCAGCATGTTCGTCAATATATCCAGCGCCTCTGGGTCTTTGGAGGCCGCCGTAGGAGTACGACCACCCTTTGAAGGGATCCGTTCATTCGTATCCGGTTGTATACCGGATTGTTTGGGGCCATCATTGTTGTTCCCCGGACCCTGGGCCGTTGAAGTATCACCTTCGGGTAACATCTTCATCATCCCTTGCACCACTTGTTGGTCGGTGGGAGACCCTTCACGACGACACCTCGAAGTCGTCCGCCCTATTGGACGGAGAGGCCGGTGGGGGCATCTCACTTTCCATCATCTCTGGGAGAAGGTCCCCCAAGGAGGAGGATTGTTAAGGAAGCCTGTGTGTTGAGCTGCAAAAAATATATACCCCAGACATTATAAAAAAAGAACGGGACATGTTTAAAACAGCCTTGTTCACTTATGATTTGGACTGAGGATTGTCCTCGTCACGAGACTGCGCTTCGACATCCTCCAAGCCCGAGCCACCCACCTGAGGCCTCTTGCCTCGCTTAGGAGCCTGTTTCTTCCAATCTTCGGAGGCGTCCCTTTTCTTCCCATGAGGGGAGGAGACGGTGGTCCTCCCTTCACTCTTGTCTTCGGATGAGGGAATTTTGATTCCTCCGGACACAATGTCTGAGGTACACTTTCTTCCCATGAGGGGAGGAGACGGTGGAATAGGGGTCATCTTTGGTCTTTCCACTCTCTGCCTCGCCCTCTTTCATAGGCATCCGGTATGGTGTCGGGGCTAGCATCCTTGTTAAAACAGGATTCGCTGGTGTCGGTGTTCTGGGAACGGGGGTCCCCAGACTTGCCTGCCTGTGGCCTACGGCGTGGCTCAAAGGGGGGCCCAGCACGGCCCATCTTCACCAACACAAATCCAAGACCCTCGCGAGGGGCCAAGCCTCGCGGGGCGGACGACACGGAGCTTCCTCAGGCACGGCCCCGTCAGGCTGGCTCGCGAGTAGGCGGAGAGATCAAGGCGGGGTACCTCATGAGGTGCCCGTGACGCAAACCATGATGGCCAAGGGCGCCAGACGGGTGCCAGCCCGTGTAGTGTCCTCCTTTCCCCTTTGGTGCAAAGGGGCAAGCGCAGTCGCGGAGTACCGAGGCATCAGGAAAAGGTTTCCGTTTCGGTGCAACAAGACCAAGACCAGGAGGACTGCAAGACGGAGATCATTGTGGAGCCCAAGACGACGTCACCACCAGAGCTTTGTGCAGGCGAAGACTACTTTTGTCAGGGTAGCTAGTACTAGCTGTCCCCCTTCAAATTAGCCCGCCATTGTTGGCTCCCTTCCCGCTCGATATTTGGGAAGAGGACCAGGGCATCTATAAATAGGACCAGCCACCCACAGAGGAAAGGGGGTTCGATCAGAGAGAGAGAGAGAGAGAGAGAGAGAAAGGTGACTGAACTCCTCCCAGCAGTTCATCGCCCCAGCCAAGAACAGACCCTCGCGAGGCTGTTCTTCCTTGTATCAATCATTACCATCAGCCCAAGAGGCAATCCACCACACCACACACTAGAGTAGGGTATTACACCACAACGGTGGCCCGAACCAGTATAAACCTTGTGTCCCTCGTATTATTCTTTCCATAGCTCAGATCTTAGCGAGGCGGAGGGGCGCAGGTAGGTAGGAGGCGAAATCTCCGCGCGCACCCCAGTGTTCGAACCTCAAGGGTCTGCCGGAACCCGAAATCCGACATTTGGCGCGCCAGGTAGGGGTGCACCGGAGTTTTCTCTTCCGCCACCGCCACGGCCTGCCTCGCGATGAGTAGCGCGTCGCCCGCTCCGGCCGCCGGCGCCAGCATGGGGGCCAGGGGGCTCCGAGCCCTGTCCCCAGCCCTGCAACGGGTACGGTGGCCGGACAAGCTCAAGCCAACGACGCCGCCGTGCTACGGCGGCACGACAGATCCGCTGGCCTTCTTGCTGGCGAGCGAGGATGCCCTCCTCGAAGCCAGAGGTGACGATAGGGTCATGGCCAACTGGCTCCCCATGGCCCTCACCGGCGCTCCGTGCACATGGCTGCTCCACCCACCGGCAGCCTCCGTGGCCGCTCGGGAAGAGCCCCGCAACCTCTTCCCCGCCCATCGCGCTAGACCAACACCCCCGGTCGTTGCGGCTCTCCTGGGTGGCTCGCAGGCGCCGCCTACAAGTCACCACGTCAAGACGTTCATCCGCCGGGTCAGCGCCGCTTCCACGCGGCAGGGGGCTCTCCCAGACCGGGCGGCGCCCGAGACCGGCCTGACCTTCAGCTCGGAGGACCACCCCTCCAACTCGGCCTGCTCGGGTGTGCTCCCCATGCTGTCCACCCCCACCATCTGCTAGGTGGCCGTCACCAGAACTCGCATTGATGGCGGTGCGGGCCTCAGCGTGCTCTCGGTCGAGGCCTCCAACCTCCTCTGCATACCCCTGGAACGGTTGCAACCCAGCCGGCCCTTCTCAGGCGTTGGGGGCGGATCATCCAGCTCCTTGGGACAGATCCGGCTCCCGGTAACCTTCGGCACCTACAACAACTTCCGCACGGAGCTGGTCGACTTCGACATCGCCCCCATCGGCCTCCCCTACAATGCCATCCTCGGCTACCCAGTGCTGGCCCAGTTCATGGCCGCGACGCACTCGGCGTATAACCTCATGAAGATGCCCGGGAGCAGCGGTGTCCTCACTGTGCACGGGGACACCGGAGACGCGCTACGGGTGCTCAAGCTCGCCTTCAAGACGGCAGCGTCGGCACAGCCCGCCGACTTGGAGACCCTCGAGCCCAAGGGGGCTGCACCCGCCAAGAAGAAACAGTTGTTCACCCAAGACAAGGCAGAAACCAAGCAGATACCCGTCGATGAGGATGGGTCCACCAACACCACTTTCACCATAGGCGCCAACCTCAAACCCGAGTAGGAGGAGGCCCTGGTCGGGTTCCTGCGCGCAAACAAGAAGGTATTCACTTGGGAGCCTGACCAGTTGGCAGGGATCCCTAGGAGTGTAATCAAGCATCACCTCAACGTGTGCCCCAATGTGCACCCTGTGAAGCAGAAGGCCAGGCGGCAGTCCACAGAAAAGCAGGCCATCATCCAAGAGACCCGCAAATTAGAAGCCGCTGGGGTCATTCGCGAGGTCCGATACCCGGATTGGTTGGCCAACCCTGTCGTCGTGCCAAAGAAGGGAGGGAAGGAGCGCATGTGTGTCGACTTCACCAACCTCAACAAAGCATGCCCGCAAGATCCGTTCCCGCTCCCCCGCATCGACCAGATCGTCGATTCCACCATGGAATGCGACCTGCTATGCTTCTTGGATGCCTTCTCTGGGTATCACCAGATCAAGATGGTGGTAGAAGACGTCGAAAAGACAGCCTTCCTAACCCCGTGTGGGGTGTACTGCTACACATGCATGCCATTCGGGCTGCGTAACGCAGGGGTGACCTTTCAGCGGCTGATGCACATCACCTTGGGCCCGCAGCTCGGGAAGAATGTTGAAGCTTACGTCGATGACATTGTGGTAAAATATCGGGAGGCCAGGACCTTGATACAAGACCTGGAGGAAACCTTCGCTAGCCTCAACGCAGTGAACTTACGGCTCAACCCAGAGAAGTGTGTGTTCGGAGTCCCCTCGGGCAAGCTCTTGGGTTTCCTCGTGTCCCATCGAGGCATCAAGGCTAACCCGGAAAAGGTCAAGGCGGTGGAAGACATGAGCCCGCCAAAGACCCTCAGAGAAATGCAGAAGCTCACGGGGCGCGTGACCACGCTAGGGCGCTTCATCTCCAAGTTGGGGGAACGAGCGCTGTCCTTCTTCCAGCTAATGAAGAAAAAGGGGCCCTTCGAGTTGACTGAAGAGGCCGACAAGGCGTTCCAGGATCTCAAGAGATACCTGACCAGCCCACCGGTCATGGTGGCTCCGCGCCCTCAAGAGCCCCTGGTGCTTTACCTCGCCGCCACTCCCTACTCCACCAGCGCAGCCTTGGTGGCAGTCAGAGAGGAGCGTCGAATCAAAACCACGATAGCAGCCCGGGACAAGGCAGGACAGGAACAAGGGAGGCCCACAGAAACCGCCACCGCGGCTGAGGAGGATCAGCTGCCACAGAGGGGCGCACCGGAGGCGGAAGAGGCCCCTCTCCCAGATGGCCAGTCTCAGGAGGCCTCATTGCCTCAAGAGGCGCCATGGTCTCCGAAGGGAGCCACCAGCACTGACGCACTCCACCTCGTTGAGCACCCAGTGTACTTCGTCAGCACGGTGTTGCGGGATGCAAGGGCACGGTACCCCATGCCTCAGAAACTCCTCCTCGCGCTACTGGTGGCCTCGCGCAAGCTGTGGCACTATTTTCAGGGTCACCCCATCAAGTTCGTCTCATCATACCCCTGGAGAGAGTGCTCAGGAGCCCTAACTCAGCTGGAAGGGTCGCTGAGTGGAACATAGAACTGCAAGTGTTTCAGCTCGAATTCAGCACGACCAGAGTCATCAAGGGAGCAGCGTTGGCGGATTTTGTGGCAGAATGGATGGAGGCGCCAGGCCTCAAGGCTGACGAGGATCGGTCCCTATCCCCGGGAAGCGAGGCGCCAGAAGGCTGGGTCATGTACTTCGATGGGGCGTTCTCCAGGCATGGCGCTGGGGCTGGGGCGGTGCTTATATTGCCCACTCAGGACAAGCTCTATTACGCTGTGCAGCTCTGTTTCCAGCAAGGTGAAAAGGTCTCCAACAACATAGCGGAGTATGAGGGTTTAATAGCGGGCTTGAAGGCCGCAGCTGCCCTGGGGGTGAAACGTCTCACCATCAAGGGCGATTCGCAGCTCCTTGTCAATTTCTCCAACAAGGTGTACGAGCCAAAGGATGAGCACATGGAAGCCTACCTTGCGGAGGTCCGCAGGATGGAGAAGCAGTTCTGGGGGTTGGAGTTGCAGCATGTGCCCCATGGCACCAATCAGGAGGCCGACGACATCGCCAAACGGGCGTCCAGGCGGTTACCTCAGGAGCCTGGCGTTTTCGAGGAGCGGCTCTTCAAGCCCTCAGCTCTGCCGTCATTATCAAACACGGCTCAGCCCCGGGAGGAGCTCCCCCAGCCACCTGCCTCCGGAGCTCCGGCCTGTGGCACGGCCTTAGGAGCACGCCTGCTCCTGATGATGGAACCTCAGGAGGGATGTTGGATCGCGGAGCTCCGGAGTTACTTAACGCAAGGGACCCTGCCGGAGAAGGAGGAGGAAGCGGAGCGAGTGGCACGCCAGGCCATGGCATATTGCATCAAGGATGGAGAGCTCTACCGGAAGCGACCAAACGATGTATGCGCTGCATCTCCAGGGAGCAAGGGAAGGAACTGCTAGAAGATATACACGGCGGAGACTGTGGACATCATTCATCATCATGGACCCTCATCGGCAAGGCGTTCCGCAGTGGGTTTTATTGGCCCACCGCGCTCAATGAAGCCGTCGAACTAGTGAAAGCTTGTGAGGCCTGCCAGTTCCACGCCAAGTAGATCCATCAGCCAGCAGGAGGCTTGCAGACTATACCCCTTTCGTGGCCATTCGCAGTCTGGGGGCTGGACATCTTGGGCCCGTTTCCTCGGGTGCCAGGGGGCTACCGCTACCTCTACGTCGCCGTGGACAAGTTCACCAAGTGGGCTGAAGTAGAGGCTGTCCGCACCGTTCCCACGGGTTCCGCCGTCAAGTTCATCAAGGGCATCGTGAGACGGTTCGGGGTGCCGAACCGCATCATCATGGACAACAGTTCGTAGTTCACCAGTAACCTCTTCAAAACATACTGTGCTAACCTTGGAAGGCAGATATGCTATGCTTCGGTGGCGCACCCCCGAAGCAACGGCCAGGCCGAGCGAGCCAACGCGGAGGTCCTAAGGGGCCTCAAGACCAGGACGTTCAAGAAGAAGCTGGAGGCCTGCGGCAGAGGTTGGTACGACGAGCTTCAGTCCGTGTTGTGGTCCATCCGCACAACCGCAACCAAGCCGACTGGAGAGACCCCGTTCTTCCTGGTCTACAGAGCCGAAGCAGTCCTCCCTCACGAGGTCAGACGTCGCTCGCGCGGGTCCTAGCGTTCGACGAGGCGCAGTAGGACGCCATGCGGGGGATGGACCTCGTGCTGGGGGAGGAACGTCGCTGAGAAGCCGCGCTACGAGCGGCGAGGTACCAACAAGCACTGTGGCGATAACACTGCCGCAACATCCGCCCCCGAACTCTCGAGGTAGGAGACCTCGTGCTCAGGCGGGTTCTCTCCAGGGAGGGGCTGCACAAGCTCTCTCCCATGTGGGAGGGCCCGTTCAAAGTTGTTCATGTTTCCAGGCCCGGCTCCGCGCGCTTGGAGACTCAGGAGGGGGTGCCAGTCCAGAACGCATGGAACATCCAGCACCTCCGGAGGTTCTACCCCTAAAAAGGCCCAGAGCCTGTGAAGAAGGCGAATGCCTGTGAAGCTATCGCGTTTTGGAAAAGGCCCAGAGCCTGTGTAGAAGGCGAATGCCTGTGAAGCTATCGCGTCTTGGAAAAGGCCCAGAGCCTGTGAAGAAGGCGAATGCCTGTGAAGCTATCACGTTTTGGAAAAGGCCCAAAGCCTGTGAAGAAGACGAATGCCTGTGAAGCTATCGCGTTTTGGAAAAGGCCCAGAGCCTGTGAAGAAGGCGAATGCCAGTGAAGCTATCGCGTTTTGGAAAAGGCCCGGAGCCAGTGAAGAAGGCCAACGCCTGTGAAGCTCACCACCCGTGACACTCTCACGTAATAATGAGTTGGTGCTGTACACGCCCCAGAGTCTCAGGAGCGCCGGCCTCAGGCCCTGGGGCTCCCTCCCACGCCCAGTGGCAGCACTTAGCTCCGCGCTGGTGAGAAGACGTCGAAGACTAGATTAGGTGCCGGACGCGGCTTTTCATTTGCTTTCCGCAGTTGGCTTGTTCCTTCTCATTCGAAGTTTTATTGAAGTTGTTGCCGTCTTTGGCTTGTGGTTCTTTGACTTTTCACTCTCCTGCCTCGATTTCTCTTGTGCAAGGCCTCGCGAGGGGGGGGGGCAGCCGAGCGCCCTCGCGAGTGTTCCTATCCTAGTCGTTCAAAGGGTTCGCGACCTGGGCCCATTACAGGAGCACCCCTCCAGTCCGTGCCCCACGGGCACCGCGACATAAAACACAGGGCCTGGGTCAGTACCCCCCATGGCCGGGGCCGGGAACTATCCACGCGCGGGCACGTAGCCGGAAGGTACGATAACGGAAGTGAAATGATGATTAACAGTAATAACCCAAACACGCCCCCGCGGGGCTCCACACTACTGTCTTTTTTACGCAGGAAAAAGGAAAAGAAAGAACAAATCAGGTGCAACTCACCTCACACCGGCCCGCAGGGAAGGCCTGAGCTGCCTCTGGAGCTCAGGCGGACTCCCTCTCGCGCTTCACTGGGGCGCGACGGCGGGCGGACACGCTGCCACCTCCCAAGTAGATACGACGGCGTGGAGGCTGACCGCGGCCACCGCTAGAAGAGTCGCCGCCTGAATAAGAACCGGAGAAGCTTGGGGAACCCTGAGCGCCGCCAGCCGCGCGAGCGCTGCCCTCCCCATCATCGCCGGAGCTGGGATCCCAGCCGCGGTCGTCGCCCTCGGGGCAGCACCCTGCGCGGTGACCATCTTCCCCAAACACCCTCACGTAGAGGGTGGCATCGCCGTCGAACTTGAAGTGCAGGGTGCACCGACGGCTCAGGCCACGCGCGCGGGAAAACGTCTGCCAACCGCAGGCCAGGGCTAGGCTCCCGGCTGTGGAGACCTCCAGCGAGATCCATGAGGCCCAGCTGCAGCAGCCGTCGGCCTGAAGCCAGAGGCCGCCCGGGGCACCGGCTGGGAGCTCGCCAAGGAGGAAGCGAGGAAGTGGAAGCCGGGTGCTAGTCGGCTCCGCCGACCACACGACGAACTCTGGCAGCACCTCAGCAGTGCGCCCTCCGGCCACAGCAATCCGCCCGTCGCTGTGCTGAAAATCGCCTCCACGGCCGCGGGGAGTTGCCGTGGTGGCCACAGGATGTTTGCGAGGGCGCCCTCGGCCGCGCTTGGGCGGGGGAGAGGCGGGCTCAACCTGGCGAGCCTTCCCCTTCTCTGCGGCCGAGAACCTCCTCGACGGGGCCATGAAGAAGAAGGAGAAGCAAGGGGGGATGAACTGGAAGGGCGCGCGTCGATCCGTACTTATAGCTGGCAAGGGCCAACCGACGGCCCCCACGATCGCAGGTAATTATGACCCGCTTTGCATGCAGGGACTTGTCCAATCCGTGAAGTTGCCGAGGCGCCATGGGGAAGTGGAGACGCCCACGTCCAATCAACCGCCACGCGGCGCCCAAGACTCCAGGCTGTTAGGGCCCGCGGCGCTTCACTCTTGCCCTTTCGCCTCCCTGCACGGCCAAGCCTGGGCGCGCCTTGGGCCCGGGGGCTACTGTCGGCGTTCTGGGAACGGGGGTCCCCAGACTTGCCTTCCTGCGGCCTGCAGCGTGGCTCAAAGGGGGGCCCAACGCGGCCCATCTTCACCAACACAAACCCAAGACCCTCGCGAGGGGCCAAGCCTCGCGGGGCGGACGACACGGAGCTTCCTCAGGTACGGCCTCATCAGGCTGGCTCGCGAGGAGGCAGAGAGATCAAGGCGGGGTACCTCATGAGGTGCCCGTGACGCAAGCCTTGACGGCCAAGGGCGCCAGACGGGTGCCAGCCCACGCAGTGTCCTCCTTTCCCCTTTGGTGCAAAGGGGGCAAGCGCAGCCGCCGAGTACCGAGGCATCAGGCAAAGGTTGCCGTTTCGGTGCAACAAGACCAAGACCAGGAGGACTGCAAGACGGAGATCATCGTGGAGCCCAAGACGATGTCACCACCAGAGCTTTGTGCAGGCGAAGACTACTTTTGTCAGGGTAGCTAGTACTAGTTGTCCCCCTTCAAATTAGCCCGCCATTGTTGGCTCCCTTCCCGCTCGATATTTGGGAAGAGGACCAAGGCATCTATAAATAGGACCAGCCACCCACAGAGGAAAGGGGGTTCGATCAGAGAGAGAGAGAGAAAGATGACTGAACTCCTCCCAGCAGTTCATCACCCCAGCCAAGAACAGACCCTCGCGAGGCTGTTCTTCCTTGTATCAATCATTACCATCAGCCCAAGAGGCAATCCACCACACCACACACTGGAGTAGGGTATTACACCACAACGGTGGCCTGAACCAGTATAAACCTTGTGTCCCTCGTGTTATTCTTTCCATAGCTTAGATCTTAGCGAGGCGGAGGGGCGCAGGTAGGTAGGAGGTGAAATCTCCGCGTGCACCCTAGTGTTCGAACCTCAAGGGTCTGTCTGAACCCGAAATCCGACAGCTAGGCCTTCGGGCAGAGGGGCCAAACACATAATTAATTCCGCCTTCTTTATCCAGCCCTGGAGAAAGATAGCCTGCTCAGTACCGTATTACGATATGCACAATTACAAAAAGTTTTGGAATATAAGTGCTTACCTGGGTATCCGGACTGTTGCAATTAAGGCCAGCGTCCTCGGTAGTGTCCGGCCAATGTTTTTGCTTTCCAAAAAACAACTTCCACAGCCCTTTGTGCGTAGTGTCGAAGAAGTGTTGGAGGGTTCGTGTTCCTCCGGATTGAGATCCCACATGCGGCGAGACCTGCGCTGGCAAGGCAGGATTCGGTGAACTATCATCACTTGAATCACATTGACAAGATCTCTCTCTCTCTCTCAAGGAGGGCTCAGATGCGGCTCTGTAGAGTCAGCACTTCATCAACTGATTCCCAGTCCAGCTCGTGGTTAATCCATGATGCAAGCTGTGGTGGAGGGCCGGAACAGAACGCAGGAATAGCTGCCCACTGGGTGCTACGGGGTTCTGTGACATAAAACCATTCTCGCTGCCATTGGTGGGAGGTTTCGGTGAAAGAGCCTTTTGGCCAGAGAGTGTTGGTATGCTTGCTCACAACAGCACCACCGCACCCCGCCTGTTCCCCGTTAACTACTTTCGGCTTGACACTGAAGGTCTTGATCCATAAGCTGAAGTGAGGGGGGATTCGGAGGAAGCCTCGCATGTAATGATAAACGCTGAGACGTGGAGGATAGAGTCCAGGGCTAGATCATGAAAATCTAGTCCGTAATAAAACATTAGTCCCCGGACAAAGGGGTGAAGAGAGAACCCTAGTCCCCGGAGGAAGTAGGAGATGAATACGACCCTCTCGCCAGATCTAGGGGTCAGAATAACCTGTCCTTGAGCAGGAAGCCTGTGGTGGACCTCTGCTGTCAAATATCTGGCCGCCCGAAGCTTTGCAATATCCTCCTCAGTAACGGAGGAAGCCACCCATCGACCTTGAAAGTTGGGTCCGGACATGATGGGAGGCCTAAAACAATGAAGTCAAACTTTGGGTGCTAGAACTCGAGGTTGGGAAGGCTGAGGATAGGTTTGGCATAAAGGGACTGCCTTTGGTTCCTTTATAAAGGCAGTGGGTATTGAACACCTCCTCCTAAGCATAAGAACCTGCCTATTCCTAAGGAATCTTTCCCGCATGACGGTTGGGTTATCCACGCTCATATTGATGAAAATCCTGCAATTAGGGGACACAATCTCTGGTTCGACAAGATGTGTCAATGAAAACCACGCCCCGAAACATGGGACGGCAGGACAGGAAACGGTTTGAAATAATGACCGAGAAGCGTGACGTCACATTACCAAAGTTGTCAGCAGATTGGATTCATGGAATACTATACCCTCTACGGCTGTGTGTTATAGGTCGGGACACGAGCAAATCATCCGAAGACTATTTTTGAAGTTCGGTAGGAGGAACCCGCCTTGCAATGCCGAAGACAACACTATGCGTCGGATACCTTGTCATTGAAGCCAGGTTCAGGGGCTACTGAGGGAGTCCTGGAGTAAGGGGTCTTCGGGCGTCCGGCCTGTTAGCCATGGGCCGGACTGATGGGCTGTGAAGATACGAAGACCGAAGACTGTACCCGTGTCCTGATGGGACTCTCCTTGGCGTGAAAGGCAAGCTTGGCGACCGAATATGTAGATTCCTTTCTTTGTAACCGACCTTATGTAACCCTAGATCCTCCCGGTGTCTATATAAACCGGAGGACTTAGTCTGGATAGAGGGGCACATTATCATAGCCATACAAGCTAGGCCTCTAGGGTTTAGCCATTACAATCTCGAGGTAGATCAACTCTTGTAACACTCATATTCATCAATATCAATCAAGCAGGACGTAGGGTATTACCTCCATAGAGAGAGCCTGAACCTGGGTAAACATCGTGTTCCTTGTCTCATGTTACCATCAACCTTAGATGCACAGTTCGGGACCCCCTACCCGAGATCCGCTGATTTTGACACCGACAGCCATGTCATCTCACGCAGCTGGAGTTCATATGCATTGCGCCACAAGCAGCAAGAGCTCGGATTTGGCGTAGTGTAGAGCAATGGGTCGACGACCTTAGGTGGCAGGGTCAACAACGGGAACGGCGGACAACAGAGGAGGTACTGCATGAACTTGCGGCAATAGAGGCCAACGGGCGACTTGAGTCTGTGCTAGTGCATGTGCATGCACTGCAAGCTGCGGGTGCATGCGTGTGCCGCTACTAAAGGTAGAAAACTATATGTGCCACTAGTTAATCACAATTGGAGGTTTGTGTGGTCAAAATGGATGAATACAGAGCTATACGATCTCGCAGTGACCGTATAATCACCTCATCACGTATATAGTGACTGTATCGACCGTATTCTTGAGTACAGTGACCAAAGTGAACTTATATGACAAGTTCAATGACCAACATTGCATTTTACTCTTTTAATTATTTAGCTTGTACACTTTTCTCTCTTCCAATAATTTTGGGCACTTGTATTCGACCTAAGTCAGTGTGCCACCGTATCTCATACTACTCCCTCCGTCTAGGTGTAAGTTACGTTAGAAGGTGCAGCGGGACCAAGGTGCAAGCAGATTGGAGGAGGAGAAACTTAACCGATCCTTCCTCCAATCAAAGCCCTGATTTCTGTCTCTAAACGCAACAATTAATCACAACAACTAAGAGATGTCGTTTTAGCTACCATGCAGGGCCACGTATTAACTCACATGCAAGCCGACTTTGATTTCTTGACTAATCAACGCGTAGTTGCACTCCATGCATTGGGTTTACAGGGGAGATAACAAGGCAGAGTAAGGAGTGTTTGGTTACAATGCTTAGGCTGGTCATAGTGGTGAGTAACTTGGACTAGTAACATGCATATGTTACTAGTCTATGTTACTACCTTCATAGTGGGTAGTAACATATGGATGGTAACATGCAAGTCTTCATTAATTGAGATCACTGTTCAAGATATCTTCCGATATGCCGATAAATCGGCTGATTTATCGCTTACCGCTGTCAGACCGATAAGATAAATGGGCCGATAAATCAGCAGACATGGCAATAAATTGGTCGATATGCCGATAAACTGGCCGATTTACCCCTTATCATGGGTCGATCGATAAGTTCCCGATAAGCGATATCCCCAACATTGATTGAGATATAGACTTATTTTACCTCGGGGTGTGTTATGTTACAGTAACATATTATGTTACTACCCCCGTCCTAGTTTATTAGTCCTCATTGTGATTTGTGCTAAATTTTGATCAAAGATTTAACTGATAAAATATTAGTGCATGTCAACAAAAGTTATATTGTTGGATTCATATTTGAACGTAGTTTTCAATGATATAATTTTTGGTGACATGCATAAACATTTCATTAGTTAAATTTATGGTCAAAATTTGACACAGATTACAATGAGGACCAATAAGCCAGGACGAAGGTAGTACCACAAGCATCTCTTTCCTCATTAAGTCCCTGCCGCATAAGCAATTTTTTCTTGGGATGTGCTATGTTACTAGTACCTAAGTTACTCCCACTATGGCTAGCCCAGCTAGCCAGCTTTTGCTTTGCCAACCTTGCCTGGTTAAACGGTTTAGTTCTTTTTCTTACCAGCCTTGCCTCGTGAAAATCGTTGTCATGAGTGGGTCACCGATTTTTCCGTGCGTGAAGTTTGCCGTCGGAAGCGAGCCGATCTGACTCTCTTGAGCTAGCAAGGTTTTTCTAGCCCACCCAAGCTAGCTTGCCCACAAAAGCTAACATATTTTAACAGTTCCAAACGCCCGACCTTGCCCGGCTAGGCTATAAACTGTTCTTGCTAAGGATCCAAATGCTCCCTATGTAACAACGCTCGCTAGCAACGAGGCCAGGAGGGGATTGAGATGCGAAGTTAATGGACGGTGCCTAAACATTTTGGGAATATCTGATTTTCGTAAGATGACTTAACACCTAGACGGAGGGAGTACTACTCCTCATTCCAGGTTTGATGGAATATTCGTCACCTCTTCTCTTCTTGAACGTACTCCATTTGTCTCTCACTTCCTGTGGCTTCGCACTCGCAGGATATTCCTATTCTATGAACTTGTGTGTGTGTGTGTTTAACGTCATGTGTGTGTTAGAGAGAGCGACACATCGACCTACTCCTATAGAGAGATGGCGTGTAGTACGATTTAGCCGCGAGAGTCGGTGCATCCCCTCATTTCCGGGCGTCCGGTCGGGACAAGCGGACAGCTGCCACGCCCGCTCCTGACCATCTTGGCCCACCCAAAGCCCCCAAGTGTCGGGTCGTAAGCTGACAGCAACTCGGGACTATTCCTTCAATTGTAGAATAAATCATATCTATTGATAATATGATAGCCATTTGCGCTAAAGCGACTTTGAAAACCTTAATCATAATACTGGTTATTAATAACCATAATAAAAATCCAGCCATGTTGGCTATTTGAATAATATACCCAATGATTTATAAGCGCATAATTCCAATGGCACAATCCAAATATATACTGGTGACTTATAGTCCAAAGCCAGGCCGGGTCAATAAACACCGGATTATAAGTGATTATGTTCTGACAACTTGTAGTTGAAAGTCGAGCCGGGTTAACGAACACTGGGTTAATTTGATGACTGATAGTCATGCCGGGTCAATAGACACCGGTTCAACATAAAATTTATCAAAAGAGAAAAATCTTGACAAAGGCAAATAAAACCGTGTAGTCGAGGCTTTTCAAGGGCTGCCAGGCCCAAATTCGAGGCTTTTCATGGGCTGCCAGGCCGCTGAGTTAAACCATTTGACAAAGCCTTTTAAGATGGGCCTCCAACTAACGAATCGTCGTTTTAACTTTGACAAGTTCAGGGTCTCAATGAGAGTAACTGTCAAACGTTCGACGGGTCATGCCAGGATTACGTGGATAGGAGTGGCTTACATGATGAAGGCAGGTTAACCCGGGTTTTTAGGTGAATACACCAGGCTTCCAAGCCATGGGTCGATACCAATTACAAGGGTCCTTTCAAGCTCTTTGTTACTTTACACAAAGAGCCCCCAAGTAACTTTGTGAGTTGTGCTCAATGGGTGCCTATGTTTGAGCTGTGCATAGCAACAATACTCTCTTTGGCCCCTTGGGTGTGAAGCTCCTGAGCTTTGTTGTGGCATGATAGCCGAATTAATGGACAGAACTTCCGCTTTGTCAGTTGAAGCCCCCATGTAATCAATAATATGATAAGCCAATAAGGCGGGATACCCATGTTTGAACCGTACATCATGGCAACAGGTCCTCTTCGGCAACTTTTAACTTTTTGCAAGAGATAATTTCTTCTTGAACCGGGATTTTAAACCAGATATTGAGAGCTTCAAAACTTTATGGGAGACATCATTCCCTTGAACCGAATTTTAAACCGAAATCCTCATTTTCACCCGGAAATTTTCTGACGGCCTTTAAACTCGAACTTGCGAGAAGTTAATTCCTTTTTGAACCGGAAATTCTTAAACCGGATTTGAGAGCTTCAAAACTTGGGAGATAAATTTCCCTTGAACCGGATTTCAAACCGGAATCCTTCTTTTTAAGCCAAAAATTTTCTGACGACCTTTAAATTTGCACCAATATGGCAGTTTAGGGTCCTGCATTATATAACTTTGCAAGCCAGAGTAATTGCCCTTTTAAAGAAAGCAATATGTAATATAAAAAATATATTGGATAGATTTCACCTGATATGTTAAGCCAGTAGTTATCCACTGCGGAGTTGATGATCACCATGGTGAAGCTTGAAATCAACCACGGCCGAGTTGGCTGCGGGAGCAGACAGATGAATCAGCCGTAGCGGTTTAAACCGGAACAGACGGGTGAGCCAATTGCGCTGTGTTGATGTAGGAGAGGCCGCGACTTGCACACGTGTCCGTCTAGCAGCACGGTACGGACAAGCGCTAGTGTAAAAATAATTCAGCACACACCCCTTTCACATCTTTGTAATGAATAATGGTTCTGCGAAATAAAAATACCATAGACCAGAGTAATTGTTTTTCGAACAATGTAGTATATACTGATAAGATCTATAGAACTGATAGCACCTGTTATTTCCGTCTGGATGAATGTGAATGATGCATCGGGTAATGCTGGACATAGACGGATGACCGCCTACATGTACGCCTGATATAACAGTGGCATCCACGTGGCCTTCCTTTATATTCCTGGCATGCGCTATCCTTGGTATGCGCAGGCACCGCTCGCTAGCGTCCTCGGGCTTCGGCCTTGGGATTGGAGCATCCCATCCTGTGATTTGATGATGGCCGCTCCTCCGTTTTTTATATGCATGCAGTACACCCAGTTGCTTCTATATAGTGCGCCTTTCCTCTAGCCGTGTGTGCTGGTACATGTACTGTTGACTATATTGACTCTCCAATGAGCTTGCTCAACCCCTATCCGCCCAGCCCCTCGCACCGCATCTTATCTCCCTACATCACAAGTACTAGTACACCATCTTTCTCTCCACGTCTCATTTTTTTCTTCTTCCTTTCTACCAACAGTAATGATGAAGCCACGACAACCCCCGGCGAGGCGGTCTGCAGCCACGGCCAGTGACTCTGCCAGACACCTCCGGTGGCGGTTTATCCGGCAGAGGAGACGAGGCAGTAACAGCGACGGCGGGTCATAGGAGCGGTGAAGCACGTGGGGGCGGCTCAAAGCTCACTACAGTGATGACGGGCCAGCAAGACAATTCATACGGCGAAACCAATAGCTTGACTTGGCGACAACGTAAGGACACCGGCGGAGCCGTGTCAACATCGAAAGGACTGGCTCGGGATAATCGGTCGGCGGAGGTGGCCCCGTGGCTGTAGAGGTGCAGTCATAGAGCAAGTAACCGTCCGGCGGAGACCGGCTCGAGGCGAGGCCTCAGCGGGTCAGAAGCAGTGCGAGGCGGTTCGGAACGGGAGCGGCGTTCCACGGTGTTGGAGGTAGCCGAGTGCGGCCGAGCTGACTCGAAGCGAGGCCACGGCGGCCGGTCGGCGCGCGGTGAGTCAACCGCGGTGGGTTTGTTCGAAGCAGAGCCACCCAGCGGATGGGGCAGCCAGAGAGCCACCAGCGACGAAGGCAGGACCGCAGGCCTTGTTCAGTATCGCCGGCTTGGATGTGGAGACGAGGGTGATTTGAGGCCCGAGGTGCGGCGGTTTACGGATGGCGGCAGCAGTAAACCGGCGAGGCGAGGCAAGCTCGGAGGCGGGTCGTGACCGCACGCAGCTGGGGGGTAGCTCACAGATATCAGCGGAGACGACGCTAATAGCGAACCGGCGCGGGGGCGGATCCGTGAACCGGCGAGTTGGTAAAGCAGATTGCTATAGAAGCCACACAGCCGGGTTAGCTCGGCAGCTCGAGGAGTCCTCTGGCGATTTGAAACGGCTTGAACTCCTGGTGGGTCACCCCTGGCACAGCCGTGGAAACTGGCGCAGGGCAGTTCGCAGAATAGAGGCGGAGTAAACCGGCGACGGGGCAGCTCATGTTCATTGGGGTGGCGACTCAAAGATGCACAGGCGACGGGGAGTAAATTGCAAAAAACCATCACATTTGGAGACGCTAAAACAGAAAGCCACCAGGTTTCGTAATTTTTTCAAAAAACCACCACGTTTGCGCCGACAGTTTTCAAAAAACGCTGATTGAACGGTTTGGCGCGTCTGAGTGAAAAACTGACCGGTTGGGCCCGCTGTTAGGCGCCACGTGGCCAGGGGGAGACGGCGCCCGTGACGCGCGCCGTTAGACGGCGCCGCACCTGTCTTAACGAGCCGGCCCGACCCAGCCCGACCCGTTCGTCCATTCCCCTCTGTCTCGCCTTCTTCTCTGCCTGCCTCCGCCGCCGCCTCCGCCGTCCATTTGTCGCCGCCGGCCGCCACAGCGATGGTGTCCTGGAAGGACGGCAAAACTAGTAGCGAAGATTCTGTGTCCCCCCTCTTCAACTCGCACGAGGAGGAGACCTATGTGAGTATCATTTCTCTTTGATTTAGGGTTAGGGTTTTCTTCGATTTGAGCTTAGTTTTCACGAATTTGAGTTGGGATATTGAGCACTGTTGCACTAATGTAGATCCCACAGACCATTGTTGACCCGGAGTGGTGCGGTATTGTTGCCGGAGGACCGATGTGCTGTCACAACCTTCCTGTTCATAGGGCTGTTGTGTTTCAAGGAATCAACACTGGCCGTAGGTTTTATGGATGCGCTAATCAGGTTAGTTGCAGGTCCTCTTTGGTAGTCATAGATTATACAGATCCTTGTTTGGTGCTCAGTGAACTGAATATATGTATTTTTGCCTGTTAACTGAATATAGTTCTATATATAGTTTTGTGAAGATGTTGTTTTATCAGGTGTTTTGAGGAAACAATGTGTCAATGCTTATCTGAATGTGTATGCTGTTAAATGAGCTAAGTTAACTGAATATATGTAGCTGTTAACTGAATATATGTAGCTGTTAACTGAATATATGTAGCTGTTAACTGAATATAGGTGTTAACTGACTTATCTGAATCTGTGGTGCTGCTGTTAACTTTTGTTTTGTCTGAATTATTATAGGAAGGTGACAATTGTGGTCTGGTTCAATGGATTGACCCAGAATGGCCAGAACCCATGAAAAATGCACTATGCAAACTTTGAGACATGTATGAGCAGAGTAGCAAAGAGAATGATGCTAAAGAAAAGCTCATAGTCAAGCTTGGAGAAGAGAAGAAGCTAATCCAAGAGAAGCACCACAACCACATCAAAGAAACAAGCAATTTTTTTTCAACAATTCACAAGAATGTGATGAGGGAGAACTATCAGAAGATTATGCAGGATGGTGATGTAGAGAATGTTGTACTTCAAGCCCAGGAAGAGAAGGCTAAGCTTGAGAAAGACAATATTGAGCTGAGGACATCACTACAAGTCATTAAGCAGAGCAATGATGAACTTGTTAGCAATTGGAAGAAACATGTAGCAGATGAAGGTCTTCAACAGATTGAACAGATGAAGAAGGAGAAGAAAAAGTTAGAGTATATCATAGCTGATTTTCTGAAGGATGGGGAGGCAAACAAGGTTAAGTTGAGGAAAATCAAAGAACTCTGTGATGAGTGATTATTAAGTTGATTATTATGTTGTTCCTGTGAGGCAAATCTGTTGTGAACTTGTTAGCAAATTATGTTGTTTCTGTTGAACTAAGTATCCTAATCTGTTGAACTAAGTATCCTAAAATGTTTCTGTTGGCACAATGTATGAGGCCAACAAGGTTGAACTATGCTGTTTCTGAACCTTAGTCATGTGATGTTTAGTTGTAATGGGTTATTATGTCATATTTGAACACTAAGATGTTTGTTGGATGTGAGCATATGGATTTGTGTTGATCATATGAACTGTGTTCTAGGTTTCTCATATTGATAGAGGAGCAAAAGTTTGTAATACTATTGTTAGGCTAGAGAGGTAGGTTCCTTTCGTCGACGGTTGTCGAGAGGCTACGGTTAGGCTAGATAGGTAGGTTCCTTTCGTCGACGGTTGTCGAGAGGCTACGGTTGGGCTAGATAGGTAGGTTCCTTTCGTCGACGGTTGTCGAGAGGCTACAGTTAGGCTAGAGAGGTAGGTTCCTTTCGTCAACGGTTGTCGAGAGGCTACGGTTAGGCTAGAGAGATAGGTTCCTTTCGTCGACGGTTGTCGAGAGGCTACGGTTAGGCTAGATAGGTAGGTTACTAACCTAGCCTATCAACAACCGTCGACAAAATGAACCAACAACTTTATTGGCTAACCCAGCCTATCGACAACCGTCGACAAGATGAGCCAACAACTTTATGGGCTAACCTAGCCTATCGACAACCGTCGACAAGATGAACCAACAACTTTATGGGCTAACCATAGGCTAGAAGTTGACAAACAGCAAGTTATCATAACCCATGTAGACACTAAAATTAACTTGCCAACATATCAAGTTATCACAGCAAGTTCATCATATCAAGTTACCATGGCTTGCCAACATCACAGCAAGTTATCTTGCTACCACAGCAAGTACAAAATACAGCAAGTTTTGCCAACATCACAGCAGTTTTGCCAACATCACAGCAGTTTTGCCCAAAATACAGAATTAGTCTCTGAACTAATGGTCTGACTAATTGCCACTAGCATAGAAATAGTCTTTGAACTTGCTTGGCTTCTTCCTAACCCTTGTAGAACCAGAAGCACTAGCAGCAGCAGGCCTTGGAGGAGCAAATGAAGAAGTAGCACCTCTTCTTGGAGCAGATGAGGAAGCACCTCTTCTTGGAGCAGATGAGGAAGCACCTCTTCCTGGAGCATATGAGGAAGCAACAGTTCTTCCAGCAGAAGCAGCAGCAGCTCTTGCACTAGAAGCTTCAGAGACTGCAGCTGTAGCTCTTGCACCAGATGATGATGATGCTGCTTTTCTGGTACCACTAGCTGCACCAGTAGCTCTTGCACCAGATGATGATGCTGCTGCTTTTCTGGTACCACTAGCTGCAACATTAGGTGTTGATGGAGGGGCAGTTCTTGTTTCCTACACATGTAAAGTATTTGCATTACTTTTATAGTACAAAACTAAACATTGCAAAGAAAACATGTCAAGGATTTGCATTGTAATACCTTGTGATTGTTCTTCCTAGAAGCAAGGGATGGCTTCAATTGATCACCACAGTTTGTGTATCTATGCCCTTGCTTCCCACAGTTGCTGCATGTGATGGTTCCAACTCTTGAAGTATCCTTGGGTTTTGGCACTTCAAATTGGCCCTTCCTTCTTTGAGTTTGGTTTCTACCCTTTTTCTTATGGAACATAGGGGGATCTATGTCTCTAGTGTCTGTTCTTGTCCATAGGTCAGGTCCAGGAACTGGGTATATCATTGGCTTGTAAGCTTCTAGGTACATAGGCTTCTTAAAGAACTCATGGACAAAATCTTCAGGTTGTTGTTTTGACTTATAGATTGCACATACAGCATGGTTACATGGTACACCTCTCATGTCCCATTTTCTGCAACCACATGTCCACTCCTTCAAGTTCACAGCATATGATTTCTCACCACTATTCACTTGATATAGATCAGGCCCTGCCATCAACGCTCTGCAATTCCTAGCCCATTCCCTTGATTCCTCTAGCATCTCCATATATGTTGGGGTAATTGTCCATCTGGCTGATTCCCCTCCAGTTCTTTTTTCATTGAACTTCACCATTAATTTGGACCTAGCCCCTTCAACCATAGTTTTAATGGGTTTGCCCCTAATATCCAAGATCATCCTATTGAACACCTCACTTATGTTGTTGACTACTAAGTCAGTTTTACAAGTGGTATCCATAGCATATCTAGCCCATGTTTCTACAGGTATTTTCTTAAGCCAGACCCAAGCATCCTCACTTTCCTTTCTTATTTCTTCCATTGCCTCATCAAACCCATACTTTGTGTATGAATAAGCTGTTGCATCCATATATTGCTTAAGTTCTTCTCCTCTAAATCCAGCGCTTTGGAAATTTGCATATATATGCCTTAAACAATATCTTTGAGGACAATTGGGAAATACTTGGTCAATGGCATTTAGCAGACCCTGGTTACATGTATGATACACCTAATTTAGATTGGTACATCTATGTTGTGCAATACACTACATCTATGTTATGCAATACACTACTAAGGAAACTAAAGAAACAGATATCAACATTACATACCTTCTGCCTGTCTGAAATTATTGTGTACTTTCCAAATTGTCCTGATTCTCCACCAAGAACTATCTTCAGTTGTGTTAAAAACCAACACCAACTTGGTGTATCCTCCTTCTCTACAACTCCAAAGGCCAGAGGGTATATATTATTGTTTCCATCTCTGCCAGTTGCAGCTAAGATTTGTTGCCCTGTGTTTAGTTTCACAAAACACCCATCTAGACCTGAAACAAGTACTTCATAAGAGATGCAACAATGTATATGTGAGTGTAAAATTTCTGTAGAGAAAGACATACCTATGAATGGTCTACATCCTTTAAGAAAACCCTCCCTTTGGGCTGCAAGATAAATGAAGAGTCTATGAAATCTGGGATTTTTGCTGGGATGCTCTCTAACAACTCTAGTTGTTACAATGCATCTGCTACCAGGGTTTGTGTCCAAAACAGCTTGAAGATAGTCTCTAATCCTAGTGTACTGGGCTTCCTGATCACCCTGAACAACACTGAGAGCTTGCTGCCTTGCCCTGTATGCCATCATCTTACCAACCTCCACACCATACTTCTCCTTTGTCTTGTCTATGAGTGTCTGAATTCCTGCTTTAGGATCTGTCCTGAAGCATTCTTCAACTGCTTTGGCCACAAACCTAGCAGGAACCTTGCAGTTCTCACCACTTGGAGCACATGTATGCTCTAATTGCAGCTTCCTAATACAGAATGTTTTTTCTTGCCCAACTACAGATGCACTCATGAGAAAGGGGCAACCTTTCTCCACACAATCAACAATGATCCTATCTTTGTTGTTTCTGTGGTAATGGAAGTTCCTTCTCTGTGTCACATGCAAGTTAACCAATACTCTTCTGAACTGGTAAACATCAACAAAACACATGTGCCAGCAAATTTGTTCCTGTGGCATAAGCCTATTTTCATCATACCATATCCTGCCTTTCTTCTTTTTTGCCCTGGACTTTCTCCTAGATGAGGAACAATACAACACTATTTCTTCATCAGAATCATTTTGAAGTTCATCATCTATATCTTCATCAGATAAGGGAATGTAGTCTGCCTCAAGTTTGGCCTGGGAACTGCAGTGTGATCTACTTGTTGGACCTCTTCTAACAGGTAATTTCTCCACTAGTGGTGCATCAACAAACCCCTCTACTTCATCCTCCTCCTCAGCCTCACAAAACAGATCTTCTGGCTCTGAATCACCTTCATATACCCTCTTCCTCTTGAGATCTTTTAATTTCTAGTGCAAATCTGCATCATCACTCTGCTCCTCTTCCTCCTCTTTAGAGCTATCCACATCAATGTCCTCTGTCACCATCAACTCATCCTCTTCCATTCTTTCTTCTCCTTGTACTACTGGACTGTCATCTGCAAACTCTTTAAGAAAATCATCTAACTCTTTCACACCAGCTATGTCCCTCCCCTTTTTAACATTGCAACTCTCCTGAGTGAAGAGATATTGTCCATAGGAGTCCTCTGTGTGAACACTAACAACTGGAGCACATATATCTGCTTCATGTCCACTGGTCTGACTTTGGTAGAGCACACCTGCATCATCTATATTGTACACCTTTGGAGAACCAATCTCAGATATTGGAATCTGCTTTTCACATCCATCTCCAATGTTGATCTGCAACTTTGCCATCTCTGACTCTCTTCCTTTCATTACTGTGATAGTAACACACCTCTTCTCCTCATACAATTCCAACATTTCTTCTACATCTTCCTCAGATCTGATTAGCTGCATGCCTGCCATTCCTACACCCTCTTGCTTCACATAGTACATTGAATCCTTTTGATCATACCCCTCTATCCCAATAATAGCTAACATGTTGATATATGTGATATCTGATTCACATAAGGTCCTTTCCAGATTGTCACAGCCTTGGAAATGAAACCTCATATCCCATGGTTCATCATCATCCAAACTGCAAGTTCAGTTAGCATTACATTCAGTTAACACCATTAACTGAACAACAGATTCAGATAACAGTCAAGATTACATTCAGAGAAACAACAAAGTGAAGAGAAAATTCAGTTAACAGTAAATTCAGTTAACAGTAAATTCAGACAACAGTCAATTCAGATAACAGTAAATTCAGTTAACAGTCAATTCAGTTAACCACAATTAAGCTCGTATTCAGTTAACAGTGAAAATCTGCTTTAAGTTAAAACTGAGCTAAGTTAAAACTAAATTAAAACTAAGTTAACAGTGAAATTCAGTAAATTCAGTTATCCACAATTCAGTTACAATTGAGCTATGTAAACACAACTGAGCTAAGATAAAACTAAATTCAGTTATCCACAAATAAGCTCATATTCACTTAACAGCTCATATTCACTTAATAGTACATTCACTCAAAGTAAGATAAAACTTAATTCAGCTAAGATGAACCCTAATTCCTAAATTGAGATTCATACAGAGGAAAGAGTCTAGCTACACTAGAAAAATCACTCAAACTATGCAATTACAGTAGCATAATCACTCAAATTGTTCAACTACTCAGGCATAATCAAAAAGAGAATTTTGGAAACACTCACTCCACGCCGCCGAGGCCGGATGTGAAGTGGTGGCTCCGCCCTGGATTGGCCTTCCAGACCTGGGCTAGTTTGGTGGCCGCACGTGCCTCCACGTCGTCGAAGTTGAAGATGTTGCGCTCGTCTCCGACGCGCTCATCTCCGCCGACGCCGGCGGATCGAGAGGCGCCAAACGTACCCGGGAGCGCCGTCGGAGAGCCAGGAAGGACGGGGCGGCCACCAGCATCGGCGATGGCGAGGTCGCGGTCGTCCCTACCATCACCGGATGCGCCTCCTTCGTCAACACCGCCGCCGTCGTCAACGCCACCGCCGCCACCATCGGTCGCCATGCGGGAAGTGACCTAGGACGACTAGATGGGATCTGGGGGAAATGGATGGATGGGTCGGGCCGCTCATTAGGTCACGGGCGCCGTCTAACGGCGCGCGTCACGGGCGCCGTCTCCCCCTGGCCACGTGGCGCCTGACAGCGGGCCCAACCGGTCAGTTTTCCACTCAGACGCGCCAAACCATGCGATCAGCGTTTTTTGAAAACTGTCAACGCAAACGTGGTGGTTTTTTGAAAAAATTACGAAACCTGATGGCTTTCTGTTTTAGCGTCCCCAAATGTGGTGGTTTTTTACAATTTACCCGGCGACGGGCGGCTCAATAGAGGCCGGTAGGTCACAGTGTGGTAGGTGAAGTGACGAAGACGACAAACCGGGGCTAGCTCAACGCGGTGCCCGATGACTTGGCGTGAAGCTTCCGGTGACTCGGGACCAACACCGCAGGTGGCGGTTGAACGAGGCTGGGGGCGACTCATAACAACTTGGCGAAGGCGGCTCTGCGGCAGAGGTAGGAGGCTCGTGGCCAAAGCGGAGCGATGAAAATTTTTGGACGATCTCAATCCAGCGACGTGCAGGCAGTCTTGACCCGCCGACTTTGTAGAATCTTAACCCGCCCTGATCGAATCTGAACATATGTTGGTTTGATTGTTCATCAGGGCCATCAAGCAGGCAGCTCAAGAGACGGGTATATAGGCGCAGTAGGTCGGCGGCGGAGGGGCAACGCTGCCAGGCGCGGTGACTCGACAGGCATGGACGCCGATAGGCGCGGCGAGTCAGAGTGGCTGTGGCTTGGAGTGGCGCATGGTGAAGGCGAGTCCGGGGTGGCTTGACCCGGTTGTACCTGGCGACGGCCATATAGGAGGCCGCGGCGGTTTGAAGGTGAGGCTGCGACGGCTTGTAGTAGCAACTCACAGCATGGCTCAAGGATGGTGTGAGACCGCCGTGGCTCTGTGCGGCTGCAGGTGAGGCAAGGCAACTGGGATGGCGTCTCGTTGTAGTTGACGGGGAATGAGGCCGCCGACGGTTCAGCCATGTCGCAGCAGCTGTGGAAGCCCCTGG
The DNA here is from genome assembly GCF_056163025.1 of Triticum urartu. NCBI lineage: Eukaryota > Viridiplantae > Streptophyta > Magnoliopsida > Poales > Poaceae > Triticum > Triticum urartu. The sequence goes on from NC_141875.1 coordinate 365,458,548, forward strand.
CGAGGCGACTTGAAACGGCTTGGCGAAGGAGACTCAGCCTCGGCAACAAACGACTTGAGGCGGCCGGGCGGAGTAGGGGAAAACCGGGCCGGCGCTCATGGGCGTGCGGACGCAGAACCAGTGCGGGCGGGCCAGGGCCCCAAGCGGGGGTGCCCGCGCGAAGGAGCCGTCGATGTCAACCGGAAACGGAGGTAGACCGGATTCCTCTCCTCCGGGCGGGTTGACATACAGTGGCAGGGGCAGAGCAGCCCGCGGGTCGGGGGCGATGGAGGAAACGCAGGGGCAAGGCCTCCGGAACCAGATGAGGCGCGGCCGGCTCGCAGTGGAGGAGAAGCCGGCCTGGCGTGGTTGATGCTTGTCCGGGTCGTGGCTATTCTTGATGAATCCTAATCCAGGTCTCCGTCGAAGTCTGATTCTGGGTCGTTTGACTGTAATTTCAGATGCGATTGGGGACTGGCCGATTTGTACAGTCGGTATACTAAAACTTTGACCTTCAGGGATGTATGACTCTCCTGATGTCTTCAAAATCCCACACAACGTTTTTGCTAATGGATCTTCAAGATGGAGTAATCTGAACACAGAGTCAATCTGACCAGTCCTTGAACCGATTGGACGTGGCGGTGTTGGAGCACAGCAGCTGGCGGGTCAATGGCAAAGGCCATCCGGGCGGTCGAAGCGCAGCCGCAGCTGTAGCAGAAATCGTGGAGGCTTTAAAGTCCTCTTCGGGTTGTACTTGTTTTGACCGAAGTCAACTGGATTAGGTGGCTAGCGATGGATCCAATCCTCCTCGACGCTTTTGTTTCCTTTTCTTGACTTTTCCTTTGCTATTGATGGTTGAACGGTGATGATGACTCTGATCATACAGGTTTTGGTGAGCCAACGACGGAAACTTGACACGCCGATGATACTGGCGACTTACAGCAACCATCAAATTGCAACCTTAACTTCCCTTATTAAACCTTCCAAATTATGAATCTGGACCGATGAACTTGAAACTGATACATCCTTTCAAATCGATCTTTCTCATCCAGAAAATTGTGAGCTCCTCGATCCCTTGAAGAGATCCCTCCAAGAACTCCTCACCACCATGCGCATGCCCCACGGTGGGCGTCAACTATCATGGAATTGTCACGGCAGATGTTTTTAGTGTGAGGACTTAGTCGCGAGGCCAACACATCTATGTGGTAGCTTGAGAGGGGTTGAGTGGAATCGAGAGACGCAACACAAGACAAGGGTTTAGACAGCTTCAGGCCCCGGGAAACATCATCCGGTAACAACCCTACATGTTGTTTGAGGCTAGATCTCATTATCATCACCAGGGAGTCGCCGTAAACCGGCTCTCCTCTAGTTGTGTCTAGCCCTAGAGATTGTTTCTTTCTTGTCCCCCTTTGAGGAGCCCTGCCCCTCCTTATATATGTCGAAGGGGCGGGTTACATGTGGAGTCCAACTCGGACTTTAACTTAAACTATTTTGACTTCCCTTTCTGGGCTTCTTAACGTCTGCCGGTTTAACATTGTCTGCCGGTTTAACATTGTCTGCCGGTTTAACACGAGCCGGTTTACCGTCTGTCTTAGCCACCTGTCTTGACTCTCTGTCTGAACTCTCCGCCGGTTTACCATCCGCCGGTTTACCAAGTCCTAGCCGGTTTACAACTCCAGCCGGGTCATACCGCGGAGTATATCCCCGACACCCTCCATCGCCCGCGCATGCTTCCCGCCCGAAATGGTCAGCGCCGCTCCGAAGAATCAATGTCTCATTCATGCCCGGGCAGAGCGGATGCGACCTCTCACCGGCGCCTGTGTTGAAGGGAGAAGTGGATTCAAGAGTGAGGTTGCTTCGTTCGTCCAATTTACTGCTGCGTCTATGTAACTTGACTGCGCATTGGTCATTATTATTGAGGTGGTACGACTGTTGGATGTCCCACGCTTTCGGCGAAAGGAGGTACTACTACTAGATTACAATTTTCACCATTCTTACAGCGGAGGAGTGCGAAAGCAGTGAAAACACGCAGCCTCAGTGATTACATGGCCCACCTCACACTATCACCATATTTTCTGGACACCGTGCGACACCTAACTATTTACATAGTACTAGTATAGTACGTACAGTAATTTCTCAGTGAGATAAATTTGTACAATGCTATGAAGCTTCCAGCTTCTGTTTCATGTATCTTGCGTCCAAGGTTGCCCGTTGAAACATTTCATCAAATACAAAGGAGACTAGCATGCATGCTATTGCATCTCAATGATTGATAGATCATAGCCAATATGTACTCCCTCCGTTCCAAAATAAGTGTCTCAACTTTATGCGAACTTTAGTACAAAGTTGCACTACTACTAAAGTTGACACTTATTTTGGAACAGAGACAGTTGATGGAAAAAACGATCCATGCAGTCCCTAGCCCAGCAACCGTAAACCCTAACCAGGCTTTAACTTGTTGGGAACGTTGGAGCTTCCAAAGAAATAAAGTTTGCAACCCTTTGACCATCAGACCATTTTGTGCAGTTTCACCAAAATCGAGATGAGCATCCATGTGGCAAAGAAATTGAAGAAGCGTGATTAGAGTAAGATTACTGGGACTGGTTGATGAGACATAAACTCAGCACAAATACAGTACGTAGAATCCAGTAGAGGTATGTGCGGGGCAAAGAAGTAGAGAAATATCCACATGGAGTGATGTGGGCAGCTGGAGCAGTGGTGCAAGCTAGTTGTAAAGGAAGTTGTACCTGAGGGATGTCGGGACGTAGCTCAACCTAGAGGAGGGCGGCGGGAGGCGGCAACTGCCACGTCGCGGGAGTGAGCAAGGGACGAAGGCAACCTCACCAGCTTTGTGAGAGAGAATGGCGGGGACCCCTGATCAGGACGTGCCGATAGTGGGTTTTCGCCGTCGGCGACGGCGACCGCATCTGCACTAAGCATCCACCCCTTCCCCCAACGGACGTGATCCGCCCAGATGTTAGAGATGTGGCCACAGTCGTTTTGTGCGAAAGAGTGTGAAGAGAGCAACCCCAACAAGCAACTGTGTAGGCTCGTCCTGGCTATGTATATAGTGGAGCGGTTTCCTTTTGTCTCCATATGAACCTATTTATATTGTGTACGTGCCACTGAAGAAAAAAACTTTATTTATAAATGACGCGGCACCATTCATGCGTGGTTCCCGACCCTCCATTATTTATAAGTGAGTAACTACTACTAGACGCGTCAAATTATCACGTGGGCTGCATCATCTTACAGAAATGAGCTCCACTGTGTCACGTGTGTGGTTGGGGAAGACGCAAAAGACGCAAAGAGTGCTACTAGTACACTACGTGCTTGGGTGCGTGCACCTCTTCTCTTCGAGCATGGTTATTAAAAGTATAGCCCACTACTGTACTACCACGTGGTTATTATATGTGGGCAAAGAGTATTGGCAGTAATAATGACTAATAAGCCCACCTTTCTCTATGTTTGACCGAGGAAGCAGCCATCATTTCACTCCTCGTTGAATATCCATCCACTTCTACCTCCGCGAATAAATGAAAATCCACTTCTACCTCCATAGCATGGTTAATAATACAGCCATGTCAATCATGATGTAGAAATATCATTCAGTGATACAATAGGGCTGGATCTAAGGCTGGTGATTTTTTTTACTTTGTCTCTTTCTCTTTTTGTCTCAGTTACTCATTTTACATAGGAGCACGTGTAGAGGATGGCTATTCCTTTCGATGGGACTTCTTCATGGGGTTTAAGACTAAGCAGCTCCGAATTATGCCCGCTGCCCACAACTCTGAGTCGTGCCATTTATGATAGGGAGTAGTCCCATTGCAACAATGAGGTCCACTAGGTCTAGCATGTCTTGTAAGAAGAGACTGTCACACAAAATGTACATCTTGTTGCCTTCTTCCTCATACAGTATGTACCACTCGTATACTACTAGTACTACTACTACTCATTCTCCCTGCGATTGGCTCTCCGCCTCTTCGGGAAGTTGAGCAATAATGGTAGTGCAGTATATATCATTCTGGCTATATGAGACCTAACGAATTGCTGCACGTCCACCACATGGGCGAGGGTTGAGGGGCAAGGGAGAGTGCGTACTATTACGTCTGTTTCAATATGGACTACACAAGGAGCAAAATGAGTGAATGTACACTCTAAAATACGTCTATATACATAAGTGTTTGGAGTATGTACTAGTGGAGTAGTTCATATTGAAATCTACTAAAGGACATATATTCCAAACAATATGATAATCTCTCTAACCAAGGTAGGGATGAGGAGTAAATGGAGGGAGTAGTAAAATTTTCTCCTCGTCCTGCGAGCCACCGCGCGTGTGGGCGAGGGAGCGGGCGTACTAGTAAGCAAGCTTCACCTCGTCCTACGAGCCACCGCGCCCGTGGGCGGGGGAGACGGTGTACTAAGCAAGCTTCTCTTCATTCTGCGAGTTGACGGGACACATCAAAAGTAGTAATACGTATAGAGCATCTCGAGTGCATAGAGCCTTGCCTCTAAGATAGGCCCCACATGGTTTGCCTCTTTTTTACATAACAGTCAAGTCACAATTTGTTTGTTCACCCGTGGTAGACGATCCTCCATCAAGTGTAAAACCAGTATGTCGGATGTGGGGCTCCGGCTAACCCTTAAGGTTCGAACACTGGGGTGCGCGCGAAGTCTTTCCCTCCTACCGATCTACGCTCTAGCTCGCTAAGATCTTGCGGACGAACTCGACGAACTCACAAGACAGAAAGACACGGGGTTTATACTAGTTCGGGCCACCGTTGGGGTGTAATACCCTACTCCAGTGTGGTGGTGGTGGATTGCCTCCTGAGGTTGAGGTATTCTTGTGCGTATGAACTTGTGGTGTCAGGATTCGGTCCTCTCTCTCTCTTGGTTCGATTAGTCGATCCCCCTCTACAATGGGGGCTAGTCCTATTTATAGAGGCCCTGGTCCTCCTACCAAATATCGAGCGGGAAGGGAGCCAACAATGGCGGGCAAATTTGAAGGGGGACAACTAGTACGAGCTATCCTGACAAAAGTAGTCTTCGCCTACACCAAGGTCTGGTGGTGATGCCGTCTTGGGCTCCACAATGACCTCCGTCTTGCAGTCCATGGTCTTGGTCTCGTTGCACCGAAATGGCAACCTTTTCCTGATGCCTTGGTACTCCGCGGCTGCGCTTGCCTCCTTGCACCAAAGAGGAAACAAGGACGCTGCGCCCGCCTGGTGTCGATCGTCATGGCTCACATCATGAGAGCCTCGCGAGGTTTGCCTCGCCTTGATATCTCCGCCCCTCGTGAGCCTGCCTGGCTAGGCCGCTCCAGAGGAGGTCTTGCGTCTTCCGCCTCGCGAGGCTTGGCCCCTCGCAAGGGTCTTGGATGCCTTGTTGGTGAAGATGGGTCGTATGGCCTGCTGGCTCCGCCACGCTGCGGGTCGCAGGCGGGCAAGTCCGCGGACCCCTGTTCCCAGAACGCCGATTGTAGCCCCCGGGCCCAAGGTGTGCTCGGGCTTGGCTTCACGGCAAAGCCAAGGGTCAAGCTCGGAGCACCGCGGGCCCCCCTGTGGCCTTGGTTGACGCGTGGCGGTTGATTGGATGTGGGCGTCTCCACTTCCCCATGCTGCCTCGGCGACTGCACGACTTGACAAGTCCCTGCGACATGCAAGGGAATCCATCATTACCTGCGATCGTGGGAGGTGCCGGTTGGCTTTCTTCCGCTATAAATGGAGAGGGGGGATGAGCCCCCGTCGCCCATCTCCTCCCCGCTTGCTTGCTTCTTCCTCCTTGCTCTACTGCTTGCTTCCAATGGCGCCTATTAGAAGGTTCTCCGCCGAAGAGAAGGGGAAAGCCCGCCGGGATATCCCGGAGCCACTCCCGTCGAAGAAGAGGTCGATCCATCGCCGTGACGAAGTGGTGATGCAAGTGGTGGTGAGGCCTAGGTGCGAGCGGCCTCCACCGGGGTATCCGCTACCCCTGTACACCCAAGACGAGGGCTCGGGAGGACGAAGCAATGAGTAGCGCCACCCGCGCCGCATCCGGGGTCGCCGCGCCTCGGCGACGCGTGTCGTCCACGCCGCGGACTCCTCGCCCGAGTTGGTGCTGTGGGCGCCGATGCCTCCGAGCTCCTGTATCCGCTTCCCGCGGTTCTTCTCCGACGTGATGCCGTCGAGGGGGCCTCTCGAGCTCCGGCTGCAGCACGCCGACTGCAGCGCCACGGCAACCGGAGCAGAGATCGAAGCGGTTCCCACTGGCAAGATCTTCATGACCAGCGGCTAGGGGGAGATCGCTTGGATCTGTCGTGCGAGGGGTGCTCTCGCGATCCACTTCGAGTACGACGGCGCCTCCATGCTCTTCTTCAAGAAGGTCTTCGACGCCGAGGGCCGTCGCCTGGAATGCTGCTCCGGAGAAGAGCGCGAGGATGATGCGCGCTCCACTCGCGACCACTCCAGTAGCAGCAGCCCTTGGGAGTCCAACAGTTCTCTTGAGCTCTACGAGACTCCGGAGACGAGCGATGACAGCTACGCCCCCCCCCAAGCTCTCGCCATGCTCGGAGCAGGGCTGTGGCGTCCGGCCGCGCCGCCGCTGATCTGGATGGGGTTGGCGCCGGCCTCCCATGTCCCACTGTTGATGATGGCGTCCGCCACGGAAGGATGTAGATAGGATCCCCCTTAGCATCAGCTTTTGTTTCCTGCGAAGAATCATGAATTACCTCGTGGGGGCATGTAAGGATCTGCAATGCCTTTACCTATCTTCCTGTTATGAAGATTTGATGAACGCGTGTCCTGTTAGGGCTCGGTCCCCCCTTTCTTTCCTCGCGATAGCTTGTTGCTCTACGCTGACGGGTCCCGGTCCCAAGGCGGCTACAGCCGTCGCTGGTATGCCAGGTCGCGATGCCATGGTCAAGGCCAGGAGGTGCGCGGCCCGAGGTCCAGCAAGAGCCCCTAAGGCGCGATGCTCAGGAGGTCCCCCTTAGCGCCCAAGCGGCCATGGTAAGGAAAGAAAGGAAGATGACTTGGCCGCAACGGGGTTGCGGCATGGTGTGAGTGACCACTAGGCCAAAATATTTAGCCGATCCGAGGACGAGACTTCTCTTGCTGACTTCGCGGTGACTCCTGATGTTGCGCTAGGGCTGTGCGCCAACTTACGCGACATAGCTAGGTCGGTCCGTACGAGTTTTCCTTCTCCCGAGCTCTTCTTGGTGCTCTACGTCCTCAGGTCCCGGCCCTCGAGCGAGCTCAACCGCCACTGGTATGCCAGGTCGCGATGCCATGGTCAAGGCCAGGGGTGAGGGCTGGAGAGCCAGTAAGAGCTCCTGAGTTGCGATGCTCAGGAGCCCCCCTTTTAACGCGCAAGTGAATCGCACGAGAAAAAGGAGACTCGCGGTGCCGCCTGCTATCCTTCCCGCGGAGTCTCTGTGGACAGACACAAGAAGAAACACGGTTTGCCGTTACTGCCGCCTGCCTGCCGCTGGTTGGTCCGGATGAAGTGAAGGCACTGAGGGCCTGGTGAGGTGACGTGCACGGCGCATGCCGCGAGCCAGAGCTCAACCACTCAGATTTGTCGGTCGTGGTAGGGACGGACCCATGCACCAGCGCCGTGCCTGTGTAGAGGCCCCGAGGGAGGCGATGATTGAGCGGGTGATAGCAGTTGGCAGGTTAAGCATGAAGAGCAGATCAACTTGGATAAATGGAGGAAGATACATGCCACTGGGTCTGGCCCGAGCGGCATGGGGATGATGCAGCCCGAGGGGCGCCCCCAACAAGGTAAGCTAAAGACATAGCAAAAGGGATACATGCCACAGGGACGGACCCATGTGGCCTGGGAATAATGCAGCCCGTAGGGCGCTCCCAGCTTAAATGCACTTGGAAGATGTCACCTGGTTCTGTAGACGAAGTAGAGTTGGTGCAGCTGAAGCCACGCGTTGATGGAATGGCTCCTCATGAGCCACCGGGACCCTGAGCCTCGGGAGGCTCTGGGAGCTCGGGAGGTTCCCTGAGGACCATCCTCTTCTCCTCCGGAAAGGCGTGGAACCTGGCCTCCTGAGCCATCAGGACTTGCCGCATGTTGTGCTGATAGGCCTACGCCATGCTCGGCAAGCCGAAAGGCATGCGAACATAGCTGTGTGGTGGACCCTCACAGCAGCCCGCACGTGATGGCCAGAAGCGTTCCTGAGATGCGGCCGTATTGAGCCCTGGGATGTCGATGCAGACGCGCAGCTCTGCACCCTCGCCTGGATGGTGAGCCGCGCTCAGTGAGCGGCTGTCGCCGCGCATGGCTCTCGCGTCTTGTAGCTCTTGAGTGGTCTCGGTGATGAACTCATGGGTGGTGGGCACTCCACGCCCCGTGCTCACCTGAGGAAAGCATGCCATGAAGCACGCTTCCATGTGGTTCCCAAGCGCCTCCCTCGTGAGGTTGGCAGGGTCTGAGGCTCTCCAGGAGAGAGCCCCCGAGCCCTGGCGGAGGAGGGCGCTGGGCGCGCTTTCCTATGCGGTGGAGAGAGGCCCCCTGGAGCGGGCGCTGATCTTGACGAGGCTCCTGACGCGACGCCATCTTCTTGGGGATGGTGTCCTGAGGGCCTTCACTTCTGCTCTCAGGGTTGTCGATTGTTGCGTCTTGGAATGCGCGCTCAAGGGAGCACACCACATCCCTTTCTTCACATGGGACCGTGATGATTCCCCCGCTTCCTGGCATCTTGAGGACGTTGTAGCCATGGTGAATGACTGCCATGAACTTGGCCAGGGCTGGATACCCGAGGATGGCATTGTACGGCGGGCGGGTGTGCGTGACGTCGAAGCCGCTGAGCTCGGTGCGTTAGTTCTTGCGCTCCCCGAAGGTGACAGGCAGGCGGACTTGCCCTATCGGTGTGGTGGAACTGTTGGTCACTCCTGAGAAAGGCTTGGTTGGCTGGATCTGCTCATAGGGCACTTGGAGGTTGTTGAACGTGTCGACGGATAGGACGTTGAGCCCTGCGCCGCCGTCGATGATAGTCTTGGTGACTTGCACATTTCTAATGACTGGGGAACACAACATAGGTAGGGTGCCAGCGGTGGCTGCGCACTTGAGCTGATCGGCCGAGTTGAAGGTGATGGCGCATTGGGACCACCTGAGCGGGCGCTTGGCCTTGAACTTGGGGAGCGTCCGTTCACCTCGCGAGCGAACTGTTTGAAGATGCACTGAGAGGCTGGGGCCTGAGCACCGCCCAAGATGCAAGCAATAACACGCGGCTCCTGGAAGCCCCCAGCCCCCTCGTCCTGGTGGTGGTCATCATTCCTTCTCGGTGGTGGCAACGGGGGAAGACCGGCATTGCCCTGGGGGCGATCCTCATGAGGCGGGTCCCGCCAGGCGCCCTCGCGAGGTTGGTCCTGCCAGTGGTCCTCACGAGGCCGGTCGTGCCACCCCTGGCGCGGGCCACGGTCATCCCACCGTCCGCCTCCGCATCCTCCTCCATGGTCGTAGCCCCGGTTGTTGCGCTCGGGGCGTCGACCGAAGCGTCCTTCCCATACGGCTCTGAGCTCTTGGCAGTCGCTGGTGTCGTGGGTGTTCAGGTTGTGGAAGGCGCAGAACGGACGACCGTTCTTGGATGACTCGTGCTGATCTCTTCCTCACTTGGTGTCGGGCTCCGCTGCGAGCACTACTGCCTCTTTGTGCTTCACGTCCTTGGCCTTGGCCTTCTTCTCCTCCACTCCTGCATCTGGCAGCTCAAGGAGAGATAGGCGCCCCTCCTCAGCTCTTGCACACTTGGTCGCCAGGTTGAACAACTCCTGAGATGTGCAAAGCTCCTCGTGGATAGCCAACTCTTCCTTCATCTTGACATCACAGACGCCGTCTGAGAACACGGAGATGATGGCTTCGTCCGTGACCTTGGGGATCTCGAGGCGGGTGTTGTTGAAGCGCCGGATGTACTTCTGGAGGGTCTCTCCTAGCTGTTGCTTGATGCGGCGCAGATCGCCCGCGGCCGGTGGGTGGTCGCGAGTGCCCTGGAAGTTGGCGATGGAGCGGTCATGCATCTCGTCCCAGGAGGAGATCGAGCCGTCCTGTAGGTTCAGGAGCCAGGAGCGGGCCCCGTCCTTGAGAGCCATGGGAAACCAGTTCGCCATGACCTTTTCGTCGCCGTAAGCCGCTTCGATGCTCAACTCATAGAGCTGCAAGGACTCTGCGGGGTCGGCGGTGCCGTCGTATCAAGGAGGTAGATCTGGCTTGAACTTGCCTGGCCAGGCGACGCTACGCAGTTCTGGGATGAAGGCACGGCAGCCAGTCGTGGTCGTCGGGGCCTGCTTCTAGGGCGGAGCTTGGTATTGGCGATGCCCGCGCTGCACCACTGCAGGCGGCACACGGTCTTGACGAGGTGGCGCGGGGAGCGCCGGTGCAGCTTCTCGCGGCCGCAGGATTTCTTGGCAGCTTCTTCCTTCACACGCGGGCGCCGGGCACGGTGGATCACGTCGTGGAGGCGCGCGCCTTGGTGCCAAGGCACCATCTTGGGGTCGAGGCAGTGGAGGCATGCCATGAGCCCCGTCGCCCGCGGCTAGTTGAGGGGGAGGCAGAGAGTGGGACGACGTTGGAGAGCCCCCTGTGGCACGGACGAGCTCAGCGACGCGGTCGAGCCACTCCTCATAGAGGTCGTCGACGGGCGGTAACGCAGGAGCTCGTTCGCCGCGATGAGCGCGGCCCGCGCTTCCATGGGAGCGCGGTGCGCATGGGACGAAGAACTAGCATGGGTGAGTGATGGAGTAGCGGTGCGGCCGTCCTGCCGCACTGAAGGATGCAGCGAGGATGCCTGCTGCTCGTTCCCCACCGGGCCGGTGGTAGCGTTGGTGGCGGGGATGGAGAATGATGAGGTGGCCCGCCGACAGGAGCCGTCTGAGCGACGCGTGCGGCGAGGGCGGCCCGACGCTCAGCTTGAGCACGGCGAGCGTCCGACATGGAGACGACGGAGCGACGGAGCTACGAACTGACGGAAAGGAAGCTACGGCGCACCCCTACCTGGCGCGCCAAATGTCGGATGTGGGGCTCCGGCTAACCCTTAAGGTTCGAACACTAGGGTGCGCGCTAAGTCTTTCCCTCCTACCAATCTACGCTCTAGCTCGCTAAGATCTTGCGGACGAACTCGATGAACTCACAACACAGAAAGACACGGGGTTTATACTGGTTCGGGCCACCGTTGTGGTGTAATACCATACTCCAGTGCGGTGGTGGTGGATTGCCTCTCGGGCTGATGATGAACAGTGCAAGGGAAAAACTGCCTCCTGAGGTTGAGGTGTTCTTGTGCGTATGAACTTGTGATGTCAGGATTTGATCCTCTCTCTCTCTCTCTCGGTTCGATCAGTCGATCCCCCTCTACTATGGTGGCTAATCCTATTTATAGAGGCCCTGGTCCACCTCCCAAATATCGAGGGGGAAGGGTGCCAATAATGGCGGGCAAATTTGAAGGGGGATAGCTAGTACGAGCTATCCTGACAAAAGTAGTCTTCGCCTGCACAAAGCTCTGGTGGTGACGCCGTCTTGGGCTCCACGATGACCTCCATCTTGCAGTCCATGGTCTTGGTCTCGTTGCACAAAAATGGCAACCTTTGCCTGATGCCTCGGTACTCCGTGGCTGCGCTTGCCTCCTTTGCACCAAAGAGGAAACAAGGACGCTGTGCGCGCTGGAGCCCGCCTGGTGTCGATCGTCATGGCTCACATCACGAGAGCCTCGCGAGGTTTGCCTTGCCTTGATATCTCCGCGCCTCGTGAGCCTGCCTGGCTAGGCCGCTCCAGAGGAGGTCTTGCGTCGTCCGCCTCGCAAGGCTTGGCCCCTCACGAGGGTCTTGGATGCCTTGTTGGTGAAGATGGGCCGTACGGTCTGTTGGCTCGGCCACGCCGCGGGCCGCAGGAAGGCAAGTCTGGGGACCCCTGTTCCCAGAACGCCGACACAGTACACGTGTCAAAATTACCACGTGGGCTGCCTTTTCGTACAGAAATGAGCTCCACCGTGTACCCGTGCGGGTGTGGTTGGGAAAGAGATGGGAGCACGTGCGTCATGCGTGCACCTCTTCTCTTCGTGCACGTCCCCCACCTAGGTGGGTGTGTGTTAGAGAGATACAAACCTAGACAGGTGGCATGTGCATTCGTGAGTGTTTTTTGTTGTGGTAAGGGGGTGATACGTGAATTTATTTGTGGGAATATGTGTCGATGACATCTCAAACAAAAATTTGACACATGTAGTGTGTGTGAAATAGAGGCCTATCTATATCATATATACAGGGGGCGATCCACGAGAAGAGAGGGAGGGGTCATAGATATCGATAGAGTCAGAGAGAGGATCAAGTGGGTGGGTGCGAGATCGATAAAGAGAGCCATCGAAATTGTGTGTGTGCAAGTCAAAGATATAGGGCGACTGACCTACCGAAACATCAGAGGGCATAGGGCAAGTTTGTGTGTGGCAGGGAGACATGACTAGAGCGCTCGATGTATCGGTGTGTGTGTGTGTGTGGGGGGTGTCGGTGTCAAAACCGGCGGATCTCGGGTAGGGTGTCCCGAACTGTGTGTCTAGGCGGATGGTAACAAGAGGCAGGGGACACAATGTTTTACCCAGGTTCGGGCCCTCTTGATGGCGGTAAAACCCTACGTCCTGCTTGATTAATATTGATGATATGGCTAGTATAAGAGTAGATCTACCACGAGATCAGAGAGGCTAAACCCTAGAAGCTAGCCTATGGTATGATTGTTGTTTGTCCTATGGACTAAAACCCTCCGGTTTATATAGACACTGGAGAGGGCTAGGGTTACACAGACTCGGTTACAATGGTAGGAGATCTACATATCCATATCGCCAAGCTTGCCTTCCACGCCAAGGAAAGTCCCTTCCGGACACGGGACGAAGTCTTCAATCATGTATCTTCATAGTCCAGGAGTCCGGCCGAAGGTATAGTCCGGCTATCTAGACACCCCCTAATCCAGGACTCCCTCAGTAGCCCCCGAACCAGGCTTCAATGATGATGAGTCCGGCGCGCCAATTGTCTTCGGCATTGCAAGGCGGGTTCTCCTCCAAATTCCGTGTACCTGTTGAATAGTGTCTGGTTTCTTGTAAATGTAGTGCTCCTTGGCTTCTACGCCCACTAATGGCCGTCTTCCATGTGTCAAACAAATACGAAAAGTCAGGGTGTTTTTTTATATTTACACCCCTGGCCGCGTGAATGAGCCGTCTATTTAAGGGGATGAGGATTTAGATCCAAACCACACCTACTCCCCTCCGCGAGTATTCATCAGAGCGTATCCGACAGAGGTCCATTCCATCATGGCCGGCTGCCGCAGCTCCTCCTCTCGCCCTTCCAGCCCTCAGCCTGGAGATTGGAAGAGGTGCTCCATCCCGCACAATGAGCTAGTGACGCTCCAGGCCAAGGGATTTCTCCCCCGACCTGTATGGTCCCGGTTCAAGCCGGACTTGCCACCTATAATGGCAGAGAGCAAGCGGAGATCGCCCCCAATCCCTCCAAAGGAGAGTGGGTATGCCTTGTCCCTTACTTAATAAGAGGGCTCGGATTTCCAATTCATCCGTTTCTCCGAGGGCTCCTGGAGTTCTATGGCCTCCAGCTGCACAACCTCACGCCTTCCTCCATATTGCATATCACGGGCTTTGTAGCCCTTTGCGAGCTGTTTTTGGGCTGCGAGGCTCATTTCGCGCTGTGGAAGAGGTTATTCTGCCTCGTGCCCCGTTCTAAGAAGGGGTCAATATATCAAGTGGGCGGAGCCGAAGTGTGGCGCATCGCCGGGACCGGATATCTATCCGGAACCCCAAAGAAGGCGTCCGAAGACTGGCCTTCGGAATGGTTTTATATAGAGGACGTCCCGCTGCCGGATCCTGTCCGGATCGGCCTCCCTGAGTTCGATAGTGCTCCCCTAAAGAAGCGCCTAAGCTGGCGTCCACGGAGCCCTCAGAGGGAAAGTGACAGGGACGTTCTTTACCTTATGGGTCGGATAAGACTGTTAGCTCATTCCAGACTGATCATGATCGGGGTCATGGCCGCATGCATCATGCGAGGGGTGCAGCCGCTTCAGTATAGAGGCCGCCCCATGTGGGACTTCAACGGGGAGGACGACGCCACCCGCCACGGCCGTAAGGGGCCGGATTCGGCTGCCGCTCTAATAAAGACCTTATCCGCTTTGTACAAGGGAGAAGAGGAGGAATTTCTCCGCGCCAACCCACACGGTGGATTTTCTATGTACAATCCCCCAAGTTGGGTAAGTGGACACTTTTACTTGCCCATGCATTTTATATTCCCATCGTTAAATATTCGGTCTAACGACTTCAACGCAGGAACTGCGCCAGGCTGTTAAAGAAATAAATAGCCCCCCTCCACAACCCGAGGATCCGGGACGGTCCCTCGACCCGGCCTCTCAAGAGGATCCGGACTTATTTGTGGAGCTGATTGATGGGGTGTTTCATCAATTGAGCAAGTACAACGCCTTGGTGGCCATTACGGCCGATTACCCAGGGCTACTCCCAGCCTCACAGGTAACTGAGACCGAAGTCCCAGCACTTTGAAAAGGGATCTATCCTCGCGTGTTTTCGATTGCCGTATGACAACCGTGTTTTGCAGGGGAGGTCCCTGAGACGGGAGGCCGAGCCTGCGGCGACTAGCCAACGAGGGGCGGCAAGGCCCCGCGGGCCGAAAAGAAGTGCGGTCCAGACTGAGACGCTGGCGCAAAGGTATAGCGCGCCATCTTATTCCCAGGTGTTATTCCTTTGAGGCATATTAACGCTCGTGCTCTCTTCAGATCGAAGAGACCTCGCCAGACTATATCCGGAGAGGCTGCCAATCGCGCCTCCACCAGCCAGGCTCCAAAGCTTGGTCCGGAAGCGGAGGCGAACACGAGGCACGCACCGGACGCTCCTCCGACAGAGGATGCGGACAGGCTGTCTGCCACCAATTCCGAGGTGGAGAGTGCCATGAACCACAGGCGTCGCTGGACAGTTCTTTGCGACGCTTGTTTCTCCCAAGAGGCATTGGATGCCTTCAATTCGGGAGATGCGTACCTTCGTGCCACTCAAAATGGTCTAGCCAGAGCCACGGAGCAATATGTAAAGGACATACGGGTAAGAAAATTTTGGTAATTATATATACCAGTAGCCCCCGAGACTTGAAACAGTTAGAATAACTGATTTAAGGATCATTTGTTATGCAGGTTCTTACAGAAAAGAATACCCTACTATCCCAGGAGCTGGAAGAGTGCCAAGCCCAACTTGAGGCCGCTCTAGCCGCGGCAAGGGAGCCCAAGGAGACCCCCTCTGGTAATATACGCTTCGAAAGATAAGTATTTTGCGAAGTGCGGCGTGGGTGCAAATCTGACAAATGAAATTGCAGATGGCGCCGGATTAAATCCGGAAGAGCAACAACTCCGACGCCAGCTGAAGGCTGGTGAGAGCGTGCTGACAAAGGTGAGGCGGGAGAAGAACGACCTCCAAGATGCCAACACCAAGCTGGGCATTGAACTGAAGGATGTTCGTGCCCAGCTGTTGGACTCCGTGAAGGAGAATCAGCGGCTTCGACGCGGCATATATAGTAAGTGCTTAAACAAACTTTGAAAAAAGAGTTCGGCGAGGAAGTCAATTAACAGAGTAATGTCTGTAGGTATGCTAATAGGTCGTCCTGCATAGGAAATGCCCAGTTCTACGGGTGACCTTCTTCCCGAGCTCTCACAACTGCACGAGCGAGTTCGGCAGGTGATGCAAAGCATCGCCCAGGCCTTGTGGCCATCCGTCTCCATGCCCGAAGGCCTTGGAGATCTTGTAGAGAAGCTGAAGGGAGCGCGGCGGCGCTTCCGATTGTGGAAGATGTCGGCCTGCCGTCAAGGCGCCAGGGAGGCCTGGGCCATGGTGAAGACGCGGTACACGAAGGCTGACCCAAACCACATGGCCGAGGTCGGACCCGTGGGGCCTGATGGGAAGGAGATCCCTGTGAGCTTAGTATACGGCCAAGTAGAATTGGCCGCAAAGTATTCCCAACAGGACTGTAAACTAGACAGCCTGTTAGATGGTATTGAAGAGGAATACAATCAGTCAGATTGACTATGTAATTATAATTGACATGTGTAATGCCTTCTAGCCGGATTGTAGATCGTTTGTCATGGCCGACCTTTTCGCTTCAACCTCAGGACCTGACGGTCCGGAGTGTGTCCGAATACCCTCGCGGTTATATAAGAACCGGGGTATGCATGGAGACCAGGCGTAGGGGTCATTAGTGCTTGAATAGACAAGTGCCCAACTAGTTATGTTATATTACATGGTTAGTAAGAAACATCTTCCAGGGAGAATAGTTCTATTAGGGGTTCCTTTCCCTGGGAGGCATGCCCTAAAGTGCATGTCCATTCTGCGAAAAGAGGCGCAGGAAAAACATCTGGGGGGCGTATAGAAAAAAATAAAAAAAGATCATCTTTAGTTCACCAACCGAATATTCCCTTAAGAACGCTAGCTTTCGGCTTCACCCAGTCTGAGGTACACATCCGGCTGACCCAACAGTAACAATCGCAGAGGTGCTCCCTTTACCACCTAGCCGAACAATCGGGAACGTAGGGGTAAGCACAGGAGCCAGGCAACCCAGCTTGGCCAAAACTTAAGTCATATCGATGCATATAATGGCGAATAAAAGGTACATGCGGAAGTGTGACACATGTGTTGGGCATGAAGCCCGTATAAATAAGCTTCTATTTAAAGAAGCCCCCAAGTTTAATGAGCGCGGATAGCGCGTCACTTTATGAGCCTTTAAAGGCTATAAGAGAGAGAGAGAGATAGAGAGAGAGAGGAGAAGGAGAGAAATGTAAGACAGAAAGTTTATAAAAAATGGACAGAGGAAGGAGACGAACCCAAAGTCCGGCGCTAGGCATAGAATCTTCGTAGACGGGCCACGTTCCATGGGTTCGGCTCGAGTCGGTTATCCGATGCATCTCGTAGTCGGTACGCTCCACCAATCAGGACTTGGTCGATTATGAAGGGACCTTCCCACTTGGGCTTGAGTTTGTCCTTTTTCTTGTCCGGCAGGCGTAGAACTAATTCGCCAACGTTGTAATTTTTGGCCCGTACTTCTCTGCTTTGGTATCTTCAAGCCTGCTGTTGATAGAATGCGGAACGGGCTTTTTCCACGTCACACTCTTCCTCCAAGGTGTCCAAACTGTCCTGCCGATCGAGCTCGGCTTCTCTTTATTCGTACATGCGCACTCGAGGTGAGTCATGAATTATGTCGCATGGCAGAACTGCCTCTGCGCCATACACCATAAAGAATGGTGTGTATCCAGTGGTGTGATTCGGCGTGGTCCACAGCCCCTAGAGTAAGGAGTCGAGCTCCTCTACCCAGTGCGTGTTAGATTCCTTAAGGGACCGCACTAATCTGGGTTTGATGCCACTCATTATAAGACCATTTGCATGCTCGACCTGGCCGTTAGTTTGTGGGTGATAGACGGAAGCATAATCGAGCTTGATGCCCATGTTTTTGCACCAGAGTTTTACCTCGTCGGCCGTAAAGTTCGTGTCGTTATCAGTGATGATGCTGTGGGGGACGCCGTAACGGTGTACAACCCCGGATATAAAGTCTATCACCGTCCGAATTCGGCCGTCTTAATAGGCTTGGCTTCTATCCATTTGGTGAACTTATCCACCATGACGAGTAAGTATTTTTTCTTGTGGGTTCCGCCTTTAAGGGGTCCAACCATGTCAAGCCCCCAGACCGCGAAGGGCCAAGTGATGGGGATAGCTTGGAGGGCGGTGGGTGGCATATGGCTTTGATTTGCAAAAAGCTGGCAACCGACGCATCGTTGGACTAAGTCCTGGGCGTCTGCCCGGGCCGTCAGCCAATAAAAGCCTGTACGGAAGGCCTTGCTTACAAGGGACCAAGCTGCAGCGTGATGACCGCCGAGTCCGGCATGAATTTCAGCCAGGAGGTTCCGCCCTTCCTCTTCGAAGATGCACCTTTGAAGGACTCCGGTAGTGCTTTTCTTATAAAGCTCTCCCTCATGGACTTTATAGGCTTTAGATCGCCGCACTATGCAGCGTGCCTCATTTTGATCCTCGGGGAGTTTCTGCCTAGTAAGGTAGGCGAGGAATGGTTCTGTCCATGGGGCGATGACGGCCATTATTACACGGGCTGAAGGTGTTATTTCATTGGCAAAGCCTCCAATTGTGTCAGAGTTTTCGGTGTCGGGCAGTGCGGTTGGGTCCGGGCTGTTATTGCCGGGTTCCCCTTCCCATACCACGGATGGCTTGAACAACCTTTCCAGGAAGATGTTGGGGCGGACTACATCGCGTTTTGCGCCGATGCGTGCCAGGACATCTGCCGCCTGATTATTTTCCCGGGCTATATGGTGAAATTCGAGCCCTTCAAACCGAGCTGACATTTTTAGGACGGCGTTGCGATAAGCTGCCATTTTTGGATCCTTGGCATCAAAGTCTCCATTTATTTGGGATATTGCGAGGTTCAAGTCCCCGCGCACCTCTAGGCGTTGAATGCCCATGGATACTGCCATCCGGAGACCATGTAAAAGGGCCTCATATTCGGCTGCATTGTTGGAGTCTGTGTACATTATCTGGAGTACGTATTGAACTGTGTCTCCTATGGGGGACGTCAAAACGACGCCAGCCCCTAGACCGGCCAACATTTTGGAGCCGTCGAAGTGCATACCCAGTATGAATATGTGTCATACTCTTTAGGGAGTTCGGCCTCCGTCCATTTTGCGATGAAGTCGGCCAAAACTTGTGACTTGATAGCTTGTTGTGGCTTGTAAGTTATGTCGAACAGGAGGAGTTCAATGGCCCATTTTGTAATCCGGCCCGTCGCGTCGTGGTTGTTTATAATATCGTTAAGTGGCACTTCCGAGGCTACTGTTATTGAACACTCTTGAAAGTAGTGTCGCAGCTTCCGGGATGCCATAAATACCGCGTACGCAATATTTTGATAATGCGGGTACCGTGACTTGCATGGAGTAAGGACAGTGGACACATAGTAGACCGGCTTTTGAAGGGGGAATTTGTGTCCGTCCGTTTCTCGTTCGATGACGATCACTGCGCTTACGACCTGATGGGTTGCTGCAATGTATAATAGCATTGGTTCGCCAATGTTTGGCACGGCCAGGACTGGGTTTGTTGCCAAGATGGCCTTTATTTCGTCGAGTCCGGCCGTGGCTGCATCCGTCCACTCGAAGTGTTCGGTGCGCCGAAGGAGGCGGTAAAGGGGTAAGGCCTTTACTCCCAAGCGGGAGATAAAGCGGCTTAGAGCCGCCATGCATCCAGTTAATTTTTGTATTTGTTTGAGGTCCTTTGGGATATCCAATTGTGACAGAGCTCGGATCTTGGCTGGATTTGCTTCAATTCCTCTACCGGATACAATGAAGCCCAAGAGCTTTCCGGCTGGAACGCCAAGAACGCATTTTTCCGGGTTGAGCTTAATGTCGTATGTTCGGAGGTTATCGAATGTTAGCCTCAAGTCGTCTACTAGAGATTCGACATGTCTTGTTTTAACGACCACATCATCTACGTATGCCTCCACTATTTTGCCGATCTGGTTTGCCAGACATGTCTGAATCATGAGCTGATATGTTGCGCCGGCGTTTTTGAGCCCGAAGGGCATTGTGTTGAAGCAGAATGGGCCTATGGTGTGATGAATGCCGTTGCGGCTTGGTCTGACTCTGCCATCTTTATTTGATGGTAGCCGGAGTATGCGTCGAGGAAACACAACGAATCGTGTCCTGCGGTAGCATCGATAATTTGATTGATGCGGGGGAGAGGGAAGGGATCCTTTGGGCAAGCTTGTTAAGGTCTTTGAAATCAACGCATAGGCGCCAGGATTTGTCCTTCTTTGGTACCATCACCAGGTTTGCTAGCCAGTCTGGGTGTTTTATATCTTTGATGAATCCGGCCTCCAATAGCTTGTCTAGTTCCTCTCCCATGGCCTGTCTCTTAGGTTCGGAAAAACGCCGAAGAGCCTGTTTGACTGGCTTGAATCCTTTTAGGATATTTAAGCTGTGTTTGGCCAGCCTGCGTGGGATTCCTGGCATGTCTGAAGGGTGCCAGGTGAAAATGTCCCAGTTCTCTCGTAGGAACTCTCGCAGTGCGGCCTCTACATCAGGGTTTAACTGTGCCTCGATGGAAGCTATTTTATTGGGGTCCGTTGGATGGACCTGGAATTTGACTATTTCATCCGTCGGTTTAAAGGAGGTGGACTTGGATCTTTTATCGAGTATCACATTGTCCCTATTCACCATGGAGCGCAGCACAGTCAGTTCCTCAGCCGCAAGGGCTTCGGATAGCGCCTCGAGGGCCAGTGCGGCTGTCTTGTTTTCAGCGCAGAGTGCTACGTCCAGATCACTAGCGAGAGTGATGATTCCGTTAGGCCCGGCCATCTTGAGCTTCATGTACCCGTAATGGGGTATTGCTTGGAAGACTGTAAATGCTTCCCACCCTAGCAGAGCGTGATATCCGCTACTGAACGGGGCCACCTGGAACATGACCTCTTCGGACCTGTAGTTATCCGGCGTGCCGAACACCACATCTAGTGTGATTTTTCCTGTACAGCGCGCTTCCCGACTGGGGATTATTCCTCTAAAGGTTGTGCTGCTTCGCTCAATGCGGTTCCAGTCTATTTCCATTTTTTGAAGGGTTTCCTCATAAATGAGGTTCAGTCCGCTGCCGCCATCCATGAGTACCTTGGTAAGACGAAAGCCATCCACTATTGGACTGAGGACCAATGCGGCTGGTGCTCGGGCTGTTCGGAATTTAGGTTCATCACTGGCGTTAAAAATAATAGCCGTGTCACTCCATGGGTTTATTGTTGCTACTTGGTAGACTTCGGCAAGGCCGCAGAGTGTTCTTTTTCGCATATTATTTGATGCGAAAGTCTCGAAGACTGTTAATACCGTACTGGTTTCTCTGGGGTGGCTTTTTGTGGCTTCTGGAAAAAGAAGATCTTCGCCAATTTTTGCCACCTACCGGAGTATCCAACATGCTCTAAGGCTGTGAGTTGGTGTGGCGCCCTCTGCACTGTGAATTTTACAGGGTCCATCAAGCCATCCTTCCAGTACGGTTCTGTGCCCTGTAGAGGGCTTTTGCTTTTTGGTATTGAACCCGGGTGTCTGGCGAGAATGCACCCTTTTATTTCGGACTGGATTTGTATTCAAGGCCAGATTGTCCCAAAATTTTATTTCAGTTTTCCAGGCGCTTTCCATCATGCAGTACTTGCATACTATGGATGCCAAGTCAGCGAAGCGTGTAATATCACTGCAACTTATGGCGTTAAGTATTCCCTTATCCGTGCAATTATTGCAGAAGAATGGAATTGCGTCTTCCTCGCGGCAGTCCTTTGTCCTGTTCATAACCAGGAGGAATCTGGCCCAGTAATGATGTACTGTTTCTTCGGGCTCTTGCCTAATTTGGGATAGATCGCTTATGTACGGGTGGGTGGGTGGAATAAAATCTGAAACCTCACCCAATCTGAGACCCAGGGGCCAAGGAGTTTCCGAACTCGGAAGTTTGGATTCTTGGATGTTGTCCAATGAATCTAGCCCGTCGCCTGACTTTAAGTTCAGGTCTTGAGTGATGTCCCCCCTCCGCGGGTATCCGGCTTGGAGGGATCGGTAATCCGGACATAGCTAGTCCTTAAGATAGATGAAGGGTCGCCGCACTGTCCCTCTATCACGGCAACGTGATGGGTGACCTGGGGAGAGTTAATCTCTCTTAGATCGGGTTTAGGCCCAATCTGGTCGTAATCCGTAGCGACTCCCAGGGCGGCGATGCGATCCAAGAACTCGTTTAGGGAAGAGAGCTCCATTGAATCTAGCTGCTCGGCGAATTCCAAGCTGACGTGAAGATTGCTTTCGATGACCCGAGAGGTCATCGTCGGCGCAGCAGCCGAACAGGCGGTCATAAGGAAACCACCTAGCCGGAGAGTTTGGCCGACAGCCAAAGCTCCCTTAGCAACGGTGCCGTCTTTAGAGACAGGATGAGGCATCCTTCCTGATGGCGACGGCACAGAGGAACTCTCAATGAAAGCACCAATGTCGGTGTCAAAACTGGCGGATCTCGGGTAGGGGGTCCCGAACTATGCGTCTAGGCGGATGGTAACAGGAGGCAGGGGACACGATGTTTTACCCAGGTTCGGGCCCTCTTGATGGAGGTAAAACCCTACATCCTGCTTGATTAATATTGATGATATGGGTAGTACAAGAGTAGATCTACCACGAGATCAGAGAGGCTAAACCCTAGAAGCTAGCCTATGGTATGATTGTTGTTCGTCCTATGGACTAAAACCCTCCAGTTTATATAGACATCGGAGAGGGCTAGGGTTACACAGAGTCGGTTACAATGGTAGGAGATCTACATATCCGTATTGCCAAGCTTGCCTTCCACGCCAAGGAAAGTCCCTTACGGACACGGGACGAAGTCTTCAATCTTGTATCTTCATAGTCCTGGAGTCTGGCCGAAGGTATAGTCCGGCTATCCGGACACCCCCTAATCCAGGACTCCCTCAGGGAGGGAGGGGAAGGCAGAGGCCTAACTAGAGAGGTAGAATGACTCGTATATGTGTTGAGAAGGAGAGACCCAGCTATGTCTTGATGGAGATCGGTTGACATCCATACATAACTGAAGGACGGGAAATAGGTCGGGACAGCGAGAGAGAGAGATACAGAGAGAGGAGAGAGAGAGGGAGGGAGAGGGGTAGAGTGGTGGATGGGTGACGGAGTTGCTTCTCGAAGATGGTGGGAGAGGCCTATTAGACAAACTGAGGGTAGAACTACAATATTATCAAGAAGAGCGGGGATGTGTTTCTATGTGTGCCTGTGCGTGATAGATGTGTCGGGACGCATGCATGGACGATGAAGGGGAACCATGTGTTTGGTAAGGAAACCTAACTAGATCGGTAGATCAATTGTTGTTTGTCGGAGGAAGGGAGAGACATAACTAATGAGGTAGATCAATCGACGCATGGGGAAAACGAGTTATAAGGACCTAGCTAGCTATATGTATAGAGGGAGATCAGTCGGTGTACATCCATTTGTTAGAGGCAAATAAGGCCGAGCGAGACGGATAGACAGAGAGAATGGAGCTAGGAGGTGGTGTGAGAGGCCGAGCTACTAGCTAGATAGGGGGAGGAGTGCATTGTGAGATCGATGAAAAGAGGGGTGATAGTTTACATGTGTGTGGGACCGTATGAGAGACACGAGGCATGGACACAAAAAGGAGGAGATGGAAGGTGCGTGTGTATGTTGTAGGCAGACATCGCTGGAGAGTTTTATCGATCAGTGTGTGTCAGAAAGGAGTTGTGGAGACTTTGGGAGAACGATCTAAAGAAAAAAAATGAATGTGCACTATGGATAGAATGCGAGGGAGGGGGAGGGCGAGGAGGGCGTGTGCATGCACGAGAGAAAGTTAGTGCTAGCTACAAAGGTTAGAGGATTGTGTGGTTGTAAGAGACTAACAAAGATCATAATTTGATATGAAAGTGGATTCATATATTTGAATAGGAGATCATAGTGTTATGAACATATGCATGCATGAATATAGAGGTGATACACGTGTTGTGGTTTTGCACATGTTATACCATAATGTGATAATGCATGGCGTTTGCAACTCATAGCTAAATGTCGAACAATCTAAACCATACTATACATCAAACAATCTCACATTTTATTTGAATTTGTGAAAATGTGTGGCATCTGCAGCTTACAACTAAATATCGAACAATCTAAACAATACTATATATCAAACAATCTAACATTTTATTGAATTTGTGGTCATGTGTGGCGTTTGCAACTCACATCTAAATACTTGTAGGCGTAGGGGGCGGGACACTATGCATTATGTGATAAACACATTATACATATGAGACATGGTTTAGATTATGAAGATATAACTAGAGCTTGAAATGTACTGTGATTTGAAATCAACATAAAGTGGATTCGAAAAATCGAGTTCAAGTTCATATAGTACACATACTTCATATCTAACTCGACAGTAATCATGTGGTGTGCTGTGAAAATAAAACACAAACGATGGTTTAACTTGACAATAATGATGATTGTAGATTTTATTAAAATAGAGAAATGAATTCAAATGTTTTGACTTCACAACAATCATTATTATAGATCTTATTCAAATAGAGAAACGAATTCAAATTTAGTTCATATTGAAGCGGTAGTATATGCGTTTGGAATGCACTAAAATGTTCATTTGAGTAGCATGTTGCATGCATTATACACGTAGCGAAATATTTTAATTGAACATAACATGAATTCAAAGTTTTGAATGGCATTTGTAGTGCGAATTGATTTGGTACAGTACACGGGACTAGACTCTCTTGTGTGGTGCGAATTGATTTCTTTTTGTTTTTTCATCGACGAAGTGCGAATTGCTTTGGTACAGTACACGTTAGGCTTGTACGGAAATTTCAACCCGCGCCTTGTTACCCCGAAATATTTAAGATATATCTTTGTCTCATTGTGCTCTAAAAACTCCCTCCATCTCAAACCACGCCTTGCTATCCCAAAATTACAACGCGCGCAAAAACTCCCACCTCCTGCGAATTCCCGACACGCAAAATGCCCGTGATACCCCTAAACTGAAAGAACCGGCTAGCTCAAATCGGTGGGGGTACTTTCGTAACTTACCCCACATTTTGGACAAGCGCATCCCTAAGCCATGGTTTCAGATCTGAAATCACATATATTCATGAAAACATAATAGGTTCAGATCTGAAATCATGGCACTCGGGCCCTAGTGACAAGCATTAAGCATAGCAAAGTCATAGCAACATCAATCTCAGAACGTAGTGGATCCTAGGGATCAAACCCTAACAAAACTAACTCGATTACATGATAAATCTCATCCAACCCATCACCGTCCAGCAAGCCTATGATGGAATTACTCACGCACGGAGGTGAACATCATGAAATTCGTGATGGAGGAAGGTTGATAATGACGATGGCGACGGATTCCCCTCTCCGGAGCCCCGAACGGACCCCCGATCAGCCCTCCCGAGAGAGTTTAGAGCTTGGCGGTGGCTCCGTATCATAAAACGCGATGAATCCTTCTCCTAATTTTTTTCTCCCCAAAAGTGAATATATGGAGTTGGAGTTGAGGTGGGTGGAGTGTCAGGGGGCCCACGAGGCAGGGGGCGCCCAGGGGGGTAGGCGCCCACAACCCTCGTGGACAGGGTGTGGGCTCCCTGACGTGGATCTTTTCGCCAGTATTTTTTATATATTCCAAAAATAATCTCCGCTGATTTCTAGGTCATTCCGAGAACTTTTATTTCTGCACAAAAATAACACCATGGCAATTCTGCTGAAAACAACATCAGTCCGGGTTAGTTCCATTCAAATCATGCAAGTTAGAGTCCAAAATAAGGGCAAAAGTGTTTGGAAAAGTAGATACGTTGGAGACGTGTCAACTCCCCCAAGCTTAAACCTTTGCTTGTCCTCAAGCAATTCAGTTGATAAACTGAAAGTGATAAAGAAAAACTATTACAAACTCTGTTTGCTCTTGTTGTTGTAAATATGTAAAGCCAGCATTCAAGTTTTCAGCAAATATTATGAACTAACCATATTCACAATAACATTTAGGTCTCATGTTTACTCATATCAATGGCATAATCAACTAGCAAGCAATAATAATAAATCTCGGATGACAACACTTTATAAAAACAATCGTAATATGATATAACAAGACGGTATCTCGCTAGCCCTTTCTGAGACCCCAAAACGTAAATGCAGAGCACCTTTAAAGATCAAGGGCTGACTAGACATTGTAATTTATGGTAAAAGAGATCCAGTCAAGTCATACTCAATGTAAACTAATAGTAATACATGCAAATGACAGCGGTGCTCTCCAACTCGTGCTTTTTAATAAGAGGATGATGACTCAACATAAAAGTAAATAGATAGGCCCTTCACAGAGGGAAGCAGGGATTTGTAGAGGTGCCAGAGCTCGATTTTGAAATATAGATGAATAATATTTTGAGTGGTATACTTTCATTGTCAACATAACAACCGAGAGATCTCGATATCTTCGAAGCTACACACATTATAGGCGATTCCCAAGCAGAATGGTAAAGTTTATACTCCCCCACCACCAACAAGCATCAATCCATGGCTTGACCAAAACAACGGGTGCCTCCAACTAACAACAATCCTTGGGGAGTTTTGTTTGCAATTATTTTGATTTGATTTGAGCATGGGACTAGGCATCCCGGTGACCAGCCATTTTCTCGTGAATGAGGAGCGGAGTCCACTCCTCTTGAGAATAACCTGCCTAGCATGGAAGATACAGACAACCCTAGTTGATACATGAGCTATTCGAGCATACAAAACAGAATGTTTATTTGAAGGTTTAGAGTTTGGCACATACAAATTTACTTGGAACAGGAGGTAGATATCGTATATAGGTAGGTATTGTGGACTCATATGGAATAACTTTGGGGTTTATGGAATTGGATGCACAAGCAGTATTCCCGCTTAGTACAAGTGAAGGCTAGAAAGAGACTGGGAAGCGACCAGCTAGAGAGCGACAACAGTCATGAACATGCATTAAAATTAATCAACACCGAATCCAAGCATGAGTAGGATATAATTCACCATGAATATAAATATCGTAGAGGCTATGTTGATTTTGTTTCAACTACATGCGTGAACATGTGCCAAGTCAAGCCACTCAAATCATCCAAAGGAGGATACCACCCTATCATACCACATCACAACCATTTTAATAGCATTTTGGCACGCAAGGTAAACCATTATAAACTCCTAGCAAATTAAGCATGGCATAAGCAACTATAATCTCTAATTGTCATTGCAAACATGTTTTATTCATAATAGGCTGAACCAGGAACGATTAACTAATCATATTTACAAAAACCAAAAGAGAGGTCGAGTTCATACGAGCTTTCCTCATCTCAATCAGTTCATCATATATCGTCGTTATTGCCTTTCACTTGCACGACCGAATAGTGTGGATAATAATAATAGTGCACGTGCATTGGACTAAGCTGGAATCTGCAAGAATTCAATACATGGGAGAAGACAAGGTAATATGGCGTCTTTGTTAAATCAACAATAATGCATATGAGAGCCACTTAACATTTTCATTATGGAAAGAAAATAAACAAAACTATTTACACGGGAAAGCTCCCAACAAGCAAAAGAAGAACGTTAAATCTTTTTGGGTTTTCTTTTTAATTACTACTACTACAGGTATGGAAAGTAAACTAGCTAAAAGCTACAACTATTTTTTTTGGTTTTTCTTAAGGTTTTTCAAACACACAAGAAGAAAGCTTAAAAGGAAAATAAACTAGCATGGATGATACAATGAAAAAGTATGAGCACCGACAACTGGCATGAGTGTGTGAACATGAATGTAATGTCGGTGAGAGATACGTACTCCCCCAAGCTTAGGCTTTTGGCCTAAGTTGGTCTATGCCCATGGATCAAAACTGTAGCTGGGGTCGTACTGAGAAGGGTCGTCAGGTTGCCACTGGCTGACGATCTCCTCCGGATTCCACTGATAAACAGACTGACGGTGAGGATCAGATGGTGGCTCTGGCTCTGCAGCTGACATCTGGCCCCGGTACGCATGAATGGCCTCAAGCAAAATGAGGTGCGTGCCTGAAAATATGTTAAACAAAGAGGGCATAGTCTAGGTAATAATCTCACAATAATTTTTTACCAAATATTAATTTGTACTTAAGTATCTTATTCTTATCCTTAACAATAAACTCATGTGCTACCATACTCTTATAATCTAGAACAATAGGAGGTAGCAACTTTTCCTCTTTCTCAAAATGCCTGATAGGTATGTTAAAGTGTGCACCAAGGCGCGAGGCGAAGATACCTCCGAGGACGGGGCTCTTTGTACGGTTCAGATTTAACCTTTTAGCAACAATAGCGCCTAAACTGAAAGTAGTATCACAAAACATGGCATGGCGCAAAATAACAATATCAGGGGCACTAAGGTTTCCGCAGTTCCCATGAACAATTAAGCATCTACTAGCAAATATTGCGAAGTAATGCAGAACAGGAAAATGTATGCTAGTGATTCTTGCATCGGAAACCTTTCTAGTTTCCCCTACAGCAATCATATCAATAAACCCTTCCACATTGTTATGATACGGTTCCTCTATGCTGCCCGCAAAGGGTATCAAACAGACCGGGCAAAAATCATAAAGTGACATCTCCTTATGCTCATCTGCTAAATAAAATTCCACCGAAGGTGGTGATCTCCTAGCATGGAAATGAAAAATTTGCACAAAGATATTGGTGAGTAAGAGATACTGTTCATGCTGGTCGTGGAGGAAGGCGGTGAGGCCTGCATTTTCAGCCAAATAATAAAAATCTTCATAAATCCCGGCTTCTCTCAAGAACTCATCACAAGGCCATACGCACGGCCGAACCTCCACAGTACGGGGGAGATTATACTTGGGCTTCTTGTTCTCTTCACTTTGCTTATCCTTCGAGCTTCAGCTCGATGAGCCCCTCAAAAATCTCTTCATCTTTTTCTGAAAATTTCTGGAAGTTTTAGTAACTTAAAATAAAAGTGAACCAAACTCAACAAGATTCATAGCAACTACTCCTACAAGTGTCTAGAGGCTATATCATGCATTAAAACTACTTTGGACCACATAAATTTGACATGCAAGCTCAAGAACAGGGTCACCTAAGAAGCAAAAATTTGCAATGAATAAAGCACTAGAACAAAAACTAATTGGACCATTGGAGGAGTCACATACCAAAGAACAATCCCCCAAAGCAGTTTTTTGAATGGAGCTTTGAGCAAGGAGATTGAAAATGGCAGCAAGATGAGCTAGAACTCGGGTTTGAGCTGGTGGGTGATTTTTCTGGAGCAAGACGAAGTGTGTGGGTGCAAGGATAAGTGTAGGGGACCCATGTGGGGTCCACGAGGCAGGGGGCGCGCCCTCCACCCTCGTGGGCACGTGGCTGCTCCCCCTGATGTGTTCTCAGTGCCTAAAATCCTCAAATATTCTAGAAAAAAATCATATTTCATTTTCAGGGCATTTGGAGAACTTTTATTTTCGGGTATTTTTTATTACATGGATAATTCAGAAAACAAACATAAAATACTATTTATTTATTTAATATAAATAACAGAAAGTAAAAAAGAGGGTACAGAGAGTTGTGTTTTCTAACTTCATCCATCTAATGCTCATCAAAAGGAATCCACTAACAAGGTTGATCAAGTCTTGTTAACAAACTCTTTTCAAATAACATGAAATCGGAGAATTTTCGAATAATACTAGGTTACCTCAACGGGGATATGCATGTCCCCAACAATAAGAATATCATATTTCTTCTTGACAGTAGAAAGAGGAAATTCAAAACCTCGAATAGTAACCGTTGAAATTTTTCCAATAGAATTGATACTGTGAACTTGAGATTGTTTCCTCGGAAATTGTATCGTATGCTCATTACCATTAACATGAAAAGTGAAATTGCCTTTGTTGCAATTAATAACAGCCCCTGCAGTATTCAAAAAGGGTCTACCAGGGATAATTGACATACTATCGTCCTCGGGAATATCAAGAATAACAAAGTCCGTTAAAATAGTAACGTTTGCAACCACAATAGGCACATCCTCACAAATACCGACAGGTACATTAGTTGATTTATCAGCCAATTGCAAAGATATTTCAGTGGGTGTCAACTTATTCAAATCAAGTCTACGATATAAAGAGAGAGAGGCATAATACTAACACCGGCTCTAAGATCACATAAAGCAGTTTTAACATAGTTTCTCTTAATGGAGCATGGTATAGTTGGTACTCCTGGATCTCCAAGTTTCTTTGGTATTCCACCCTTAAAAGTGTAATTAGCAAGCATGGTGGAAATTTCAGCTTCCGGTATCTTTCTTTTATTAGTAACAATATCCTTCATATACTTAGCATAAGGGTTCATTTTAAGCATATCAGTCAAACGCATACGCAAAAAGATAGGTCTAATCATTTCAGCAAAGCACTCAAAATCCTCATCATCCTTTTTATCGGATGGTTTAGGAGGAAAAGGCATGGGTTTCTGAACCCATGGTTCCCTTTCCTTACTGTGCTTCCTAGCAACGAAGTCTCTCTTATCATAATGTTGATTCTTTGATTGTGGGTTATCAAGATCAACAATAGGTTCAATCTCTACATCATTATCATTGCTAGGATGAGCATGAACATGAACATCATCATTAACATTATCACTAAGTTCATGTTCATTACCATATTGTGTTTCAGCATCAGAAATAGAAATATCATTGGGATTCGTAGGTGTGTCAACAACAGGTTCACTAGAAGCATGCAAAGTCCTATCATTTTTATTTTTCTTACTTTTAGAAGGACTAGGTGCATCAACATTAGTTCTCCGAGAATGTTGCTCAATTCTGTGAGGATTTCCCTTAGGATATAAAGGTTCCTGAGTCATTTTACCCCCTCTAGTCATAACTCTAACAACATTATCATTTTTCTTATTGTTTAATTCATTGAGCAAATCATTCTGAGCCTTAAGTATTTGTTCTACTTGAGTGGTAACCATAGAAGCATGTTTACTAATAAGTTTAAGTTCACCTTTAACTCTAGACATATAATCACTCAAGTGTTCAAGCATATCAGCATTGCGTTTCAATTGTCTACCAACATAAGCATTGAAGTTTTATTGTTTAACAATAAAATTATCAAACTCATCTAAGCATTGGCTAGCAGACTTATAACAAGGAATATCACCTTCATCAAATCTATGGAGAGAATTTACCTTTACTACCCATGTCGGGTTATCAAGACCAATTATTTCTTCAATAGGTGGTAAATTCTTAACATCTTCAACTTTAATACCTTTTTCTTTCGTAGATTTCTTTGCCTCTTGCATATCTTCGGGACTGAGAAATAGAATACCCCTTTTCTTCGGAGTTGGCTTAGGATTTGGTTCAGTAAGTGTCCAATTATTTTCATTACTCAGCATATTATTCAATAGCGATTCAGCTTGATCAACAGTTCTTTCCCTGAAAACACAACCAGCACAACTATCCAGGTGGTCTCTGGAAGCATCGGTTAGTCCATTATAAAAGATATCGAGTATTTCATTTTTCTTGAGAGGTTGATCAGGCAAAACATTAAGTAATTGGAGAAGCCTCCCCCAAGCTTGTGGGAGACTCTCTTCTTCAATCTGCACAAAATTATATATTTCCCTTAAGGCAGCTTGTTTCTTATGAGCGGGGAAATATTTAGCAGAGAAGTAATAAATCATATCCTGGGGACTACGAACACAACTAGGATCAAGAGAATTAAACTATGTTTTAGCATCACCCTTTAATGAGAATGGAAATAACTTAAGGATAAAGTAATAGCGAGTTTTCTCATCATGAGTAAACAGGATGGCTATATCATTTAATTTAGTAGCCAGAACAGTTTCAGATTCATAGCCATAGAAAGGATCAGATTCAACCAAAGTAATTAACTCAGGATCGATAGAGAAATCATAATCCTTATCAGTAATAAAGATAGGTGAAGTAGCAAAAGCAGGGTCATATTTCATTCTAGCATTCAAAGACTTTTATTTAAGCTTAGCTAATAATTTCTTAAGATCAGATCTATCATTGCAAGCTAAGAAGTCTCTAGCAGTTTCTTCATCCATAACATAACCCTCAGGAACAGCAGGCAATTCATATCTAGGGGGAGAATCTTCAACATCACTTTCATCAATATTATCAGTTTCAATAATTTATTCTCTCTAACCCTAGCAACTTGTTCATCGAGAAATTCACCTAGTGGCACAGTATTATCAAGCATAAAAGTAGTTTCATCATAAGTATCATGCAAAGAAGAAGTGGCATCATCAATAACATGCGACATATCAGAATGAATAGCAGGTGTAGGTGTCACAAGTTTACTCAAAACAGAAGGTGAATCAAGTGCAGAGCTAGATGGAATTTCCTTACCTCCCCTCGTAGTTGAGGGAAAAATCTTGGTTCTTTGATCTTTCAAATTCTTCATAGTGATAAATAGATATAAATCCCAAGTGACTCAAAGAATAAAGCTATGGTCCCCGGCAACGGCGCCAGAAAATAGTCTTTATAACCCACAAGTATAGGGGATCGCAACAGTTTTCGATGGTAGAGTATTCAACCCAAATTTATTGCTTCGACACAAGGGGAGCCAAAGAATATTCTCAAGTATTAGCAGCTGAGTTGTCAATTCAACCACACCTGGAACCTTAATATCTGCAACAATGTATTTAGTAGCAAAGTAATATGATAGTAGTGGTAACAGTGGCAAAAGTAATGGTAGCAGTTTTGGTTTTATAGTGATTGTAACAGTAGCAACGGAAAAGTAAATAAGCAAAGAACAATATATGGAAAGCTCATAGGCAATGGATCAATGATGGATAATTATGTTAGATGCAATCAATCATCCAACAGTTATAACATAGTGTGACACAGAACTAGCTCCAGTTCATCAATGTAATGTAGGCATGCATTCCGAATATAGTCATACGTGCTTATGGAAAAGAACTTGCATGGCATCTTTTGTCCTACCCTCCTGTGGCAGCGGGGTCCTATTGGAAACTAAGGGATATTAAGGCCTCCTTTTAATAGAGTACCAGACCAAAGCATTAACACATAGTGAATACATGAACTCGTCAAACTATGGTCATCACCGGTAAGTATCCCGATTATTGTCACTTCGGGGTTAATGGATCATAACACATAATAGGTGACTATAGACTTGGAAGATAGGATCAAGAACTCACATATATTCATGAAAACATGATAGGTTCAGATCTGAAATCATGGCACTCTGGCCCTAATGACAAGCATTAAGCATAGCAAAGTCATAGCAACATCAATCTCAGAACATAGTGGACACTAGGGATCTAACCGTAACAAAACTAACTCGATTACATGATAAATCTCATCCAACCCATCACCGTCCAGCAAGCCTTCGATGGAATTACGCGTGCACGGCGGTGAGCATCATGAAATTAGTGATGGAGGAAGGTTGATGATGACGATGGCGACAGATTCCCCTCGTCGGAGCCCCGAACGGACTCCAAATCAGCCCTCCCGAGAGAGTTTAGGGCTTGGCGGCGGCTCTGTATCGTAAAACACGATGAATCCTTCTCCCTGATTTTTTTCTCCCCGAAAGTGAATATATAGAGTTGGAGTTGAGGTCGGTGGAGTGTTAGGGGGCCCATGAGGCAGGGGGCGAGCCCAGGGGGTAGGCGCGCCCCCCACTGAGGGAGTCCAAGACTAAGGGGTCCTCAGGTGTCCGATCTATTGGATATGGGCCAGACTGATGAGCCATAAAGATACAAAGACCGAAGATTCTACCCGTGTCCAGATAGGACTCTCCTTGGCGTGGAAGGCAAGCTTGGCGACCAACTATGAAGATTCCTTTCTCTGTAACCGACCTTGTGTAACCCTAGATCCCTCCTGTGTCTATATAAATTGGAGGGCTAGGTCCGTAGATATATTCTCATAATCATAGCCAGGCTAGACTTTTAGGGTTTAGCCATTACGATCTCATGGTAGATAAAATCTTGTAATACTCATATTCATCAAGATCAATCAAGCAGGAAGTAGGGTTTTACCTCCATAGAGAGGGCCCAAACCTGGGTAAACATTGTGTCCCCCGTCTCCTGTTACCATCGATCCTGGACGCACAGTTCGGGACCCCCTACCCAAGATCCGGCGGTTTTGACACTAACATGGGTGCTTTCATCGAGAGTTCCACTGTGCCGTCCTCAAAAGGTTTGTTGGCTCCTTCAATCATCTACAACGATGCTGTCCAAGGGGAAGTCTTCCTCCCCAGACAGATCTTCGTGTTCGGCGGCTTCGCACTGCAGGCCAACTCGCTTGGACATTTGGAGCAGATCGAAAGCTACGCCCCTGGCCACCAGGTCCGATTTGGAAGCTTGAACTACGTCACAGATATCCGTGGAGACTTGATCTTCGTTGGATTCGAGACCACGACAGCCGCTCCCTTCCACCACGATGAACATGACCTAAATCTGTCATCGGTCCATATGCAAGAGATAGTACCTATAGCTGCTCTAGCCATAGATCCGGAGCAGATCACGCCATCCGAAGATGGGAAGCTCAACCCCGCTGCAGAAGCCGCGGACTCAGCGGCGTTGGAGCCGCACACAGACTTAACGTCAAATGACATCTATGTCACCGGAACTACGGACCCGCCTCAGGCTACATGTTCTGAACTATGCGCGTCCGCGCATATCGAGCATGATCGGTCATCGATCACCGAATTCAGCGCCGCGGATATCTTCCGGGATTCGCCCCTGGGCGACATGCTAAACTCATTAAGAGCACTATCCTTAGCGGGGGTCTCACAGCGAACTGTATCCGGTTCGAACTGGAGATTGATAACGGAGAATTTTGCTTCCCACCCACCGCCCACTTCATACACACTGTCGAAGACTTAACCGACACGCTCGACTATGACTCTGAAGACATCGACGATATGGACGACGATGCCGATGAGGAGTCGGGCCAAGACCTGCCGTTTACCGAACGCTTGACAACACCTCTTCCTACGATGTATACATGGTGGATACACCTAAGAGAACTAACGACGACGAGAAAGAAGATCCAGTTGAGGACAAACCTCCTGTGATACAAATAAAACGCCAGCGGTAGCGGTGCCGCCCTAAGTCACGTCATGGAGTAGACGGCGATACTGGCACAGGGGAAAATAACACTTCGGAAGGTGCTGAAGACAATAAAGACCCCATCGATGCAACTGCTGCACAAAATGTATGGGAAGACGGGCAAGTTAGCCCTGATGGACATGCCACGCACGAAGACTCGGAGGACAGTAATTATCTTCCGCTTTCCAAGGATGAGGCGAGCCTCGGCAACGAGGATTTCATCATGCCTGAGGAACCTCAGGAGCAGGAGCGCTTTAAACACTGGCTAATAGCCACTGCAAGGAGCCCGAAAAAGAAATAGCAGCAGCTTCAAGCTGACCAAGATGTACTCAACGATAGATGGACTGATGTCCTGGCAGCCGAAGAACACGGCCTCAATCGACTGGCCAAAAGCTACCTGAAGCACAAATTACTGCCTCAGTTCGACGACGAGGCGCCGGGGCACATACCATCATCGCGCAATACGGCTGACCAACCACCACGTGGTCGGGATAAAGCGGCAAGTCAAGCCGAACATCAGCCAGCCCCGTCTCATCATAAAGGCATAGGCAAAATAGCTCGAGGTCATCCATATGACCTTTGACAAGACCTGGACAACAGAACATGACATACCAGATCGATCTACAGATCGCAAGGACGTGCCTCGACACGCGACGACGGCTATCTAGTCGGACGTAATAAGCCTAGTCACTCCCAGGCCAAAAACCGCAGACTGACTCCATCGGAGTTACATCACAATGTGGCCCAACATAGAGGCGCCGCACACCCTATTTGCTTCACAGACGGAGTAATGGAGCACGAATTCCCAGAAGGGTTTAAACCCATAAATATAGAATCATATGATGGGACAACTGATCCCGTGTTATGGATCGAGGATTTCCTTCTCCATATCCATAAGGCCCACAGCGATGACCTTCATGCCATCAAATACCTCTCGTTAAAACTCAAAGGTCTAGCTCGGCACTGGTTAAACAGTCTGCCAGAAAATTCTATTGGCAGCTGGGAGGATCCGGAAGACGCCGTCGCGACAACTTCCAAGGCACATATGTCCGACCGCCAGATGCCGATGACTTAATCCATATATTTCAATAGCCCGGAGAATCAGCCAGGAAGCTATGGAAAAGGTTCTTAGTTAAAAAGAACCAAATCGTCGACTGTCCTGACGCGGAAGCTCTAGCAGCCTTCAAACACAGCATACGGGACGAGTGGCTTGCCCGCCACATCGGTCAAGAAAAATGAAAATCCATGTCAGCCCTTACCGCTCTGATGACCCGCTTTTGCGCGGGACAAGACAGCTGGCTCGCTCGTAGAAGCAACAGCGCCAACGATCCGGGCACTTTTGAAGTCCGAAACGGTAATGGCAAACCTCGACACAACAAACACAAACGTCGCAATGATAACGAAAGAACGCGCGACACGGCGGTCAACGCCGGATTCAGCGGCCCCAAACCCGGTCAACGGAAAAAGCCATTCAAGGCAAACAGAGATGAACCATCCACCTTAGACAATATATTGGATCGACCCTGCTAGATTCATGGCAACCCCGATAAGCCAGCCAATCACACTAACAGAAGTTGTTGGGTCTTCAAACAGGCCGGCAAGCTCAACACCGAACATAAGGGGAAAAGACCGCCCAGTGATAGCGATGACGAAGAGATTCACCAACCAAATACCGGGGGTCAGAAGCAATTTCCCCTCGAGGTAAAAACAGTGAACATGGTATACATGACAAACGCCCCTACAGAGGAGCATGAGACATACTCCCTCCGGATTGAGGATCATACTACGTCCCCTCCAGCCGGAGTACAAGTCATCCTTATTAAAACGCATACCTTTTCGGCCATTAAGCCGCCGGTCTCCATTCAGCAGGACCGACCAATTATGGAGCTGCACTAGCAGTTCGGCCTCCGCTGTCCACCTCATACACCCGTGAAATCTATACCGCGCATACATAACTATGCACTTAAAATACCATGGGCATCAGCGGAGGTAATACGTATGGGCCTACAAGTACTTCTATAACCTCCTTCTTTTCAATTCTTTTCTGACCACTTTTTCTTTTTTCATTATACTTTATCATAGGTGACTCGTAGGTTGGTCATCTCATCGACTCCATCGGAGATCCGGTTTGTACATTCATCCAAAAGTTACTCCCTTTAAGGAGCCCCTTCATCGAGGAAAGGCGGCGCAAACGTGCGGCAGGAGGTCCAAAACAACTTTTTTAGACCATACTCTCTATTTTGCGAGCCTGTAAAGTGCCTTCTACCTCAGCCGTCGACCCTTGGCATGTTACATACCCAGGGTCGTGGTGTTATTATATACAAAACAATGATTGGCATGTCACTCAAGTTCTAGTGAATATAATCTATACCCCGTATTCACTTTTCTCTAAAAAACTATATTTTGCTCCTTGTGTTATTTCACACGCCCCGCCAGGGGATTGATATGGGAACAAATGAAATTGCCAATAAGTCCGAACAGCTTTATAGCATACTTCGGCGTCACGAGTTTGGCCTTATATGCATCACTCTGAATCATGTATTGGGTCAATAGTTGGGTTGCCCGGCTCCTG
Source organism: Triticum urartu (assembly GCF_056163025.1). Taxonomy (NCBI): domain Eukaryota; kingdom Viridiplantae; phylum Streptophyta; class Magnoliopsida; order Poales; family Poaceae; genus Triticum; species Triticum urartu. The sequence continues at coordinate 365,495,755 of NC_141875.1, forward strand.
TGCTTGCTACCTTACGTTCCGCTCTATCGGCTAAGGTAGTAAAGGGAGAACTACTATGATTGTGGCCTGGTTTACCCAGGCGAGCACCTCAGTAGAGAAAGCCAAAAATTGACTGTCATGATGCGGCGAGAGATGGTCAACCACTCAATGACTTATCAGAATCTTTCGCGATTCCCTCCGTATTACACAAAGGACCTTTCTTTAGGTCATACATGTAAACGCACCACATTGGGATAACAACGTACATACTAGGGTTTTTTATCGTAGACCCACCATAAAACTCCTATGGCTAAGTGAAAGTGTTAACGCCCTATAGTCTGATTGCCCCGTTCACCGCATTGACACCTCCTTCATGGACCAAGATGTTGGGTTAAGAGTGATCATGTGCTTTTCCGAACACCCCCGTATTTCCCACGTGGGGGCTGAAGCCGACGATTGGAAAACTTTCAGATTATGCGAAAATGGCCGCACAGGAGGAACCAAAAGCTTTTAAGCAAAAATCATAATATTATCCACATATTGTCTTTTACAATTCAATACATTTCATTCAAATATCATATCTTTTGAGCACTGACCCTCTATCAAGCAGGCACCTTCTAAGACGTCCTCAAAATAATGTTCGGGTGCGTGATGGTCCTTACCCTTGAGGGGACTCCTCGCTGCAACGTCAGTGGCCTTCATCTTGGCCCAGTATGTTTTGACACGGGCGGAGGCCATCCGTGCACCTTCAATGCACGTTGAACGCTTAACGGTGTCGATACGCGACACCGCATCCACAAGCCGTTGCACCAAACCGAAGTAACTATTCAGAATGGGCTCAGTAGGCCACAACTGGACTATGACGTCCTTCATGGCGGAACCAGATATCTTGTGAAGCTCGGCCCACTGGGCCATCTGTTCATTTAGTAACAACTTACGCTTTGGCGCGCCGAACTGTGACCAAAAAAGCTTCTCCGTGGCACAACCTTCCTGCACTTGGTAAAATTGCGACACATCGGAGGCACTCTTCGGCAGGTCCAAAAAGGTGTCCGAAGAACTCCACATTTGGTTAAGCGGGTAATACTTCGGATCTCCGAACTTCGTTTGTAACAAGAAAGGCTTACCAGCCGCTATCTCCCCAGGTTGCCGGATGTCTTCCCGTGTTAAGGCCTTGTCGAGATCGGCTGCTTTGGCCTTGTTATCCTTCTCAACGAATTCACACTGGACAGTGATCTCCTCCAGCTTGCGCGCCATGGTAGTAATTCTTTCCTCACACTGGTGCCGAACAACTTGTTCAGTTTTTAACTCTTCAGCCGCCTTATGGGCAACCAAATTACTCATCCGGGTTTGTTCCTTCGCAAGGACAAGCTCAGCCCGAAGGGCCTCCGTCGCAGCAGCACCATCTGTAGTTATGCATGTCTCAGTATACAATTCCAGCTTCATGCTCATGTTATCATGCATAAATATACTGGCTGACCCAAAAACATACCATGCGCCTCGTCAAGACGCCTGTTGATCAGCGTAATTTCATCATCCGCCTCATCAATCTTCCGCTGTAGATCCGCAACCTCCGCGGATCGGGCAGTTGTAGGGGAGGTAATAGCCTATGTTCCAAGTAGTCAGATTATTCCCTGGATAAATATTTTTGATCCTCTGATTGTCTCCCTTGGGAAGCCTATCAGAGTCTCAGGGCTACTATCTATACATAGGAGTATTTTGTGAATAAAACACAATTGAAAGCATTACAGCACAAACCTTGAAACCTCTTAGCAGGCTCATGAAGGCCTCGTTCAATCCACTTTTCATGGACAGGACATTTTTAACCACTGTACCCATCAAGGTATGATGGTTTTCGGAGACGGACGCCTGTCGCAGCATGTTCGTCAATATATCCGGCGTTTCTGGCTCTCCGGAAGCAGCCGTAGCAGCACGGCCCCCCTTCAAAGGGACCTGTTCATTCTCCCCTAGAGTTGTCTCTGGCTGAAAGCCGGATAGTCCGGGGCCTTTATTGTTGCCCCCTGGACCCAGGGCTACCAAAGTATCATCTTTGGTTCATTTTTTCGTCACCCCTCGCATCACTTGCAGTTCAGGAGAGACCCTCCGGGATGACACCTCGATGTCATCCGCCTTATTGGGCGAGGAGACTGGTGGAGGTGTCTCGCTTTCCATCATCTCTGGGAGAAGATCTCCCGAGGAAGATGATTTTTGAGAAAGATTTTGCGCCGAGCTGCACAAAGCATACATTTTAGATGTTACCCTGGTCACAGGAGAGGAATGGGGTATGTGTAAAACACCCTTGTTCGCTTCCAATTAGGCTTGGCCTCACTGGAGGACTGCACGATAATGTTGTCCTTCAAGCCCGAGCCGCCCGACAGGGGCATCTTGCCTCGCTTGGGAGCCTTTTCTTCCCAATCTTTGGAGACAACCCTTTTCTTACCATAGTGGGAATGAATGTTGGCTTCTCCTTTACTTTTGCCTTCGGGCGATGGAATTTTCATCTCCCCGGACACGGCGTCTAAAATATCTTTGGGATAGAGGCCCTCTTTGGTCCTCCTGCTCTCCATCTGGTCCTCCTTCACAGACATCTGGTATGGTGCCGGGGCCAGCATCCTTGTTAATACGGGATCCGCTAAGGCTTCGGGAAGGGGGGGCGAACACTAATTAGTTCTGCTTTCTTTATCCAGCCCTAAAAGAATATAGTTTGCTCGGCAACGTATTACGATATACTTAACTACAAAGTGTTCAGAAGACAAGTGCTTACCGGGGTATCTAGACGGTTGCAGTTAAGGCCGACGTCTTCAGTGGTGTTCGGCCAATGTTTTCGTTTCCCAAAAAACATCTTCCACATCCCTTTGTGCGTGGTGCCAAAGAAGTGTTGGATGGTTCGAGGCCCTTCTGGATTAAACTCCCACATGCGGAGAGGTCTGCGCTGGCATGGCAGGATTCAGTGGATTAGCATTACTTGAATCACGTTGACAAGATCGATGTCGCTCTCGAGGAGGGTTCGGATGTGGCTCTGTAGAGTCCGCACTTCATCAATTGATCCCCAGTCCAGCCCCTTATTGACCCATGATGCAAGCTGTAATGGAGGGCCGGAATGGAATGCAGGTGTAGTTGCCCACTTGGTGCTACGGGGGTTCCGTAACGTAAAACCACTCTCGCTGCCATTGATTGGCAGTTTCGGTGAAAGAGCCTTTTGGCCAGGGAGTGTTGGTAAGCTGGCTTACTACAGCACTGCCGCACTCCATCTATTCCCCATCGACTACCTTTGGCTTCACACCATAGGTCTTGAGCCATAAGGCAAAGTGTGGGGGGTTCGGAGGAAGGCCTCGCACGTGACAATAAACGTCGAGACGTGAAGGAAACAATCCGGAGCTAGATCATGAAAATCTAGTCCGTAATAAAACATTAGCCCCGGACAAAGGGGTGGAGAGCGAACCCTAGCCCTCGGAGGAAGTGAGAGATGAATATGACCCTCTCGCCAGATCTGGGGGTCGGAATAACCTGCCCTTGAGCAGGAAGCCTGTGGTGGATCTCCGCAGTCAGGTATCTGGCCGCCCGAAGCTTTGCAATATCCTCCTCTATGACGGAGGAAGCCACCCATCAGCCTTGAGGGCTGGGTCCGGACATAATGGGGAATCTTGAAGCAATGAAGTCGAACCTTCGGTGCTAGAACTCGAGGTTGGAAAGGTTGAGGAGAGGTTTGGCTTAAAAGGACGGCCTTTGGTTCCTTTATAAAGGCAGCGGGTATTGAACGCCTCCTCCTAAGCCTAAAAATCTGCCTATTCCCAAGGAATCTTTCCAGTGGAACGGTTGTGTTACCCACGCTCGTATTAATGAGGATCCCGCAACAAGGGGGCACAATCTCTCCTTCGACAGAACGTGCCAATAAAAAACCACGCCTCGAAACATGGAACAGGAAACGGTTCAAAATAACGACCGGGCAAACATGATGCCACGTTACAGAAGTTGTCAGCAGGTTGGACTCGTGAAATATTATATTCCCTACAGTCGTGTGTGGTACTTGTGTTGCAGATCCGAACACCTTCATTTTATCCGAAAACCATCTTGGAGTATTCGGAAAGTGGAACCCGCCTTGGAATGTCGAAGACAATCTGCGCCGGACACATCATCATTGAAGCCTGGTTCAGGGGCTACTGAGGGAGTCCTGGACTAAGGGGTCCTCGGGTGTCCGATCTATTGGATATGGGCCAGACTAATGGGCCGTAAAGATACAAATACCGAAGACTCTACCCATGTCCGGATAGGACTCTCCTTGGCATGGAAGGCAAGCTAGGTGACCAACTATGAAGATTCCTTTCTCTGTAACCGACCTTGTGTAACCCTAGATCCCTCCTGTGTCTATATAAACCGGAGGGCTAGGTCCGAAGATATATTCTCATAATCATAGTCAGGCTAGACTTTTAGGGTTTAGTCATTACAATCTCTTGGTAGATCAACTCTTGTAATACTCATATTCATTAAGATCAATCAATCAAGAAGTAGGTTATTACCTCCATAGAGAGGGCCCAAACCTGGGTAAACATTGTGTCCCCCGTCTCCTGTTACCATCGATCCTAGACGCACAGTTCGGGACCCCCTACCCGAGATCCGTCGGTATTGACATCGACACCCACCCTCGTGGACAGGGTATGGGCCCGCTGACGTGGATCTTTTCACCAATATTTTTTATATATTCCAAAAATAATCTCCGTTGATTTTTAGGTCATTTCGAGAAATTTTATTTCTGCACAAAAATAACACCATGACAATTCTGCTGAAAACAGCATCAGTCCGGGTTAGTTCCATTCAAATCATGCAAGTTAGAGTCCAAAACAAGGGAAAAAGTGTTTGGAAAAGTAGATACGTTGGAGGCGTATTAGCCCCCAAATCGGTTGGGATTTAGTAGGACAAACAAACCGACCCTTCGGTTAAATCCGAGTGTTGCAGGGACACTCGGAATATGTTTCTGAACCATGATTTGTTGTTCCTTGGATGAAAACACAGTGGATTCTGGACTTTAATTTACCCGGATGACTGGGTGCTGTCGATCATCGAGAAAAAACCCGATGGCATTCGTTTTGTCTCTCGGAGGAGATAGGGCATGCCATTACAACTCGAGTGGCGACGCTGGCGCGTAGTCTGACTCTCCAGAGAGACGCCACTCCTTATCCCAGGGGAACGCTAGCGTAGGCCTCCTACGAGTACAGGTTTACGAGTCATGTGCCTTGGAGCCTACCGAGAGGGCCAAGTGAACCCACAGAGGGGCGTCAAGCTCGTCACATAACGATCCCGAGGAGGACTTCAGTTGGATTTTTAACGTGGCCGAGTGCATGAGTCCCCGCGAAGGGTTGTCAGTCGAACTGACGTGCGTCCTTTAGGAAAGGAATCACTGGTAATCAATCAGATTATTTGTCCCGGAAATCTCAGGATTTGAATTTGCGCGTTCACGCGCTGAAGAGGTAACGTCGTGCGTTAGTGAGAAAGTGGGGGCGTGGCTCCCTGATTTGTGTGCATGATCCCTGCCATGTGTTGCGCTTGTCCTATGCAAAGCCACGCTGTGCGGGCCACCGATCTGGGAATTCACGGTGATTGATTTGGCTAAGGATTTTGACTGGAGGTATATAAGGTTCGGGGGGAATGGTCTGGCCCTCAGATCCCCTTTTTGCCCACAACGACTCCTCCGCTCCTCTCCTTCCACCGGAGTGCATGGCGATGGCGAGGGACTCCACAATCAAGGCAGAGAAGGCAAAAAAGGCAGGGAAGGCCACTTCCTCCAGCTTTGGCGTGGCGGGGGACTGGATCTTGTCGCGCATCACTGCCCGGCGGTTGGAGGAGCTGGCGGAAGAAGGGTTGATCCCATGCGAGGGATGTCATCGTCCAGGTGTGAGGGAGGTCAAGCCGGCGCCTCCGGAGGACGAGTGCGTCCTTCTTGTCACCCACGTCGAGCGGGGCTCCTCGATGCCGCCCCACCCCTTTTTTGGGTGTTCCTTGAATATTTCTGTGCTCAACTCCATCACCTTCCCCCCCCACGCCATTATCTATCTTTTGGCCTTCATCTCTCTCTGTGAGAACTTCTTGGGATGTCACCCCCACTAGGGCGTCTTCAAATATATCTTCACATGCCGATCGATGGCTGTGAAGAAAGAATCACCGACTGGAGAGAAAACCAATGTCACCCAGCTATGCGGGGCTATGGGCATCCAGGTACGCGGGGGGAGGTCCTTCCCCAAAATGAGATTTCCCGACTGTGTCAAGCGGTGGCAGGGGACTTGGTTCTACTGCAGGGACGTCCCCAGCACCCAGAATCAGTTGGGCCTCCCGCCGTACTCATCTAAGCGAGTGCGAGCTCCGCCGACCCTCACCATGGTGAAGGAGGAGAAGGTGGGTGTCGACATCTTGTCCAGCGCATTGATTGGAGTTCTGAATGCTGGGGTGAACGGCATGGACTTGCTGGAGGCTTTCTTCAATTGGCGCATCCGACCACTCTAGGCTAGGGCCCACCCCATGTGGTTGTACGAGGGGCCGGGTGACTCCACTCGGGTGCACCATGAGGACCTCACCAAGAAGGAGGCGGGTGCTAAGATCAAGGAGACCACCTATGCTCGAGACAACCCTGAGGGGACTCGGTTGATGCCCGCCTTTCACAAGGACCTACCGCCCATCGAGGTATTTGTTTGTAGCTCAATCGGTTCAACTGTATGTTGCCTTTTGTACAGCCGATCTTCACGCTAACATGTGTTTGTTTCTCAAGACTTCTAGAATTTGATTTCTAGGATCCTAGTGGTGGACCGCTCACCTCAAGATGTGACAAGTGACACTGAGCAGCAGTACTCGAAGAGGTCTGATGACGATGAGAGTGAGGACGATGACGACGACGATGATGATGAGAGTTCGGAGGAGGAGGAGGAGGAGGAGGTGAAATCTTCTCTATCTTACAAGCCCCCCAAATAACCCCACTCCAAGGCACTACACGAACCAAAGGGGAAGGCAGGAGAAGCTCAACAACCGACTGCCTCGGGTCAGGTGACTCGGAGATCCAAGCGTGCTCGCGCCAAAGCCGAGAGTTTGGCAGAGATGCAGTCCAAACTGCCCAAGAAGATCTCCTCCAAGCCTCGGAAAGTTGCAGTGCCGGGGATCAAGGTGGCAGCGCCCATGGCCTTGGAGTGTTCTTGTCGACTCCTTGTTCGTTTTTGAATTGATTCGGTTGTTGACCGAGTGCTGTTGGGTCCTTGCAGCAATGACACCTCGACAACTTCACCCGCATGCCCGCAAGCCAGGCCCGAGTGACACTGAAGCGGCGGATGCCACCACCTCGAAAGGTATGTTGTATTAATTGACTCGTATGCTTATGCCTTCTTCGACTGAACTTTGATGATTTCCTTGATTTATGTAGCTCCGCTTGAGATTATCTAGCTGGACGACAAGGAGAGGGCTGACCTACTGAATATGGATGCCATCGGGGAGGGATTGCCGAGTGCTGACATGCCAATGCCAGAGGCCTCTCCTCGCCAGATGACCTGCGTTTCTTCGGCAAAGGTCGCCGCCAAGACTGCGAGGCTGAGTCCAATGGCTCAGGGTTGTTCGGCGTCTTCCTCAGTGGTGGTTCCGCCTGTAGGGTCTACCCAGGCCCCTCCTAGTGGAACGGTGGTGATTCCAACCCCGAAGCCAACTCCTGCAACTCCGTCGGCTCCAGCTACTTCCTTCCCCCTGTACCACGTCCCTGAGGATCAGGTGGGGGCGAGCAAGAAGGCTCTGATGCTGGTGGGGATGATGTGCGACCGGCTGAAGGAGGCTTAAGACGCCAGTGCGGTGCTGCAGACCAATGTTCAAGTAAGTACCATTGTGAGTATAACTGCCAATCAATTTTTTTCTTTTTTCTCTTGGTAGAATTCCTGTCAGTGGGTTTGCGTAGGGCACACCCACTGGGTGTTCATGATCCAGTGGGGGCACGCTGAGTGCACCCACTAGATGTAGTCCTCGAGGCTCCAGTCGGCTGTAGTCAGTCGGCAAAAGTCTTTGAACCTTTTTCATGTGCTTTTCTTTTGTGTTCACTCGGAATTTAACCACAACGTAGCCGAGTAGACATGATCCAATGGGGGCACGCTGAGTGCACCTGCAGGGTGTAGTCCCCAAGGGTACCGTTGACTGGAACAGTCGGCGGTAGTCTTAGAACTTGTGGTAGTTTCGCCCTGAGGTTGTTCATAGTTTTTTTAGCTTCATCGACGAGTCACTTCCTAGTGGGGGCATGCTAAGTGCACCCACTACGGGTAGTCCCCGAGACTACCGTTGATTGCGAGCAATCGATGGTAGACTTTAGAACTATCATTAGGCGTAACGCCTAGCGACACTCGTATGTTGATGAGATAATAGGTAGAACTTTCCTCGCTACTAACTCAGAAGCCAGCCAAGTGTTTTAGGTCATCTTGTGTTGTTGTCCTCTATCTTCTTCATTGCCGACTCAAGAGCTAACCGAGTGAGGATAGATCAGAGAGTACTTCAAGATCTGGTACTGATCGAGCTTGTTCCACTCGGTAGTGCACGGTCGACTCAACGACTAGAACATACTTGAGAATTTGGTACTAGTCAAGCTTGTGCCTCCTGGGGGCTACGACCGAGTGAGTAGTCCACTCGGTAGTCTGAGGGTACTTTAGGATCTAGTACTAATCTAACTTGTTCCTTCCAGCGGTGCCTGCCCGGATGTTTGCGAGTTACTGCTTTGGTTTCCCTTTTGAGTCTTCCAACTGATTGTTTCTTGCATGTTGTAGAGGACTTGTGAGATGGGGTCCCACTATGCTATGATGGAGAAGGAGGTGTCATCTCTTCGACTCGATCTGGAGGTCGAGAAGCTCAAGAGCGCCCGACTGGAGCAAGAGAAGAAAACCCTAGGAGGTAAGTTATTTCCTTCTTCTGGTAGCCGTATATTATTTTTCCCTTTTGATCTGAATCATTCCGCCGAGACAGATGTTCGTAGCGAGAACACCCAACCCGTAACGAGGCTCGGGACTTCTATTTCTTTAGAAACCATGAAGCAGGCTCTAGATAGCAAGGACAAGGATCTGGCGTAGGCCCAGAACGAAGCCAAGACCAAGACCAAACTTGCTGAGGAGAAGTTGGCTTGAGTCGGCAAGCTGAAGGATGAGCTCAAGGACCTCAAGGCTGCCGTTGGCGCCTTCGCCCAGGAGAGGCAGACTCTAGAGGAGAAAATCACCGAGTTGACTGAAAAGAAGGATGCCTTGGAGGCGCACATTAAGGATTTTTGCGAGGAATTTAGAGGGAAGATTCACAGTATAAGTTCCTCCGTGGCTGAGTGAAATTCATGTTCCACTAAATCATCTTCAATTCTTCGCTCACGGGCCATCTTTTTTCGACCAGAGGATTGCTACAACAAGGAGCTAGAGCCGGAGCAACTTCAGAGAGATCTGAACCCTGCTAGGTCTCTTCTCGCCGACAAGGCGACCCTCGCTATCCTTCGGTTGGAAGACCGTTTGGAGAACGTGTTGGGCTACATCACTCGGACCCATGGTACCTTGGGTCGGATCGACAAGGAATTGTGATATGTCTCCAACGTATCTATAATTTGTGAAGTATTCATGCCATGTTTGCAACAATTTATATGGTTTTGGTATAATTTTATTAGAACTAACCCAAATTGACGCTATTTTCAGTAGAATTACCGTGGTGTCATTTTTTGTGTAGAAATAAAAGTTCTCGGAATGGGCTAGAAATTTACGGTGATTTTTTATGGACCAAAAGAGACCCCCGAAGCACCATAGCTAGGCCAGAAGAGTCCCGAGGAGGACACAAGCCTCCAGGGCGCGCCCCTAGGCTTGTGGGCCCCTCAGGCACCCCCCTGATTTGTTTCCAATGCCAAATATTCTTATAAATACGGAAACCTCTGAAAAGAACCCTAGATCAGAAGTTCCGCCACTGCAAGCCTCTATAGCACGAAAAACCAATCGGGAGCCCATTCCGGCACCCTGTTAGAGGGGGAAACCATCACCGGAGGCCATCTTCATCATCCCGGCGGCGACCATGATGAGGAGGGAGTACTTCACCCTCGGGGCTGAGGGTATGTACCTATATCTGTGTGTTTGATATATCTCTCTCTCGTGTTCTAGATTTGGCACGATCTTGATGTACCGCAAGCTTTATTACTATAGTTGAATCATATGGTGTTTCTCCCCCTCTATCTTCTTGTGATGAATCGAGTCTTGCTCTTTGATGTTTCCATATGTTGTATTGAGTACTAGATTTAAGAACACTTGATGTATGTCTTGCGATGGGATATCTGTGGTGACAATAGGATGTTCTATTGATTCACTTAACGTATATTTTGGCACTCAACTCGCGGATTCCCGAGTTGACATTAGGGTAATCTATTCATAGGCGTTGATGCACGTTTTCGTCCTATGTTATCCGATAGAAACTTTGGAGTGATTCTTTGTTGCCTGTTGAGGGATTGCCATATGATTTAATTGTGTTATCATTGTTGAGAGACTTTGCAATAGTGAAAGTATGAACCCTAGGCCTTGTTTTCAAGCATTGCAATACCATTTTTGCTCACCTTTGTTAGTAGTTACCTTGCTGTTTTTATATTTTCAGATTACAAAAACCTATATCTACTATCCATATTACACTTGTATCACCATCTCTTCGCCGAACTAGTGCACCTATACAATTTACCATTGTATTGGGTGTGTTGGGGACACAATAGACTCTTTGTTATTTGGTTGCAGCATTGTTTGAGAGAGACCATCTTCATCCTATGCCTTCCATTGATTGATAGACCTTAGGTCATCCACTTGAGGGAAAATTGCTACTATCCCACAAAACTCTGCGCTTGGAGGCCCAATACGAGTCTACAAGAAGAAGGTTGTGTAGTAGACATCAAACTGCAGCCAGGTGAAGAAACTCAGATGGACCTAGAGTCGGTGATGAAGAGGTTGAATGAAGTCCCTGCTTGGGTGAAAGCTTGGAAGAATTCTGCCTTTCGGAGTGGAGCTGATGTGGCGCTATCACTCGTCTGTTTTCATTGCAAGAACATGGATGAGGAGAAGCTGAAGAACCTCCTAGTGGTGAACAAGAAGAACCTCAAGTTTGAGGATTTCATGTAGACCTTTGCTGAAGTGGCCACTCGTATTGCCGACGGGATCGACCTGGAGACCTTCGTTGACCTAGCTAGCCCTCCGCCTGAGGCTTAAAAAATTTGATTGAAATTGCCCTGGAATGCCGGGTGGTTGATGTAATGAAATACTTCGCCGAGCCTTGGGCTTGTTTTATTTCGAAGACATTCGGACGGATCGAATCTTTGGTTTGAAACCTTTTGGGCTTCTATTTGCTTCGCATGTTTTGTTTGTCTTTTAGGCAAAAGCTCGTACGCATCCAAGCCCCCGAGTGTGGACTAGATCATCAGTCGGATTGTTTTTGAACGTAGGCAAAAACTGGTTTGCAGCTAAGCCCCCGAATGTGGATTAGATCCCACTCGGATTTATTATTCAACTTAGGCGAAAGCTAGTTCAGAGCTAAGCCCGAAAGTGTGGATTAGATCCCACTCGGATTGTTTTTGAACTTAGGCGAAAATTGATTCGCAGCTAAACCCCTGAGTGTGGAGGGGATCCTCACTTGGATTGTTTTTTAACTTAGGTGAAAACTGGTTCGCAACTAAGCTTTCTCACCTTTACACCCACTAGAGGTGTGTTAGTTCCCAAATGCGATTAGCCAGCTAAGTGAAACTCAACCGTAGGTAGCATTAGACGATATATGGGAAAAAGCGAGACTTTTATTCATCTAACACTGGTACGCGTCGGTGCTATACAAACGGTATTTAACCCCTTTCCGCGACGGTATTTGGAACCGTCGCCCAGTGAGTGACGGTGATAGGGAGGTCCTTCCAACACGACCTAGAAACCCTCGGGGATATGCCCTCCTAGAATACACGCTTGGCAAAATGAGTTCATGTGCGTTGCTCAAATACGGAAATACGTACAGTAGAGCTAAAAATACAATTATACAGGCAAAATTGTTTTCGGTCGCAAGTACATCCCACACACTCAGTCCCCGCTAAACATTTCCGTTCGTATGTACATCCCACACAGTCCCTCCAAGGAAAAAATTTCCGTTCACAGGTACATCACACACAATTTTCCGCGTTAAATCGTTTGTGATAGCGTTGCTATTGCACATGATATTAACAATTGTATCATTTGCATTATTGAATGCATCACACGTGGTGCATAGAAGAAACTATGTGGCAAAGGCTGTCCATCACACATAGTTTTTATGTGGTAAACGTTTGCGCAAGGTGGCCTAACACAAAGAAATTTCAAGAGGATGTCATATGTGAAGTGGAGATTGATCGCACACGTAGTGGATCCTAGAAACGTTTCTGATCTCCCTGTCTATCGCAGACGTTTCACTTTCGCAAATCGTGTGCATTGTAATCCCTAATTTAAAAATCACATGTTTTGAATTTGAAAGTAGGCAGTCACTTATTTCATATCCAACCATGTTTATTACAAACATTGGTTCAACCACCAATGCACAGGTACAGATACTGAAGAACTACAGACACACCAAGTAAAGAATGATGAACCACAGTTGTACTAAAGAATGTAAAGAGAGAGGCGAATGCCATTCTTGTTGCTGGAGAAGGTGAAGCGGAATGCCCATATTGTGCCCTCTTCCATGCGTAATGCACGCACGACTCTAGGACAACCCCTTGTGATGGCTGCCCGTCCATCCTTCACTGTCTTCATTACGACTTCTCGATGCTCATTGTAGTCTGGATGAAATACTTTAACCTTCATTGCATGTACACTAATTATGTACTTTACGAGGTAATCTTGAGTGAACTGCTTCGGGAACCACTGCGAACGAAAAAGATTCAGACATTGTTGTCTAACAACTCATTATGGGCAATAAAAGGAGAAGGCTGCAGAGTTTGAAGTTACCATCCTATAGCTCATTGTTGTGTTGGATAGAGCATAAAGAAATAATTTGCTTGCCACCATTCCTATCTTTTTGCTAATAATCCTTATCAATTTCCTCACTTGATGCCTGTTCATGAATATCTCATTGCCCAATACGCAAAAAGGGTCGATGCGTGGATCCTTGCCAAGGGCATATGTACCTGCAAGCAACAAGTCAATATTAGAAGCTAACAAGTGTCTAGGTTTGGATCTATATGCACTACATTATGGAACGACGAGGGGAGTACAAGCCGAGGGATGAAGCTAACCTCGGCGGAAAATGGTGGCCACTCCCGTTGTTGTCCTGCATAAGTAGCGGAAAGGCATGATAAGTACAACAACCTTTACATCAAACAAATATAGCAAAGGTAAACAACATCATCTCCAAATGATAGCTTGAATGTGTTGGTTTCAGCATGCTGTGAAAGAAGATATAAAATCGAAGGCAATGTTACTGACAACAGGCTTAACAGCCATCAAATATTGCAATTCAAACTGGTATTGTTGAAAATGAATAGAACGTAGGTAATTCTTAAACATCACACTGGATAAATGTGTAAAACTGAAATAAAGGGCATGTGTTAACTACACTAGGAATAACTGGAACCAAATATAGCCGTTCAAATTGGTATTGATGTAGTCGAGCGACACAGTTCCGACTTGCACATAATGAACAACACATTGTGAATGACTGAAATAAACAAGGCATAAATGACCAGTATAACAACCAAATATAGCCATTGAAAACTGGACAGAGTCTCACTGCAACCAACCTAACAAGCAAATACAGATAAATAGGGCATATGCTTGAAAACCGGACAAATGCTCACTGCAACCAACCTAACAAGCAGATACAGATAAACAAGCTATCTGCTTGATAACTGGACAAATGTTAAAAAAAGCAACCTAACAACCAAATACAGATAAACAAGGCATCTGCTTGATAACTAGACAAATGCTCACTGCAACCAAACTAAGAACCAAATACATATAAACAAGGCATCTGCTCGATAACTGGACAAATGCTAACTCCAACCAACCTAACAACCAAATACAGATAAACAAGGCATCTACTCACTATAAACAACCAAATATAGCCACTCGTGAAACTGAAGTGGACAATTCATACTTAAACATCACATAGCCCTATTGAACAGTACATTTTTGCATAACTGAAATAATTAAACACGGCACAGTTAAAGCACCGCACGACAAATGCTACTACAACAAAGGGTACGGGTTGGCAAGCTAGAAAAGGTAAGATTTGCTGATAGAATGTTGCCTCACATTTCATGGACGGGATCCTTCGAGTTGGAAGAGCACAAACCCATGGCGCCCTCTCTGATTTCACAGATGGGCTATTTCACCTTGGAAGAACCTTCGTGGGTGCCCTCATCGTGGTCGTGGTCGATGAGATCTGACATGGCAATTGAGGATCCCAAGCCGCCGCCGTAAAACGTGTCCTTCAGAAATGACAAAATGGGCTCTACGACGTATAAAGCTCGCAAATCATTGATCGCTTGGCGGAGGAGATCAGCGACATGGCCGTCGAAGAGATCGACAGCGGTTGAACTAGAGGGGTTGGGGATGGACCACTTAACCTGTGGCATGGCCCTCGTGAAGCCGTCGCTGTGGACGAACTTGATGTCGTAGCCATCTTTTCCGAGATACAGTAATACACTAGCCCGCTGACATGAAGCCTTCAGCATGGCAACGTAGTCAACGTCTTCGCCGGCTTCCCCGGCGACGTGTTACTCTGGGATCGACGGGTCGGGGTGAACAGCGGCCACCTCGCCAACGTCCGTTGGAGAGGCCATGATAAACCTCTTCTTGGCCGAACGCTCGTTGGGCACCCCAGGATACTTGGTCGAGCTTAGGCCGTGACATTCTGGAGTAGGGGATGTGGATATAGCGAGGACGGACACCAGGTCTCATCTAAAAACTCAGGGGTGTGGGGCGACGGTATGGGAATCATTGGGTAACCTAAACATTATTATCTAAGCTAGGTGGAACGGCCAGACCGGCAGGAGTTGGCGGCGCCAGCGCCGGCCTTAAGCTAGGATTTGTGGGGGGAGGGGGAGGGGGGGACTTTGGAGGGGGTGTGTGTGTTTGAGGATACATCGCGGCTACTAAATTTTTTAGTATTGGTGGGTGGAGATGGTGGTGGATGAGGGAGGGCGACGGTTCAAATGCCTCGGCTACTGCAATTTTACTATAAGGTTGGTCCTGGAGGAGTGTGGGCGATGGTTGAAATACGGCGGCTACTAAAATTTGGGTAAAGAAATTGATGCGGGGCAGGAGTGCCCAAGATCACGCAAAGTCCAATAACAATATGCGTGTATGATAATAAGGAAAAGTGGCGTGGAACCGCTGATTTTTGCAATGCTCAAGGCGGGTAGTTTGTTTTTATGTTCGTAGCTAGTTGGTCTATCGCACACGGTTCATCCTAATTTCCAAGTAAACTTACCCACGTTTAGCTTGCACAGGTGGTGGTTTTACAACACACTTGCATCGCACACGGTTAAGCCAGTACCTCCACCCTTTGCTCGTGCTTGCGTGGTCATGGTCATTTTATAGCGCACTTGCATCACACACGGCTGAGCCAGTACCTCCACCTTAGTTTGCTCGTGCTTGCGCATGCGTGGTGATTCACAGCGCACTTGTATCGCACATGGTTAAGATATTATACCCATGTCCGTGGAGCATCATCAGAGTCTTTGGAGCAAAAAATAACGTTAGAGAGGGTCAGAAGATAGCCACACCAACATGTGGCCAAAATATATGAGTGAAAAGGGTGGTCTGTGATGTTCAAAATTTCAATGCACAACTTTGACCGCGCGGGCCCATGGTTGGGCGCGTCGTTGAAGATAGATGAGAGGGGCCAGAAGTCAAGAACCACGTGGAAGTGGCCAAATGTATGTAGGAATATTGGGGATGTTTAAAACTTTAAATACACAATGCATAACTTTGGTGGCACCTGTCTCGCAAACCCAAAAGCAACCTTGGATATATATATATATAATGACATAATGTCGTACCTAGCTAGGATGATTGGTCCACCACCTCCCACTTCGTGTCAGCGGGGCGGATGCACGTAATGATCGATACTTTCACTACAAAAAAATACACTTCCGTGATGATACGTGTTTGTCACAGTAGGTCACGTTTTTTGTCATGCATGTACATCCATAATGATTTTATGACAGAATCAAGATAGTCATACTTGTGCTATCGTAGAAGTGTTGCATGACATTACTAAAATTATCATCACGGAAGTGTCCATTTCCATGACGATAAATCACGCGTCATAGAAGTGCTTTCGTCAAGGGTGACCGATACGTGGCATGCACCGTAACGGGTTGCTGTTAAGCTATCGGGTCTGGTTTTGGATCCGATAACTCGTTAACAGCCCGGACCAATGGGTATTTTCCACGTGTAAAATTCTCATTGGCCAGAGGAAACACGTGTTGGTTCACCGTTGGGACAGATTTCATCCACTCATTGGACAGGAGGCGCCTATGATACGTCGACACGTGGCACGACCCAACAGAGGCCCATTCCGGTGAAAAGGACGGCCCATTTGACTTGGTCAAAAGGTAATGGGCTGGCCCACGGAAAGCCTGTTAACTGCTTGTCCGTATATAGCCCATTTACGAGCCGCTAACTACCGACCTGTTACAGCCTATCAGAATTAATCCCAGTAGCTTCATCTAGGCCGTCCAATATGATTCCAGCCTATTGTAACTTCCGGCCCATGTATGGCCGATGATGTCTTTCGGCCAATGTATGGCCCATGATGTCTTTCGGCCCATATGAGGCCCTTTGTAAGTCTCTGCCCATTAAAGGCCCGAGATGAAACTGGCCCATAATGAACAGTGTATCGCTTTATACCCATTAATGGCCCATTATTCCGTCGGCCGTTTCCAGCCCGTGTTAACTTTCGGCCTTTTAAGGGCCCATTTATTCTTGGGCTCATTTCTAGAATTCAGTTAGTTACGGTCCATTACTGGCTTGTTCCGTTTGTGGGCCAAATGTAAGTCGGCCCGTTAACCCGTTGGGCTGTTTTCATAGCGTTATCAAATATGGCCTATTAATGGCTCGTTATGATCCATGAACAGTACGGCCCATGTTTGGCGAAATGATTATACACCCGTAGAAGGCCCATGGATCCTACGGCCCATAGAAGACCAATGGATCCTACAGCCTGTAGAAGGCCCATGGATCCTACAACCCGTAGAAGTCCCACGGATCATATGGCCCATAGAAAGTCCATGGATCCTACGGCCCGTAGAAGGCCCATGGATCGTACGGCCTGTTGAAGGCCCACGGATCCTACGGCCTGCGGGAGGCCCATGGTAACAACGGTCCGTGTGTTGCCATGATTTTAGTGGCCTAGTTACCAAAATTAGGTTATTGTGGCCACTAGAAAACCGCGGAAAAAGAACTGCAGTGACTACAAGCAAACAATTAAACACAACAATAAGGAAATAAATAAGCAAGCAACTAACGCTAGCCTATTATAGCTATTACAAATATTACATCCACTGGGCATCAAAGCTCGCCACCAGTGGAAATATACGCGGTAGCAAAACAAGTCCATAATTGAAACAACTTCAGAAGAGCTCAAGAAACATTATCCTGGGTATCTACCATGCTGGCAATAAGCTTAGCAAGCTTATTAACTTTGTCCTGTTTGGCACAAAAACTCTCCAACGCTTGTTGTTGCACTAGAAAGTATGCATTTGAAGGCTCCAGGGACTTCAGCAGTCCTTCCACTTCTTGTCGCAGCACAGCTGATCGATATCTTTCAGCTTGTAGTTGAGACTCAAGAAACCGAACTGATTCAGACACTGAGTTTGAATAGCTTGTGCAAGCGGTACTGGCCAGTAACTCGAACAGTAAACCAAGACAGGAATTTGGGGTTGCCTCACTGTCTTCAAGATAGTTTTCCTTGGCTGTTTTATCAGCTTTGTTGGAGACCAACAAGGATGTCTCATGATCCTGAACCTTATCTGCATTACTTCCTTTATCGTTTCTTAATAAGGCACTCTTCCCCAATATTCTGCCAGGATTCTAAAAGAAGAACAGGCAGACACATAACAGGTTTAGCATGTACTAGTATATGAAACTCATTCCGGTGAACCAGTTCATTAGTAAGGTGGACAATATTAAACTACCAAGTCTTATATTGCTAAGTAGTACATTATAAAAGCATCAAACAAACATATATATATCTCCTATGGTCACTGCATTGTCTTGCCAAATAAAATAGAGACACGGTTCAAATCATATCAGTTCAAGAGAAAGCAGCACTGAAAGAATACAAAGCGTGGGAAACTACATGGCACAACAAGATTTCCGATCGGTACCACGGGTCTACATGTACAACAACACTATTGGGCCTGTTATGATGCTAGTAATGTGCATGATATGAGAAGTCAACTATATACACAATTGAAATTGAAATCAATAGAGCTATTTATAAGAGCAAACCTGTTAAAGAAACATGAGTAAACATACCTGTTGTGCCATTGGAGTTTCCATTGGATCGTTCAATTTAAAAATAAGTTTGTATTAGTAAGTATAGTGATGCAAGAGCAAAGCAGTATGCACGATAGCAATGTAATCTTAAATGAGAACAGTTGTTATTCAGGTTTAAGCACTTATTCTACATGAACAGAGTACAGTAAGACGCAAGCATATAGTACTTAAAATAAAATGAGCTCATAGACCTTACCACATTCTTGGTTCGGAACCAGTAAAGAACAAGGCATTCCCAGTCATCGTCCAGTAAATGTGTCTCAGGAGAACGTAAGGGAATTTGATGAGTTTCTTTGCCAGTGAAGTATGTTTTCTTCAGTTAATTCCAATACTGCCACCAAGAATTCTTGAAGATAGCAGAGGTATTAGCACAGGTTACCTCATCCCGAGTTTCCAAATCGGTCCTTCTCAATAGAGAAAAATGGGAAATTTTTCTATATTATAACCATCATGGAGGTAGAATGTATGGGACAAAGCAAAGTAATTGCCATGAATAACATTACTTAAACATAACTCCTGGACAAACACCTACAACTGGAATTTTCCTTCATATTCAGTATAATATTTCCATGATGGGAAGATACACACATAGGATTTAACAACATCAAATGCAATAGATGCTAAACTATGAATGGCTGGTTGTGCTTCCTCCACAGGAATAGGTGTACTAACTGGTGGAGTTGGGGTTCGTCGTGGTAGTACTGGCGCTTTGGGCATTGGTGCTGCCTTTCTAACTACTCTTGTTTGGGAGCTCTGTGGTGGATATGGTGATGTGTCAACGGGAACTGGGTTACTATCTGCTGGGGTTGGGGTTAGATTGGGTGAAGTTGGTTCTCTGTCCATCGCAGTACGGGTAAAATCTACGAGATTCTGGGTTATGTTAGGGATGGTTCTCGTGCATGTATAACCGGGGTGCTATCTCCACCAAGAGGTAGCATTGTTTTATTTGAAGACTGTGTTTTTACTCCTCTAGATACTTCCATCACCCGCTCCAATTCAAATGGCTGATAAACAAGAAACATAGTTGACTGTACAGACATTGTATGAGAGACAGATGCAATAGATAGTGTGGAAAAAAGAGGGCAATAAATAGTTGACATGTATATTGTTTAACTAAAGTGGATAGCATGACATAATTTCACATATATGATGTCTATCTAAACTGGATAGCATAGCATAACATAATTCAAACATATGATGACTAACTAAACAGGATCGCATGACATAATTCACATACATGTTATCTATGTAACCAGGATCGCATGATTTAATTCACATATGTGATTTATATGCTAAGCAGAGGGTATTCGCATATATGATGTCTGAACTAAGAACATGGTGTTGAATATTGTGTATATGATGTCTAAACTATGCAATGCAAGACACCATATGCATGATATGAGTAGTAGAACCGTGCCAAGTTAGAGCATACACCTCGGTGGGGAAATAGGACTGGTCATATGTCTCTGGATCCATCTCTGAGGAGCTATCAGGACCCAAAAAGAGATCTGCTTCGATAGGTAGCACTGTCTGCTCTGAAGGCCTTGTTTTCAATCCAGATTTTCCATCACCCACTCAAATGGCTGATTCACAGGAAGAGTAGTTTAATGTACAAATATTGTCGACAAATGGAAATTTAATGAAGAAAAGGATGGGCTAGATATCATTCAAATATATGATACCTGGTTAAACAGGATGGCATTGCATATTTCACATATATTATGGCTGGCTAAAAGACATGAGACTGCATAATTCCCATATATGATATTGAAACTAAACAGGTGGCATTACAGAACATGTCTAAACTAAGCATATGACATATATATGTCAAAAGTAGGCACTGGAAGGCAACATATGCATGGTATGACTAACATCATCATGCCAAGTTAGAGGAAACACCTTGGGGGGTAAATAGGAGTGGTCAGCTGCGCAGGAATCCGCCTCAGAACAGATATCTTCCTCTGGATAACAATCTGGAGAGGGGGGGAGGGTTTCCATTGAACCCACCATGGAGCGATGTCTGCATGACATTGTATTGCCGCGCAAAACTCTTCTCTTTTTCTCTACCTGTTCAGCATCACTGTGTACAATATCTAACATGCATACAAAAAATATATTGAGATTATGTAAGGAGAGCATTCAGAAATCTAGAGTAATGGTAACAACAAGTGGATGGATCCAAAAATAATGATAGCAGGCTGATGATTGCTTTAATTTAATAAAAAAACATATGATGATTGATTTACTATTTGTTTCCCACCCAAGATGAACAACATATACCCTAGGTGAACCAGATATTAGACAGAGATACTATTCATTGCTACCTTGATATGTGCCCCACAACTAATTTAGAACTCAAGTTTGAACATCAATTTGGACCTGACTTGGAGTCTAAGAGGTGAACAGGACAATAAGTAGCAGGTAATATTAAGTAATGCATAACATAAGCAGAAACAAAAGAGTGCGACCCCTCTTGTGGACCCGTATACTCCTCAAGTTCATCTGCTGAGTCGATGATGGTGATGCCGTTGCGGTGGGTGCCGGCGGCAGGGAAGGATATCCGAGGTGGCGAAAGACGGTCAGGAGTCATGATGTCTGGTTTGGTGGATGCTTCTATCGATGGAGTAGCTCAGGTGAGGTGGATGATGTCGCGGCAGGAGCAGGACAAACCACACAAAGTTTTCTTTGACACCTACCTGTAACTGAAGTAATTCTGTAAGGGCTCATTTGGCTTGCATGATTCTAAAAACGTAGGGATAGGAGGAAAAACACCGGAATAGGATAGGAATGCACATGGGAAACAAAGCATTTGTGAACACAGAATTTCTATCAACTTGGGTGTTTGGTTCATAGGAATTGGAGGAGCAGAGGAATGCAAAGAAACATGGCCAAAATAAAGTGAAACCATATGAAAGCGTGTACAGTTAGAATGCTATTCTCCCACTAATGCACTTGGTCTTGTTTTCATGCATAGGATTTTGAAAAGTAGGTCCAAGTGGTAGTTTTGCTCCATTCCTTTCAAAAAAATGCATGAATAATTGAATAGTAGAGTGCCATAGGAAAATTTCCTATTGCTATGTTTTTCCGTTGAACCAAAATAGCCCTAATGGGTCAACATGAATGTAGAGTAATAAGTGATGCGATGAGTGTACAACCTCTTTGCTCTAGCCGCGTTGACCTCAACATCATTGGGTTGGTCGCTGAAGAAGTTGAGGCAGAGGTGGTTGTCGGAGGTGTGGAGGAAGATCTAAGGAATCTATAGACGGCGTTAGGGCACTGCTCTGTTGTGATGGATCGTTCCATCGTTGGAGCAGCTCCGGTGAGCCATAAAACGTCAAGGCTGAAGCACCACAAGACAGACATCGTTAATCTCAAGTGGGATTCTAATAGAATCTCCAATAGATGATATAAAATGCATTACCAAAAAGTTATAGATGTAAAATTTACATCACCAAAAACCACCTAACTACAATAGATGAGGTAAAAACTGTTGACTCTGAACTTAACTGTCAAAACTGAAATTTACTATGGAATATGAATGTTAATGTTGAAACTGAACGCAATGGTAGCAGAGAGGCACTTCACATGGGATAGTTTAGGGAGGGCCTGTAGTTCATCTTCAACCTGCACCCCCCTGAGCCGCCAGCCACCATCGGCCGAACCCCGCGCCGCCTCACCACCCCGAAACAACTCCCCACCGCCGGTCCGCCACCGCCTCGCCGCCCCGAAAAAACTCCGCACCGCCGGTCCGTCGCCGCCCCGGCCAGCCCTCTTGCCCCCCCCCCCGCCCCCCGCGCCAAGCTTTTTCTCCTGTGATCCCCACACCACTGCCCCACCACCGTGCCACCCACCGCCGACGAGCACCGCCCCAACCAGAACCCTAAGATAGATAGTGGGGTACCTCTCCGGTGAGCCCCCCTTGCCGCTACGGGTGGTTCTTCCTTAACTCCGACGAGACCCCCCACTCCTTGAAAATCGACTGACCCAAAAGTTGATTTAGTCGACTGAAGTGTAGCTAAATCGGAGCAGAGCAGCAGCACGAGCGAGCGAGTGAGCAAGAGCTGGAGCAGCAGCAGGGCGAGCGAGCGAGCGAGAGCCGGAGCAGTAGCAGCAGCAGCTCAAGCGAGCGAGAGCTGGAGCAGCAGAAGATCTGGCTGGTATGGACACCGCCGCCGAAGGGGCTTCGCACTGGGGGAGAGCGCCGTGGGGATGTCGCCCACGGCGCCTGCTTCGAGGTAGTCGCTCCATGGTGGGTGCGGGATGGAGCACCGTCGGCCCTAGGAGGTCTAGTTAAGGAGAAGGTGTGATGCAATGAGTGTACAACCTCTTTGGTGGCGCCGAGTAGGCCTCGGCTTCATCCAAGGAGTCGATGTGGATGTTGCGGTTCCGGTGGAGCAGGTTAAGGCGGTACTGTGGGGATGGAGCAGCCGCGATAGACGAGGCGATCGTCGGAGTAGCTCCTTGGAGGTGGAGGACGGGGCGGCTGAACCGGCGGGACGACGAGATGGTTGATGGGTCCTCATCCGGGGAGGTGGATGAGGGACTTCGAGCTGTTGCGGTGGACGACGTCGTCTGGGAAGAGGCTCCGGCTGGGCAGTGGTGAGGTGGCAGGCGGAGTAGGGTGGGGTTTCGCGGCTGGAGCGGAGAGGTTATGGCGGCCTGGAATTTCGAATGACGAAAAGGAGGCGATGGGAGGGGGAACCATGACTTAGGGACGTGCTTGTACAAAATGTAGGGTGTGTTACAAATTACCCCCATCGATTTGAACTAGCGGCCCTTTCGGCTCAGGGTTAGAAGGGGTTTGGCAGCTGGAGGGAGTTTTCGCGCGCGTTGTAATTTCGGGATAGCAAGGGGTTGTGAAGGCACCAGTTTTGGGAGCATGATATATGAATTTTCGGGATATAACAAGGCGCGGGTTGAATTTTAGGGAGAAGCCTAACGTGTAATATTGTACTTGTACGTACCAAATCAATTCGCACTTCCCTCAACAAAAAAAACGAAACAACAAAACTATTCATACCACACAAAGAAAGAGTCTTCTCCCGTTTTACTATACAAATGCTATTCAAACCTATATGAATCTATGTTTTTATGTCCAATTAATTTTTTTCGCTGGCTATATAATGCATGTAACCTACTCATACCAACATTTTAGTGCATTCCAAATGTTTATACTACCGCTGCAATTCAAACTGAATTTGAATTCGTTTCTCTATTTCAATAAGAATCTACAACCATGATTGTTGCCAACTTCAACCATCATTCGTGTATTACCTTAACAACACACCACATGATTACTATAGAGATAGATATGAAATATGTGTACTATATGAACTCGAATTAAATATTTTGAATACACTTGATGTTGATTCCAAATAATAGTACATTTGATGTACTAACTATATATTCATAATCTAAACCATGTTCCATACGTACACCGTGTTTATCACACAAAGTATGGTGCCCCGCCCCCTACATTATGACAACTATTTAGCCCTGAGCTGCAAAAGCCACACATTAGCCCAAATTATAATCAATGTTCTATATGTTATATGTAGTACTAGCAAGATGCCCATGCGTTCCATAGAACATCAACATGATCAAGGGGAGGCCTTATTTGCAAATATGGAGAGGGGTGTGGGTATCTTTTTTCAAAATTTCCATAGTTTCCTTCCTATCCGTCAGATATAAATCGGACGGCCTATATTGCAGGATGGCAGGCACACCATCATTAACAACTCTGTTTTTTATAAGAGTAGAGATAAAATATATTATATGTAGTATAACATGTTCATAACCACACCATGTGTATCATCGTTATATATACATGCACGCCTTGGTTTAAAACACTATGATAAATTCTTCAAATATCCGAATTCGCTTTTTATAATGAATTACATCTCTATTCGTCTTTTACACCCACACAATCCTCATATCTTTGTAGCTAGCGCTAACTTTCTCTCGTGCATGCACATGCCCGCATCCCTCTCATCCTCCCTCAGCATTCTCTAGCTCCATCGCACAAATTCGTCTTTTCACTTTAGGTCGTTCACCCACAGTGTGTGTAGGCCCCCCCATCTCCTTTACGGCACACATCAATCGATATGCCTCTCTAGTCAGGTGTGCCTATCACAAACACAAGCTTCCCCTCTTCTCTTCTCACCGTCCATGCCTCACTCCCACCACTCTTTTCATCGATCTCGTACTAGCACACTCCATCCCCCTCGATATAGTATGCCTCTCGCACCACCTCCTAGATGCACCTCTCTGTCTCTATCCCTCTCCCCGGACATTATTTGCTTCTAACACATACATGCATGTATACCGATCGATCTCCGTACATACACCTAGGTTGACTTTAACTATCCCCCCCACCCGTCGATTGACGTACCTCACAAGTTATGTCTCTCCTTTCTTTGACAAAGGACGATTGATCTTCCTACGTAGTTACGTCTGCTTACCACAGCCATATCGTCCCCCCTCATAATTCGTGCATGCCTCCTAATCCGTCTCTCGCACGCACGTGCACAGACAGGCAGCCATCACCTCTCTTATTGATATTGCAGGCGTGCCCTCGTTTGTCTAGCAAGCCTCTCCCACCATTTGTTAGAAGCAACTCCACTACCACCCCCTCCACCACTCTAGCTCTGTCTCTCTCCAAACCTTATTCCTCTCCTACACATATGCATTTATGTCGATCGATCTCTCTTAGTACATAAGGTAGGCCTCTCTCCTCCTCCACACATATACTAGCCATTGTACCTCTATAATTAATTAGTCCTCCCCCACCACACACCGATAGTCGAGCGCTGTAGGTAGGTATCCATGCCACAGAAACAAACTGCAACTATCCCCTCTCATGTTCCAGTAGGCCAGCAATTCTATATCTTTGATGTGGGCACACACAATTTTGATGGCACTCTTTATCGATCGCGCCCGCACACACAAACATCATCCCTCTCTTCGATTCTATGGATACCTCAAGCCGATGATACCTCCACTCTCTACTCGTGGATCGCCCCCTCTATATATATGATATATCCAGGACTCTATTTCACACACATTGCATATGTTACATTTTTTCATTGACCCCCCCCCCCCAAAAAAAAACTCACGAACCCACACACTATATCTCTCTATGTTTGTATCTCTCTCACACAACCCCACGTAGGTGGTGTACGTTCACGAAGAGAATAGGTGCACATACTCATGCTTTGTGCCCAGCCACACCCGCATGGGTACATGATGGATCTCATTTCTGTACGAAATGGCAGCCCACGTGCTAATTTGAACGCGTGTAGCGGTTGTTTACCTACGGAGGTCGTGTACCACGCGTGCACGAAACAAAGTTTGACTTGATGAGTTGGCACGTTATTTTTAAATAAAGTTATCGCTCAATGGCATGTACACGGAATATAAAACAATTTTTATGGAGAAAAAGGTAGTCCGCTCCACTATATACAATGGAGCCTGCCTGCCTGGGTTTGTCTCTCTTCAGAGTACCTCACACAAGGCGGTGGTGGCCTCTCTCTCTCTCACCGTTGGTCACTGATCCGGCCGCATCCCGTCCAACGGTGGAAAAGGAGGATGTGCATCCTTTCTTCGTTCGATGGCGCCGAGGCAGCACATCCTGATCTGCGGTACCCAGCGTTCTCTCTGACCAAGCTCCGGTGTGGTAGGGACTACGCCACCTGCTCGCTGCCGCAGTATGGGAAGACCCCGCCCGCCACCGCTCACCTAGTTACATCCCGACGACCCCAAGGTATCCCCTCCGGCCTTGCTCCACTGCCCGTCTTCCCACGTCGCTGCATGTGGAAAAATCTTGCATGTGGATCTTCCATAGTTCTTTGCCCAAAATGTAGCTCGTCTGGCGTACTTTCCATATTGCAATCTCGTCCTCACACCGTTTTAGACAAACACAACCGTGTTGTTATCTCCCCTTAGGACAAGAAATATGCTTCTTTTTTGTCGCTGTATGTGTCATCAACTGTTATTGGCCAGTAATTGTTTCCTTTCTACCTCTTTTTTGCAAACATGGCTATCCATTTCACCTCGTTGCTATTGCAACCTTTTGGTGAACTGCACAAATCACTTTTTTCTTAAGAGTGTTTTGTGCAGTTGTACTAAAATGTCACACGGGCAATGTCTCTACAGTTCAGTGCGACTGGAGAAATGGAGATTGGTTTTACTCTATCCTCCTCATCCAACTCCGAGCCTAATCTTCTCCAACTATTTTCTTAATCTTCTCCAACTAGTTAGTCTTAAGAGAGACTGCAAAGGTGACCGGCTTCTATTTGTGTGTTTATTGTTTCATCAGCAGTCCACTATTATCGTAATCACACTTTATATCTTGGGAACAGGGACGCTCGGCCCTATTTTAGTGGAACTGCACAAAATGATCAGAATGTTGCATGCTCCAGACAGCTACTTTTTCCCCAACATGCCTTGTTGATTTAGACAGAGCTGGGGGGACATTGCTGCCAATGAAAGCATGGATCAATTTCAATTTAACACCTTCTCTCAACTTTATCTTTAGTTATGATGTAAATAATAGCTGTGATATGCTAATCATTGAGATGCATTAGCAAGGAAGTTAGTTTTTTATTGTTTCCGAAAGAGCATCGATGGCAAGACACATGAAACAAAAGCTGAAAGCTCGGAGCATTGTACAATTTCATGTCACTAGAAAATTATTTGTATAGTACATCAATTATGTAAACAAAATGCTAGAAGCTTGGTAGCATCGCCAGAAACCTCTTCAGCATCTGGGTCCATGTGCCATGCACAAAATTATACTCCTCTGTTCCTAAATATTTGTCTTTTTACAAATTTCAAATGGGCATATTTTAGAGTGTATATTCACTCATTTTGCTTCGTATGTAGTCACTCGTTGAAATCTCTAGAAAGACAAATACTCCAGAGTATATTTAAGAACCGAGGGAGTAGTGCACAACCGCATGGGAGACTCAGCTCGGTCATTGCGCCGCATTAATAGTGAATAATGAGCAGTCAAATTATAAGCCCCACCTTTCCAACTGTAAGTTTCTCGGAAGAAGCAACCATCAATACACTCTTCTTTGAATCTGCTCATACTACTCCATCCGTCAATGTTTATAGAGTGCGCATCAAAAAAATCTCTGGGACCAAGGCGACTAGCGATCGGCCTGAAAAATGGCATTGGTAGTTATAGCCGGTGTCTATTACTAGAGGAAATAATGCGCACACACATGCATGCAGTGCTTCCACCCCGGGTACACACATGCATGCACTTACTCCACTCCGTAGTACATCGAGAGAAAATTGTGGACTTGATTGCGGTTACCACGACCTAATTAATTGAGCATTAAACGAAACGCATCTAAAGTCTCTCTGGTGGTGGAAACGCGTTGAGAGAAATGCATCAGAATGAAGCGCGCCCTATAAACTGTGACGGAGGGAGGAGTTGTATGAAGGTGCAAAACCATGTATGCGTATGGCCAGTCGGTCAACGCGCCTCCTCTTGGCATATCACTAACATGTGGGACCGGAGTGTGAGCAAACCGATATCAATTGATGGCAAAATGGCTAACCGGCCATTCCTTGAGAGAGACGAGGAGCGAGAACACACAAACGGGCTCACACGGAGGCCAAGATATATTCGATCATGGTTTATCGATATCATCATTACATGTTCGATGTTTTTTAATACTATACTATTGGGCTGCCGTTTTCCGCCCTTCTCAAGAACAAATGTGTACTTTATCAGAGATTAAAATAAAATAAGAGTAAAGATGCTCCACCATGCGGTTCTAGTAGTAGTAGTACTACTCGTACTTAAACCTTGCGCTTGGCTCTTCGCCTCATCATGAAGTCGAACAATGATGGTACTCCTGATGTTGGGTACTACAATGTGTGCCTCTGGCAATCTGACACTGAATGAACTGATGCATGTCCACTGCCTGGGCGAGGGTAGGTCGCATTAGTCAAAATGCGTAAGCGAGCTTCACCTTGTCCTGTAAGCTTCTCCTCGTTCTGCGAGTTGACGGGACACACCAAAAAATAGTGCTAGTCCATACTCCCTCCTTTCCGGTTAATATGGCTTAATCTATTTTGTAGGTAAATGAGAGAGCTTTATTCATATATAATCATTCTTAGGACGACCAGACAAGATATTGGTCACTAGGAAGCGAGGTACCCCGCAAAAAGAGAAGAAGGAAGCGAGGTGTTTCATCAAGCCAGCTCTCGGCCACATTCAAAGTGCAGCAAGCATGGTACGCACAAAGATGCACCACAAGGTTTGCTGACCTGTTTACATGCTGAATAACAAAAAAAGAGGAAATATTACTGAGCGCTCCTATTTGTAACAGGACATTTGCCAGAATTAAGCGAGAATTGTGGTGAGTGTTCCATGCAATCAACTTCCATTATCACATGCTAGAAGCCTCGAAGAGAATCAAATGTGTTGAAGATTGCTTTATCACATTTTTAAAATATAGTAAGAGTGCAGACGCTCCTCCATACGGTTCCTAGTAGTATAGTACATACCTCTATAGTAGTAGTACTAGTACTAGTAAACTTTGCGCTTGGCTGTTCGCCTCTTCGGGAAGTCGAACAATAATAGTACTAGTATAGTGTATGCTTCTGGCAATCTGACACCGAATTAACTGTTGCACGTCCACCACCTGAGCGAGGGAGAGGTTTCATTAGTCAAAAGTTTCTCCTTGTCCCGCGAGCCACCGCGCGCAAGCATCTCCTGTTGTGCAAGCTTCTCCTCGTTCAGCAAGTTGACATGACACAACAAAGTAATGCTAGTCCATACTGCCTCCTTTTAGGTTAATATGGCTTAATTTCGAACGATATAAATACACTGTCTGTCATTGTATATTTGTAAAAATACGGTCAGTGGACTTTATAATATGCTCAGCGCTCAATATATACATTTTTCGGTGTCTATACGGTCACTAGCTCACCCTGGCTGAGTATGTGTGTGCATGCACGTGTAGGTTGAGCACTTGAGTGTGACAGTGTGTGTTCTGTCGTGTGCTCGGACATGCATGCATGCATTAGGGCGTCGCGCGTGTTTTTGTGTCCATGTGTGCATGTGACTGTTGCATGCATGCACGAGGTTGCAGTCCCTCACATTCACATGTTCATAAGTCAATCATTGTCAAAATGTTGCATGCAAGGTTTAGTCATTCGTTGTTCACACATGCATTCCCAATATTAATACATTGGTAAAGACAATTTCTTGAGGAAAACGAGCCCATGAATTGAGTACAAAGGGGACCGATAAGCCAGGATAGAAGGAGTACCAGTAGTGAACCGGAAGGAGGGAGTAGGTACTAGTAGTATAGTACTACGTAACAACGTGCAGTAACAAAATTCCTCTATGCGCATCTTGTCTACGTGTCATGCAAGAAATAGAGATAAGTACAAGTGAGACTCAGGAACGGTCATACACGTAGGGGGAGTACGTGTAGGGGCCACTAAGGAGCAGTCAAATCACACAGTAAGTTAGTCGGAAGAAGCAACCATAATTTCACTCTTCAATGACACGTACGCAATATAATATGGTTGATATGGAGAGAAAAAGAAAACCACTATATATATACATTAGTAGGATCCTAAGCTACAAGCCTTCTTGCTTGGGTTGCTCTCTTCACAAGCATAGAACGACGGTGGCCACACCACTGGTCACATATCCGTCCTGATCCCGCTGCTGGGGGAAGGGAACAATGTTCTGCGTACACGCGGTCGACATCGGTGAGGGAGAAAACCCAAAGTCGATGTGTCCCAATCGGGGGTCCCCGCGGTTCGGGCTGATGCCGTGTCCCAACCGCCCTTCTAGCTACAACCTAACGTCCCAGGTGGTACATCTTCCTTTTGGAGCCGGCTTGCTCCACTACTGCAGCTCCCCACGTAGCTCCATCTCCATGTCGATCTTTCTCTACTTCTACCGGCTTCTATTTGTGATGAGTTTATGTCTCATGAACTAGTGCCAGTATTGTTATTCTAATCACACTTCTTTAATATCTTTGCCATCAGGGATACTCAGCTCGATTTTAGTGGAACTGCACAAAAGCATCATATGATCCGAGGGTGCCAGCCGTCTTTCCTTCGACCTGTTCTACCTAGCCAAGAAATTAAATCTTGTTTAGGGTTTAGGGTTTAAGTCATAGTGACTCCATCAGTAGTTTTTCTTTTGTACACGCTCTCACAACTTTTGTCTTTAGTTGTGAAGTAAATATTGGCTATGATCTGCGAATCATTGAGATGCATCGACATGCGTGTTAGTTTTCCTTTGTATTTGATGGAATGTTGTAACGGGGCAACCTTGGAGTAGGAATGAAAATGGAGTGGAAAGTTTTCATTTTTCCGGAGAAAAAATGGAAACGGAGAGAAACCAACGTTTCGTTTCGTTGGATCGCACCATCGAGCAAAACCAACGTGTAAATCACGTCTGTCGCGTTCGTGTCTCACCCTCCTCCACGGCTCCCCCACACAGTCGCTCGGCATGCCACTCACCGCAAACCGAGTATACGATAACTTTCCCACCCGCTTGTCGATGAATCGCGCCTGGAGTACTAGCACTACTGGAAGAGATTGACAAGTTGGGGGAGGACAACTAGCTGTAGCACGGACTCCCAAGAACTTTTTACATGCATGTTGTGGCTGGCTATTGCGACCTTTGAACGCGGAGCAGTCGCGTGCACCGGGAAGCGGCGCGGGCAACACTCTCTCGGCCGGTGCGCCGCTTCAATGTCGGCACCAGTGAGAGGTCGCATCCACTCTGGCTGGGCATGAATGCGGCACTGACCGTTTCAGGCGGGAAGCACGCGGGGGTGATGAATAGGGTTCGGGTTGGTCAGGAGCGGGCGTGGCAGCGGTCCGGACGCCCGCAAACAAGAGTTGATGTACGTTAATATTGTTGTGTATATAATTAAAAACGTAAATAATGTGCTAGTTGGACAAATATGTTTGGGGATGGAGATGGAGATGGAATTTTACGTAAACACGGATATGCATGTCCATGTCTATGTGTGTGTGCGCGACGACTCTCGCGACCTAGAAGCGGGGGAGTGTTTTTGATCGAGTTTTCTTTCTTGGCACGTTAAAAAAATTGTCCGCCACTTTTCGTTTCTTTTTTCCAAGAACGCGCGTATTCTATTTAAAACCACTGCTATGGAGATTTTTTTTACTCCATTGTATATATAGCCTCTTGTTTGATAGGGTTTCTCGCGTCTCGCTCTCTCAGCCTCTCCATATCAAAACAAGATGACAGTGTCCACTCTATCTCTCTCCTCACTGGTGGTCACAGATCCAGCTGAATCCCGTCCGGTGCGGGAGGTGAGGAGGTGCAGCATTGAAGTTGTTGTCGTCGGCGATGGAGGAAGCCGATGCGCACTATCCTCTCCAAGCCAGCGCTGGCGCAGACGATGGTTCTCCGCGCCCTTGTTCGCTACCGTCTTGTGGGCAGATCCCGCCCGCCCACCTAAGCGACATCTCTCCCACTTGAGGTATAACTTCTTCTACTGGTCCAGCTCCCTAGGTCGCTGCATGCGGGTTTTCTTCTATGCGACTACTCCCCAGCTCCCCATGTATAGTAGCTAGGGTTCATCGGCTGGTCCAACCTCACCTACTATTATTGAGGACATGCCACTCGAAAAGTTGTCCTAATTTATGCCTCGGTGGAGGTATACATGTTGTTTTGACAAAAAGTACATGGTGGTTGTGTGGTCATTGTCCATATGCTCCTATTGCTGCTGCTAATCTAATACTATCACTAGTTAAATGAAGAAATGTTTTTTTCTTGGGTATCCTGGTTTAGTTCCCATCAAGATAATCATGATGCTTCTGTTTGTTGGTGTACTTTTCATTAATTCTTATTGATAGTTGAGATGTCGTTGTTAATCTTGTACCACTTCCAAAACAAAGTAACAACACTATACCCCTTTTTTATATTTTTGCAAACAGCAACGCGTATCTCCATACCTGGGCATGTCTTCCTCGATTTTAGTGGAATTGCACAAAATTAGATGGTCATTGTTGTTCCGCCTCACTGTGCTTTGCCACGTGGTTCTTCCTTCCTCGAGCTTGATTAATGAGAAGAAACAAACCATAGTGAGGATTTGTCGAACTTCATAGGTGCCTCACCCAAACTTGATGCCAAATGGACGATACATGACCATGAGGACCTATCGATGCTCATGGTTGCGCCTCATGGTTGCGTCGGCTGGTGAAGCAGATCGATTTTCCACGAAAAACAAGTTGTCTTCCATTAGTGCTCTTTGCTTGTTACCCACAAAGATGATATCCTTCATCAGTTCACCTTGGTTGCGTTGGAGACACAATCGTCTTTCACGTTGGTGCAATTTTATCACACAATTGGCTATGAACCAAATGTTTCCTCGAAGAAGGATCGACGCTGGTACTAAGAGCATAAGTTTTGTATTGATTTCTAAGCCTTCTGACAAATTTGTCTTCATCTCCCCTGTAATTTTATTTGTCCACCTATTAACTTTGATTAAAAAATGGTGTGGACTAAAAACCCGGATGGACATAGTAGCCCTCCATTTTTATTTACTCTGCATATTAGATATGATTGAAGTCAAACTTTGTAAAGTTTGACCAAGTTTAGGCCGAACACAACAAACCATAACTATTGAGAGAGGGCAAACTGTACATACTCTCAAACCTTTCTGATAATTGAAATTAAAATTCTTTATTTGTACACACTCCCACACGTTCCCGATAATTTGGCGCATGTGTGGTTGTTCACTTAAGGGAGGGTAGTGTACCGGACGTGAATGACAGGAAGTGCGACCAGGACGCGTGGATCATTAGTTCGTCGGAAGTAGTTGTTTTCTTCACTAGCACGTTAAATAAAGAGTTTCGTTTCGTACTTACACAATTAAAAATGATTGTTATGGAGAGAATAAGAAAACCACTCCGCTATATCTTAGTAGTATACACGAGTACTATATGGATGCAGCTTCATTGACTTAGTGCACCTGCCTTTGGGTGTATGATAGGTGGGCCCAAAATGTGGCTGGCCCACCTGTCATACAGCCAAAGGCAGGTGTAGTTAAGGCACCGAAGCTCAGTCCGTAATACATTATATATGTAGTACACTATATAAGCTGGATGCTCAGCGCTTGTTCGCTGGGGTTTGCACTCTCCACACTCTCGCTGCACTATATATATACACGTTGGAGGGTCATCGTTCCTTTGCTAGGGTTTGCTATATTCACAGTCTCTCACCCTCTTCATCAGATCTAAACAAGACCGAGTTGTGGCCTCTGTCTCTCTCTCCCCCCTCACAGCTGGTGAAGGAGGCATCCGGATCATGTCGCACCGGGAAGGGGAGGAGGTGCAGCGTTCACTCTATTGCCTTTGGCAAGGGAGGAAATCCACTGCCAGCTGCGTTGTTCTCTTTCACCCAGCGCCTGTGCAGGAGGCCCACTGGCCCCTTCTTCCTCGCTATCGTATGTAGTGTGGGCAGATCCGGCATCCTGCCGCACGCCTTGCCATATCCCGACGACCCTAAGGTATAGTTTCTTTGAAACCGTCATTTCTCAAGCTGCATGCGGATGTTTTTCGATTATGTAGTCGAATCTAGGTCTTGGTTCAAAGAGGACAGAAGGGTGTGGTGGGGTGGAGCATGAATCTAGGATGTAGTTCAATAAGGAAAGGAGGGAGGGAAAGTAGTATAGACTAGCTATCCAGCCCCTTTGTTGGTCGAAAAGGGAGAAGGGGGTTACCCAGTACACACATCTGTAAGGAACCAATCTCTTTGTTGAAAAGGGAAATAAATTGGGGGGTTGGGTAGTTTGTGCAGGACTAGATTTGCTGCCCTCACATAGGAAAAAGGTTCAAAGAGAACAAACATGGGACCGATGCAGATATGTTGCTTGGCTACATACTCTGCATCACCCATTTATACATGTGGACGCACATGGTGCTGGCATGTCACATACAACTATTTTGCTGTTGTTAATCTAAGAATGCTGCTGGAAAATTGAAGCAATGCCACTGTTAAAAGTAAATTACATTCTTAATGTATGTTGTTTGAAGAGAATGTCTCTGTTAATATGAATCAATCCAACCGTTTTAGAAATGCTACTGTACCACTTTGTTTTCCATCAAGATAAGTTAGATGCTTCTTTTTGTTGCTATTTGTTTCATACTCCTTTATTGGCCAGTAATTGTTTCCTTTTTTGCCTCTGTTAAAACAGGGATATCTACTCAACTTGTTGCTATAGCAAACTTAAATTTCACATCGGTGACTTTGCTTGATTTCAGTGCAACTGCACAAAACGAGATTGGATTTCCTATTTGTGTTGGCAGATTCATAGGTGATCTTGTGTGTGTCATGACAGGTTGGTACTTGCCTTCATCCACATGATCGTGCGGTGTGTTTTGAGATGCTGTGCTACTTGTCTTGGTACTATTTCAAATAAATGTTGAATTGAAGCTATTGTATTGCTCTCTTTTCCCATTAAGTAGTGAACAAAAATGATACCAACCCACACATGATGCTTCTTGCTTTGTTACAACAAACTCTGCACCACCCCCTTTATAAGTAGATGGGAGCACATGGTGTTGTTGCACCCACTCTCCCCTGGAACTATTTATGCTTTTTGTTAATATAATGCCGCTGGTAAAATTAAGCAATGCCACTCTCAAAATTAACTACTAAATCTTAGTTCAAAACTGCGACACTTGTTAGGGATTGGCAGGATTACCATTTTTGTGGCCGCATGTTTCATCCTCCTATATTGGCCAGTAATTGATTCTTTTTTGCCTTTGTTAAAATAGGGCTATCTATTTAACTTGTTTCTATTGTGACATTTTGCATCGCTACGCGAAACACTTTTGTTTTAAGAGTGTTTTGTGCAGTTCAACTTGAATGTCACACCGACGACTTTGCTTAATTTTGGTGGAACTGCCCAAAACGAGATCATGCATTTTCATATATGTGTTGGGATTTCTCTCAAGTCCTCCTCGCGAGTTGTTTCAAATCTTGGTCAAGAAAGGTCAGTACCAACTTTCATCCACATGATGCTGCAGTGTGCTTTGAGATGTTGTGCTACTTGCATTGGTACTGTTTTGGATAAAGGTTGAATTGAAGCTACTGAACTGCTGGCTTTTACCATTAAGTGGGAAAAAATTGTTCCAACCCAGACATGATGCTTGTTTCTTTGTTACAACAAAACTCTGCATCACCCCCTTTATAAGTAGATGGAAGCACATGGTGTTGTTGCGCCACTCTCCCCTGGAACTGTTTATGCTTTTTGTTAATCTAATGCTGCTGGTAAAATTATGTAATGCCACTCTCTGAATTAACTACTGAATCTTAGTTCAAAACTGCAACACTTATTAGGGATTGGCGGGATTACCATTTTTGTGGCCGCATGTTTCATCCTCCTTTATTGGCCAGTAATTGATTCCTTTGTTGCCTCTATTTAAATAGGGATATCTATTCAACTTGTTGCTATTGCGACATTTTGCTTCACTTAATTTTGGTGGAACTGCACAAAAAGAGACCGGATATCCATATATGTGTTGAGATCTCTTTTAGGTCTTCCTCACGAGTTGTTTCAAATCTTGGCCTTGAAAGTTCAGTACCGACTTTCCTCAGAATTAACTACTGAATCTTAGTTCAAAACTGCAACACTTGTTAGGGATCAGCGGGAGTACCATTTTTGTTAGGGATCGGCCGGAGTACATGT
Organism: Triticum urartu; assembly: GCF_056163025.1. NCBI lineage: Eukaryota > Viridiplantae > Streptophyta > Magnoliopsida > Poales > Poaceae > Triticum > Triticum urartu. The sequence goes on from NC_141875.1 coordinate 365,531,957, forward strand.
TTAAGAAATGTATTGTTCAGAGAATGTCTCCGTTATTATATATTAGTGGAAGTGTTTTACAAATGGTACTATCCTACTTTGTAGTTCTTTCTACATGTTTAACCAAGATATTGTTAAGATAATGTCTCTGTTAAAATGAATTAGTCGCATTGTTTTAGGAATGGTACTTTTCTGCTTTGTCGTTCTTTATACATGTTGAAACAAGGCATTGTTAAGATAATGTCTCAGTTAATATGAATGAATCACACTGATTGAGAATTGCTACTCACCTGCTTTGTTTCCCATTAAGATAAGGTAGATCAGTAGATGTTTTTCTTCTGGGAGTACAAGTCATCAACCGTTATTTCTCAGTAATTGTTTCCCTTATACCTATTGTTGCTTACAGGGATATCAAAATTGAAGCTTAGTTTTATTATGACTTTTATTTTAGTTGAACTGCACAAAAGGAGCCAATGTGTCTAAGGCAAACTGCTGCATTAGTGGGTCTAGTTGGTCTTATCACTTTGCCGAAAGCAGCAGTCACTGTTTGTGCTACATTACACAAGGAATGACCGAGAAGCTTTACAGAGTATTAGTAGACGCTGCTAACATGACTAGTCTGCACAGAGCATAGGAAACTCTACAACACGTGGAGTGCACTGGACAAAAAGTGCCCAAACAAGTACAGGAAGCCAGGACAGGAGTCCAAGTCTGTCAATGTCATTCTAAGCAACAATGATGGGGTATCTCGGTATGGTAATCTTTCAGTTTGTTAGTCCACCGATTGGTGGGTTGACACTGGGGCCAATATTCATGTGTGTGCTGATGTGTCTTTGTTTTCTGGTAGCATATAAATACGAAATCCACGGGGATGCTCAGCTTGATTTTAGTGGAACTGCACAAAAATGTTCAGATGGTTCGTCTCCTCCATAATACTTTATCATGCACAATACCTCGAATGGTTCTCTAATCATTCGTCGTCACCTTGAGCCACCGGGCTATCAGATGAAAACCTGAAGACAAACCCTTCCTGTTCCACAATCATAGGCATTAAATATTTTGAATGGGAAAAGCTTGTCAAAGTTTAATCATTGATGTTAGCAAGAAGACATTAGTTTAATATATTAGAATTGGAAAACCTTGTCAATTTTTGCTCATTGATGTTAGCTAGAAGACATGCATTTGATATTTTTGAGTGGGACGCCCTTTGCTGTGAGCAACGTCGATCATTTTTTCCTATTCCTGTCTTCAGTTCAGAAGTAAATATTTACTCTACTGAGATGCATAGTCACATGAATGTTGAATTATGTAAGGTATTTTAAGAGTTTGTTCTGAATGTTTTCTATGTAATGCCAGGCCTTGTGAGTTTGATTGCAAAGTTGAGCTTGGAATGCTGTGGCATGCGGCATCACGAGCTGTTCACCGTGCCTCCTGAGAATAATGCTTCATATTGTTTTGCATGTTGATCTAATGCCTGTGATTTGTATGTTAAGAAGATCATCCTCTTCTGTTGTTTCTGTGCTTAAGAAGTTCATTGTCTTATGTTTCATTCTTAGCATATACGACAACTCGGGTAGGTTAGAGGTGAAACCATATGATCTTTCGACCAACTCATCATCTTAGGCCGTGATTGGATCGTCGTTTTCCAACCAACACCAATTGTAAAACTGACGCTTGTAAATAAAAGCAGATGGTCTCGGGCGAAGCGCTTGGTTGGTCGATTTCGACTAGTAAAATATACACTAGTCTCTCAATTTACACGCGTAACCCGCCGGTTTTACTTACAGACCTCGGGCCCTTGGTTTCATTATGCCTGTATTTTACGTGTTGTTTCCGATGACGAGTAAATTACACTTGTATCTTAATATAGGTGTGAAATAAACTAAAGCTCCCAAGCGCGGCCTTACCATTTCATGTTGTCTCAGTCTCTCGAAGGTGCTTATATGTGCCCGATGATCCTGGCTTCCTGAATGAGCAGCGAGCGCTGTATCAAACCATCCGTAGGGCCCGTGAGGCCCTCTCCGTCGTCCTTCGAGTTGTTGCGCTCGCTGTGGCGCTGAGCATTGTCAACATGGTCAACGAACATGAGGATTCAGGAGATGACTTTATTTTGATTGGATGATAGTAGGGACCCACTAGGGCCATAGCCGTATGTATGCAAGTGCCTCCTTATTACGTACAACTATATTCCTTTTTGCTTCCTACTGGTTTCCTGACATCACGGTCCCACACCATTGTCAACCTATGTAGTCAATAAACGAGAGAATTGCACAAGGAGCTGTCGACAGCTGGGACCAAGCAGCTCGAGCAGTATTTGTGTTTTTGAGGTGTGAGCATTGCAGAGTTTTTCTTGAGCGATGTTTTCGTTGTTGTTCGGAGGAGAGAAGGGTATTAACTGGGCGGGCTGTGGCCCGTCTAGCCCAAGCGAGATATCCATCCCAGATATTATTATTTTTCAAGCTGAAAATGGCTGGCCCAGCTATACTTTTTTTTGAGGAATACCCAGGCATAGTCAACTTGTTATTCTCCGCCCCGCTGGGCTGCAAATCTTTCCTAGGAGGGATGCATTAGGCTTAACAGGAAAATGGGCCTTAAGAAATATTAAATGGGATGTAATTATACAAACTGGGCAGTAACTATAAAAAATGCACCAAATACGTAATTATTTTATCAAATATTATTTTTGGATTTTGAAAATTTTAATTTCATTAATTGTTGCGTGCGCAATGTTTCGTTGGATTTTTACGTAATACAAATTTATATTGAAATTGTATCTAATCTGACTAGAAATTTCGGGATAAAAATATTTCGGATCCCATCAAAATGTGGGAAATTTTATTGAATTCTGTTTTGAATGGTTGGTTGAATTTATTAATTGTTGTCCTAGCTAGAAAAAGGGCTGTGCTTTTAACAAACCGTAAATGGGCTGTAGTAAATTCCATTAGAATTCAAAAATGGGCTATAAATTCTTACAAATCGCAAATGGGCTATAAGTTCTCTGCCACACACTTGTGGGCCTACTAAGTTGACACGTCCCTAAAAAAGTAAGTTGACGCGTATGCAAGGCTTTGTCAACTTATAGTCAACACACTATTCTAGCAGCAGTGGCCATTGGATGTCCATCCAAAGGATGTCGTGCTTCTTCTTCAATCCCGGATATTCTAGCTTCAGCCGCCAAAATAATGATTCCTCCCCCTGACATCTGGGGCGCACTGTTTCGGAGGTTGACCTATGGGCCTACTAAGTTGACGCGTACCAAGGGCTTTGTCAACTTAGTCAATATAAACGATTCTAGCTGCAGTGACACTGGAATGTCCATCCAACGGCCCTCGTGCTTCATCAACCTCTGGTCTCCTTTCTCCAGCCGCCCAAAGCAGCACCGGTCGTGCTGCTTGCTCCTACCTCCCGTGGCCGGCTTTGCTGCCGCAGAGGCCTCACCGCCCCCTGCTACTCCCATCGCTAGCCAAACCATCCCTCTACTCACACACACCCCTTGTTATTCTGCGGCGACGGCAGCCAAACCAGTGAACCCTCGTACTCCTCTCTGCTTGGGAATCCACTACCGCATCTTCCCCGGCTCCATGTCGTACCCTTCCTAGGCCTCGCCATCGTCCATCGCCCTGGTGCTCTTGGCGCAGCGTGGTCAACGAGCGACATCCATCGGACGTGGACTGTAGGTGGAGAGGCTAACAGCTGGGTCGACGGCCGCACACAAAGAAATGCCTCCTTATTACGCGCAAAATAATGATTCCTCCACCTAACATCTGGGCCCACCGGAAGGGCCTCTGTATTTTTTGAAAAAAACATTCCCCCCGCTGACAGGTCGGACCCACCAGCTATATCTTCGCACACAAGGAAGTGCCTGATGTCTACTACACAGCCTTCTTCTTGTAGACGTTGTTGGACCTCCAAGTGCAGAGGTTTGTAGGACAGTAGCAAATTTCCCTCAAGTGGATGTCCTAAGGTTTATCAATCCGTAGGAGGCGTAGGATGAAGATGGTCTCTCTCAAGCAACCCTGCAACCAAATAACAAAGAGTCTCTTGTATCCCCAACACACCCAATACAATGGTAAATTGTATAGGTGCACTAGTTCGGCGAAGAGATGGTGATACAAGTGGTATATGGATAGTAGATAATAGTTTTTGTATTCTGAAATAATAAAAAGAGCAAGGTAGCAAGTGATAAAAGTGAGCGTAAACGGTATTGCAATGTGTGGAAACAAGGCCTAGGGTTCATACTTTTGCTAGTGTAAGTTCCCTCAACAATACTAAAATAATTGGATCATAAAACTATCCCTCAACATGCAACAAAGAGTCACTCTAAAGTCACTAATAGCGGAAAACAAACGAAGAGATTATGGTAGGGTACAAAACCACCTCAAAGTTATTCTTTCCAATCAATCCGTTGGGCTATTCCTATAAGTGTCACAAACAGCCCTAGAGTTCGTACTAGAATAACACCTTAAGACACAAATCAACCAAAACCCTAATGTCACCTAGATACTCCAATGTCACCTCAAGTATCCGTGGGATGATTATACAATATGCATCACACAATCTCAATTCATCTATTCAACCAACACAAAGGACCTCAAAGAGTGCCCCAAAGTTCTACCGAAGAATCATGACGAAAACGTGTGCCAACCCCTATGCATAGGTTCATGGGCGGAACCCGCAAGTTGGTCACCAAAACATACATCAAGTGAATCACGTGATATCCCATTGTCACCACAGATATCCACGACAAGACATACATCTAGTGTTCTCAAATCTTTAAAGACTCAATCCGATAAGATAACTTCAATGGGGAAACTCGATTCATTACAAGAGAGTAGAGGGGGGAGAAAACATCATAGGATCCAACTATAATAGCAAAGCTCGTGATACATCAAGATCGTATCATCTCAAGAACATGAGAGAGAGAGAGAGAGATCAAACACATAGCTACTGGTACATACCCTCAGCCCCGAGGGAGAACTACTCCCTCCTCATCATGGAGAGCACCGGGATGATGAAGATGGCCACTGGTGAGGGCTCCCCCCTCCGGGAGGGTGTCAGAACAGGGTCCCGACTGACTTTTGGTGGCTACAGAGGCTTCTGGCGGCGGAACTCCCGATCTATGTTGCGTTCTGGAAGTTTTAGGGTACGTGGATATATATGGGTGCAGGGAGGACGTCGGAGGAGCCACAGGGCCCCACGAGGCAGGGGGGCGCACCCTAGGGGGGGGGGCGCCCCCCACCCTCATGAGCACCTCGTTTCTTCCTTGACGTGGGGTCCAAGTCCATCAGGTGTGTTTTCTTCCAAAAATAACTTCTCCAGTTGATTTCGTTCCGTTTCGACTCTGTCTGATATTCCTTTTCTTCAAAACACTAAAATAGGCATAAAACAGCAAATCTGGGCCGGGCCTCCAGTTAATAGGTTAGTCCCAAAAATAATATAAAAGTGGAAAATAAAGCCCAATATTGCCCAAAACAGTAGATAATATAGCATGGAGCAATAAAAAATTATAGATACGTTGGAGACGTATCAAGCATCCCCAAGCTTAATTCCTGCTCGTCCTCGAGTAGGTAAATGATAAAAAAGATAATTTTTGATGTGGAATGCTAGTTGGCATAATTTCAATGTAATTCTTCTTACTTGTGATATGAATATTCAGATCCATAAGATTCAAGACAAAAGTTCATATTGACATAGAAATAATAATACTTCAAGCATACTAACTAAGCAATCATGTCTGCTCAAAATAACATGGCCAAATAAAGCTATCCCTACAAAATCATATAGTCTGGCTATGCTCCATATTCACCACACAAAATATTTAAATCATGCACAACCCTGATGACAAGCCAAGCAATTGTTTCATACTTTTGATGTTCTCAAACTTTTTCAATCTTCATGCAATACATGAGCGTGAGCCATGGATATAGCACTATAGCTGGAATAGAATGGTGGTTGTGGAGAAGACAAAAAAGAGGGGAAGATAGTCTCACATCGACTAGGCGTATCAATGGGCTATGGAGATGCCCATCAATAGATATCAATGTGAGTGAGTAGGGATTGCCATGCAACGGATGCACTAGAGCTATAAATGTATGAAAGCTCAACAAAAGAAACTAAGTGATTGTGCATCCAACTTGCTTGCTCACGAAGACCTAGGGCAATTTTGAGGAAGCCCATCATTGGAATATACAAGCCAAGTTCTATAATGTAAAATTCTCACTAGTATGTGAAAGTGGCAACATAGGAGACTCTCTATCATGAAGATCATGGTGCTACTTTGAAGCACAAGTGTGGTAAAAGGATAGTAGCATTATCCCTTTTATTTTATTTTATTTTTTTATTTGGCCTTCCTTTTTTTATTTGGCCTTTCTTTTTTTGGCCTTTCTTTTTTTTATTCGGCCCCTTTTTTTGGGACAATGCTCTATTGAATGATGATCGTCACACTTCTATTTATTTACAACTCAATGATACAACTCGATACTAGAACAAAGATGACTCTATATGAATGCCTCCGGCGGTGTACCGGGATATGCAATGAATCAAGAGTGACAAGTATGAAGAAATTATGAACGGTGGCTTTGCACAAATACTATGTCAACTACATGATCATGCTAAGCAATATGACAATGATGAATGTGTCATGATGAACTAGATGGTGGAAAGTTGCATGGCAATATATCTCGGAATGGCTATGGAAATGCCATGATAGGTAGGTATGGTGGCTGTTTTGAGGAAGGTATATGGTAGGTGCATGATACCGGCGAAAGGTGCGCAGTATTAGAGAGGCTAGCCAAGGTGGAAGGGTGAGAGTGCGTGTAATCCATGGACTCAACATTAGTCATAAAGAACTCATATACTTATTGCAAAAATCTAGAAGTTATCAAAGCAAAGTATTATGCACATGCTCCTAGGGGGATAGATTGGTAGGAAAAGACCATCGCTCGTCCCCGACCGCCACTCATAAGGAAGACAATCAATAAACACCTCATGCTCCGACTTCGTTACATAATGGTTCACCATACGTGCATGCTACAGGAATCACAAACTTCAACACAAGTATCTCTCAAATTCACAACTACTCAACTAGCATGACTCTAATATCACCATCTCCATATCTCAAAACAATCATCAAGCATCAAACTTCTCATAGTATTCAACACACTCATAAGAGAATTTTATTATTCTTGAATACCTGGCATATTAGGATTTTAAGCAAATTACCATGCTATTTAAGACTCTCAAAATAATCTAAGTGAAGCATGAGAGTTCATCTATTTCTTCAAAATAAAACTACCACCATGCTCTAAAAGATATAAGTGAAGCACTAGAGCAAATGACAAACTACTCCGAAAGATTTAAGTGAAGATCAATGAGTAGTTAAATAATTATTTAGCTACGTGAAGACTCTCTAACATTTAATAATTTCAGATCTTGGTATTCTATTCAAACAGCAAGCAAAGCAAAATGACATCTAAGAATAGCAAACATCATGTGAAGAAGCAAAAACTTAGGATCAATCGATACTAACCGATAGTTGTTGAAGAAGAAAGGTGGGATGCCAACTGGGGCATCCCCAAGCTTAGATGCTTGAGACTTCTTGAAATATTATCTTGGGGTGCCTTGGGCATCCCCAAGCTTGAGCTTTTGTGTCTCCTTAATTCCTCTCATATCACGGTCTCCCTAAATCTCAAAAGCTTCATCCACACAAAACTCAACAAGGACTCGTGAGATAAGTTAGTATAAACCATTGCAGAAACCTTATCATAATCTACTGTAGCAAATCACTAAAATTATTATTCAACATTGAATACTAAATGCCTCTGCATATTTAATAGTCCTATCCTCAAATAGAATCATTAAAGAAGCAAACATATGCAAACAATGCAAACATAACAGCAATCTGCCTAAACAGGATAGTCTTTAAAGAGCTGCAACATCCATACTTCCCTAGCTCCAAAAATTATGAAAGAAAATTCCCACTGTATTAAATTTATCAGAGCTTAATATGCAAAAGGTTTCAACATTTTATCACATTCTGACTTTTCTAGGGAATTATTGCAACAGCGGTAAACTTTCTGTTTTCAAACAGCAACATGTGGACTTCTAAAATAGGCATAGTAAAGGCTATCAATGCCACTTTTGTTGAAATAAAAGATGCAAAACATTATTATAAATAACAGCAAGCAAATCCTAACAAAATAAATTGACTCTCCAAGCAAAACACATATCATGTGGCGAATAAATATATAGCTCCAAGTAAAGTTACCGATGAATGAAGACGAAAGAGGGGATGCCTTCCGGGGCATCCCCAAGCTTAGGATCTTGGTTATCCTTGAATATTTCCTTGGGGTGCCTTGGGCATCCCCAAGATTAGGCTCTTACCACTCCTTGTTCCATAGTCCATCGAATCCTTACCCAAAACTTGAAAACTTCACAACACAAAACTTAAAGTAGAAAACTCATAAGCTCCGTTAGTATAAGAAATTAAATCACCATCATAAGGTACTGTAATGAACTCATTATAAATTCATATTGGTGTAATATTTACTGTATTCCAACTTCTCTATGGTTCATACCCTCCGATACTACTCATAGATTCATCAAAATAAGCAAACAACACATCGAAAACAGAATCTGTCAAAAAAAGAACAGTCTGTAGTAATCTGGATCAAATGTATACTTCTGGAACCCCAAAAATTCTAAAATAAATTGCTGGACCTGAGTAATTTATCTATTAATCATATTCAAAAATAATTAAATAAATAGCACTCCCCAAATAAAAATGGCAGCAATTCTCGTTAGTGCTAAAGTTTCTGTTTTTGACAGCATGATCAACAAGACTTTCCCCAAGTCTTCCCAAAGGTTCTACTTGGCACAAACACTAACTAAAAGCATAAAAATACATCTAAATAGAGGGTAGATGAATTATTTATTACTAAACAGGAACAAAAATCAAGGAACTAAAATAAAATTGGGTTGCCTCCGAACAAGCGCTATCGTTTAATGCCCCTAGCTAGGCATGATGATTTCAATGATGCTCACATAAAGGATAAGAATTGTAACATAAAGAGAGCATTATGAAGAATATGACTAGCACATTTAAGTCGAACATACTTCCTATGCATAGGGATTTTGTGAGAAAACAACTTATGGGAGCAATAATCAACTAGCATAGGAAGGCAAAACGGGCATAACTTCAAAACTTCAAGCACATAGAGTGGAAACTTGATATTATTGCAATTCCTACAAGCATATATTCCTCCCTCATAATAATTTTCAGTAGCATAATGAATGAATTCAACAATATAACCAGCACCTAAAGCATTCTTTTCATGATCTACAAGCATATAAAATTTACTACTCTCCACATAAGCAAAATTCTTCTCATGAATAACAGTGGGAGCAAACTCAACAAAGTAACTATCATGGGATTGAAAATTGAAATCAAGATGAGAAGTTTCATGGTTATCATTATTCTTTAAAGCATACGTGTCATCACAATAATCATCATAGATAGGAGGCATGCTTTCATCATAATAAATTTGCTCATCAAAACTTAGGGAACAAAAAATATCATCTTCATCAAACATAGCTTCCCCAAGCTTGTGGCTTTGCATATCATTAGCATCATGGATATTCAAGGAATTCATACTAACAACATTGCAATCATGCTCATCATTCAAATATTTAGTGCCAAACATTTTATAGATTTCTTCTTCTAGCACTTGAGCACAATTATCCTTTCCATCATACTCACGAAAGATATTAAAAAGGTGAAGCGTATGAGATAAACTCAATTCCATTTTCTTTGTAATTTTCTTTTATAAACTAAACTAGTGATAAAACAAGAAACTAAAAGACTCGATTGCAAGATCTAAAGATATACCTTCAAGCGCTAACCTCCCCGGCAACGGCGCCAGAAAAGATCTTGATGTCTACTACACAACCTTCTTCTTGTAGACGTTGTTGGGCCTCCAAGTGCAGAGGTTTGTAGGACAGTAGCAAATTTCCCTCAAGTGGATGACCTAAGGTTTATCAATCCGTAGGAGGCGTAGGATGAAGATGGTCTCTCTCAAGCAACCCTACAACCAAATAACAAAGAGTCTCTTGTGTCCCCAACACACCCAATACAATGGTAAATTGTATAGGTGCACTAGTTCGGCGAAGAGATGGTGACACAAGTGGTATATGGATAGTAGATAATAGTTTTTGTAATCTAAAATAATAAAAACAGCATGGTAGCAAGTGATAAAAGTGAGCGTAAACGGTATTGCAATGTGTGGAAACAAGGCCTAGGGTTCATACTTTCGCTAGTGTAAGTTCCCTCAACAATACTAACATAATTGGATCATAAAACTATCCCTCAACATGCAACAAAGAGTCACTCCAAAGTCACTAATAGCGGAGAACAAACGAAGATATTATGGTAGGGTACGAAACCACCTCAAAGTTATTCTTTCCAATCAATCCGTTGGGCTATTCCTATAAGTGTCACAAATAGCCCTAGAGTTTGTACTAGAATAATACCTTAAGACACAAATCAACCAAAACCCTAATGTCACCTAGATACTCCAATGTCACCTCAAGTATCCGTGGGTATGATTATACGATATGCATCACACAATCTCAATTCATTTATTCAACCAACACAAAGGACCTCAAAGAGTGCCCCAAAGTTCTACCAGAGAATCATGACGAAAACGTGTGCCAACCCCTATGCATAGGTTCATGGGCGGAACCCGCAAGTTGCTCACCAAAACATACATCAAGTGAATCACGTGATATCCCATTGTCACCACAGATATCCACGGCAAGACATACATCTAGTGTTCTCAAATCTTTAAAGACTCAATCCGATAAGATAACTTCAAAGGGGAAACTCAATTCATTACAAGAGAGTAGAGGGGGGAGAAAACATCATAGGATCCAACTATAATAGCAAAGCTCACGATACATCAAGATCATATCATCTCAAGAACACGAGAGAGAGAGAGAGAGATCAAACACATAGCTACATGTACATACCCTCAGCCCCGAGGGAGAAATACTCCCTCCTCATCTTGGAGAGCACCGGGATGATGAAGATGGCCACCGGTGAGGGCTCCCCCCTCCGGCAGGGTGTTAGAACAGGGTCCCGACTGACTTTTGGTGGCTACGGAGGCTTCTGGCGGCGGAACTCCCGATCTATGTTGTGTTCTGGAAGTTTTAGGGTACGTGGATATATATGGGTGCAGGGAGGACGTCGGAGGAGCCACGGGGGCCCCACGAGGCAGGGGGGCGCACCCTAGGGGGGGGGGGCGCCCCCCACCCTCATGAGCACCTCGTTTCTTCCTTGACGTGGGGTCCAAGTCCATCAAGTGTGTTTTCTTCCAAAAATAACTTCTCCAGTTGATTTCGTTCCGTTTTGACTCCGTCTGATATTCCTTTTCTTCAAAACACTGAAATAGGCATAAAACAGCAAATCTGGGCTGGGCCTCCGGTTAATAGGCTTGTCCCAAAAATAATATAAAAGTGGAAAATAAAGCCCAATATTGCCCAAAACAGTAGATAATATAGCATGGAGAAATCAAAAATTATAGATACGTTGGAGACGTATCAGTGCCTCCTTATTACGCACAAAAAAAATGAATACTCCCCCTACTAGCTGGGACCCAACATAGTGGGAGGCTGACATGTGGGCCTACTACGTTGACGGGGATAGAGGGCTTTGTCAACTTAGTCAATATGAACGATTCTAGCTCCAGTGCCCGTACGATGTCCATCCAACGATTGTAGTGCTTCTTCAACCTCTGGTCTTCTTGCTCCGGCCGCCCAAAGCAGCGTCGGTCGTGCCGCCTGCTCCTGGCTCCCATAGCCGGCTGTGTCGGCGTTCTGGGAACGGGGGTCCCCAGACTCGCCTGCCTGCGGCCCGCGGCGTGGCTGAGCCAGCTGGCCGTACGGCCCATGTTCACCAACAAAGCACCCAAGACCCTCGCGAGGGGCCAAGCCTCGCGAGGCAAACGACGCAAGACCTCCTCTAGAGTGGCCTAGCTAGGCAGGCTCACGAGGAGCGGAGATATCAAGGCGAGGCGAACCTCACGAGGCTCTCGTGACGTGGGCCGTGACGATCCACACCAGGCGGGCGCCAACGCGCACATTGTCCTTGTTTCCTCTTTGGTGCAAAGGGGGGCAAGCGCAGCCGTGGAGTACCAAGGCTTCAGGCAAAGGTTTCCATTTCGGTGCAACAAGACCAAGACCATGGACTGTAAGACGGAGGTCATCGTGGAGCCCAGAGCAGCGTCACCACCAGAACTTTGTGCAGGTGAAGACTACTTTTGTCAGGATAGCTTGTACTAGCTGCCCCCCTTCAAATTAGCCCGCCATTGTTGTCTCCCTTCGTGCTCGATATTTGGGAAGAGGACCAGGGCCTCTATAAATAGGACTAGCCACCATAGTAGGGGCACAGACTCATCAGGCCCAGAGACATACACAAGTTCATACGCACAAGAACACCTCAACCTCAGGAGGCCGTTCTCCCCTTGTATTGTTCATCATCAGCCCAAGAGGCAATCGACCACCACACTGGAGTAGGGTATTACACCACAACGGTGGCCTGAACCAGTATAAACCCTGTGTCCTTCTGCATTGTGAGTTCGTCGAGTTCGTCCGCATGATTCTAGCGAGCTAGAGCATAGATTGGTTGGAGGGAAAGACTATGCGCGCACCCCAGTGTTTGAACCTTAAGGGTTTGTCGGGACCCCATACCCCGACATTTGGCGCGCTAGGTAGGGGTGCGCTGTAGCTTCCCTTCCATCAGTTCGTCGCTCCGTCGCTCTGTCATCTCCATGTCAAACGCTCACCGCGCTCGAGCTGAGCGTCGGGCCGCCCTCGCCGCACGCGTCGCTCAGACGGCTCCCGTCGGCGGTCCACCTCGTCGTTCTCCGTCCCCCACCGCCAACGCTGCCACCGACCCAGTGGAAATGAGCAGTAGGCGTCCTCGCAACATCCTTCGGTGTGGCAGGACGGCCGCACCGCAACTCCATCACTCACCCCTGCTGGCTCTTCGTCTCACGTGCACCGCGCTCCCATGGAGGAACGGGCCACGCTCATCACGGCGAACGAGCTCCTACATTGCCGCCCCGTCGACGACGTCTATGAGGAGTGGCTCGACCGCGTCGCCGAGCTCGACCGTGCTGCGGGGGGCTCTCTGGCGCCGTCCCACTCTCTGCCTCCCCCTCAGCAGGCCACGGGCGAAGGGGCTCGTGGCGTGCCTCCACCGCCTCGACCCCAAGATGGTGCCTTGGTGCCAAGGCATGCGCCTCCGCGGCGTGAACCGCCGCTCCCGGTGCCTGCGCGTGAAGAAACGAGCTGCCAAGAAATCCCGCGGCCGCGAGAAGCTGCAACAGCGCTCCCAACGCCACCTCGTCAAGACCGCGCGCCGCCCGCGGTGGCACAGCGCGGACCCTGCCAAGACCAAGCTCCGCCCTCGAAGCGGGCCCCAGCAACCACGGCAGGCTGTCGCGCCGTCACCCTTGAGCTGCGCAGTGTTGCCTGGCCGGGCAAGTTCAAGCCAGATCTGCTTCCTCGGTACGACGGCACCGCCGACCCTGCGGAGTTCTTGCAGCTCTTGGAGTTGAGCATCGAAGTGGCCAATGGCGACGAAAAAGTCATGGCGAACTGGTTTCCCATGGCTCTCAAGGATGGGGCCCGTTCCTGGCTCCTGAACCTGCAGCACGGCTCGATCTCCTCCTGGGACGAGATGCGCGACCGCTTCGTCACCAACTTCCAGGGCACTCGTGACCACCCACAGGTCGTGGGTGACCTGCGCCACATCAAGCAGCAGCCAGGAGAGACCCTCCAGAAGTACATCCAGCGCTTCAACAGCACTCGCCTCAAGATCCCTAAGGTCACGGACGAGGCCATCATCTCCGCGTTTTCCGACGGCGTCCACGACATCAAGATGAAGGAAGAGTTGGCAATCCATGAGGAGCTTTGCACGTCTCAGGAGTTGTTCAATGTGGCGACCAGGTGCGCAAGAGCTGAGGAGGGGCGCCTCTCTCTCCTTGAGCTGCCAGCTGCAGGAGTGGAGGAAAAGAAGACCAAGGCCAAGGACGTGAAGCGCAAGGAAGCAGTAGTGCCCGCAGCAGAGCCCGACACCAAGCGAGGCAAAGATCAGCCCGAGCCATCCAGGAACGGCCGCCCATTCCGCGCCTTCCACAACTTGAACACCCACAACACCAGCAATTGTCAAGAGCTCAGAGCCATTCGGGAATGACTCTTCAGCCGACGCCCCGAGCGCAATGACCAGGGCTATGGCCGTGGAGGACGCGGAGGCGGACGCTGGGACGACCGTGGCCCGCACCAGGAGTGGCGTGACCGGCCTCGTGAGGACCATTGGCAGGACCAACCTCGCGAGGGCGCTTGGAGGGACTCGCCTCGTGAGGATCTCCCCCAGGGCAACGCTGGTCTTCCCCCGTTGCCGCTGCCAAGGAGGAACGACGACCACCACCAGGACGAGGGGGCTGGGGGCTTCTAGGAGTCGTGCGTAGTCGCTTGCATCTTGGGCGGCGCTCAGGCCCCAGCCTCTCAGCGCATCTTCAAACAGTTCGCTCGCGAGGTGAACGCGACGCTCCCCAAGCTCAAGGCCACGCGCCTGCTCCGGTGGTCCCAGTGCGCCATCACGTTCAGCTCGGCCGACCAACTCAAGTGCGCAGCCACTGCTGGCATGCTCCCTATGCTGTGCTCCCCTGTCATCAGTAATGTGCAAGTCACCAAGACTCTCATCGACGGCGGCGCAGGGCTCAACGTCCTATCCGCCGACACATTTGACAACCTCCAAGTGCCCTATGAGCAGCACCAGCCAACCAAGCCTTTCTCAGGAGTGACTGACTGTTCCACCACACCAATAGGGCAAGTCCGCCTGTGTAACACCCATGATGCGGCTATATCTCCCACGTGTCGGAGCACGACTTAGAGGCATAACCGCATTGTAGGCATGTCACAAGAGGGGTAATCTTTACACATCCCATGTACTGAATAAGAAGGGGATAAAGAGTTGGCTTACAATCGCCACTTCACACAATACATAAGTATAGCATTACAACATCCAGAATACAATCACGGTCCGACTACGGAACCAAAATAAAGACAACCCCAAATGCAAAAGATCCCCGATCGCCCTGAATGGGCTCCACTACTGATCAACGGGAAAATGAAACAACACAACGAACACGATCTTCATCGAGCTCGTCCTTGAGCTCGGTTGCGTCACCTGCACGGTTATCATCGACACCTGCAACTGTTTGAAGTAATCTGTGAGTCACGGGGACTCAGCAATCTCACACCCGCGAGATCAAGACTATTTAAGCTTATGGGTAGGAAAAGATAGTGAGGTGGAGCTGCAGCAAGCACTAGCATATATGGTGGCTAACTTACGCAAATGAGAGCGAGAAGAGGAGCAAAGCACGGTCTTGAACTAGAAGTGATCAAGAAGTGATCCTGAAACTACTTACGTTCAAGCATAACACAAGAACCGTGTTCACTTCCCGGACTCCGCCAGAAAGAGACCATCACGGCTACACACACGGTTGATGCATTTTAATTAAGTTAAGTGTCAAGTTCTCTACAACCGGATATTAACAAATTCCCATCTGCCCATAACCGCGGGCATGGCTTTCGAAAGTTCAAACCCTGCAGGAGTGTCCCAACTTAGCCCATCACATGCTCTCACGGTCAACGAAGGATATTCCTTCTCCCAGGACGACCCGATCAGACTCGGAAACCCAGTTATAAGACATCTCGACAATGGTAAAACAAGACCAGAAAGACCACCCGCTGTGCCGACAAATCCCGATAGGAGCTGCACATATCTCGTTCTCAGGGCACACCGGATAAGCTAAGCGTACATGAGCCGATGTAACCCAAGTTGCCAAGGGATGACCCTGCACGGTGCTCTAGTTCGGACCAACACTCAGAGGAGCACTGGCCTGGGGGTTTAAATAAAGATGACCCTTGAGTCTGCAGAACCCAAGGGAAAAAGGCTTAGGTGGCAAATGGTAAAACCAAGGTTGGGCCTTGCTGGAGGAGTTTTATTCAAGGCGAACTGTCAAGGGGTTCCCATTATAACCCAACTGCGTAAGGAACACAAAATCAAGGAACATAACACCGGTATGACGGAAACTAGGGCGGCAAGAGTGGAACAAAACACCAGGCATAAGGCCGAGCCTTCCACCCTTTACCAAGTATATAGATGCATTAATTAAATAAGAGATATTGTGATATCCCAACAATAATCATGTTCCAACAAGGAACAAACTTCATCTTCACCTGCAACTAACAACACTATAAGAGGGGCTGAGCAAAAGTGGTAACATAGCCAAACAACGGTTTGCTAGGAAAGGAGGGTTAGAGGCTTGACATGGCAATAATGGGAGGCATGATATAGCAAGTGGTAGGTATCGCAGCATAGCAAAAGAACGAGCAACTAGCAGCAAAGATAGAAGTGATTTCGAGGGTATGGTCATCTTGCCTCAGATCCCGCAAGGAAGAAGAACGAGTCCATGAAGAAGACAAACGGGCGTAGTCGAACGGATCCTCACAAACGTGACGTTATCGGAACTAACCCGAAGAAGTAACACCGGAAAGAAGCAAACAACATAGTAAACAACCATCACATAAACATGGCATGATGCACAACCAAGTATGATGCATATCCGGTTTAATGAGGCATGGCATGGCAAAGTGCACAAGCAATCCTACAAATTAACTGGAGCTCAATGTGCAACGAGTTGCATATTGATGGAACACCACATCAATTATTTAGTTCTCTCTCGTTTATGTACCCAACAATATTAAATGCTGTTAAACATGCCAAGAGGAGAAGCATAAAGAAATTATCTATTTAGGCAAGTTTAAATGAGGCCGGAACACCAAACAACAATTCCGGTAAATCCCCATATGCATTTATCAATTTAATGCAAAACAACAATTTTAAACCTCTTAATGTTGTTAACATGATGCGGATGACATGCAAGTTTTATGCAATTTTATGAAAATGTTGACATGAGCATGTTATGAAGCTTTTGTCATCGTGGAGGAAACGAAAGGGGTGCCACGAAAACAAATCCGAAAATGATGTAACGCAACATATCGGTTCCAGTAGCTCATGGAGATACCGGTGCAAAAGGAAGTAGGTGTGAGTGTGTCACGCAAGGATGGTGGGGTGCTCCTGGATACCGGGTTCCCACGGGTCGACGACATGGTAAACGAGGAGGGGCGTGCAAGCGACAAATTCTGACACGGTGCAAACACGAGAATCTCATCCATCGCAAACATTCGTTCTCGGAAGGTCATCTCGGCGGTTATACCTTTGAAGCGTGCATTTTCAAAACATATCGAGTTCGTCAAGGAAGTAGTCGTTCACGGCCGTCGTGGGAGTAGCGGTTCACGGAAGTCGTGGTACACGTTCGAAAAGCGGTAGAGGTATGGGCCTTCGACAACAGTCGTCGTGCACGTTCCGAGGTTGTCAATAGAGGTACTCGCGATCTCGGCGACGGTAGTGGAAGTAGATGTTCACGGCGACGGTAGTAGAAGTAGTGGTACTATCGGTCCTCGATGGTAGTGGTACACGTTTCAAAGAGGAACTTGATGAATCCGAGTAACTTGGGTTCCACGGTAGTCGTTCACGTTCATAATTGCACGAGTTTCCGTAGATGTTCGGGGTCACGGCGAGGAACTTGACGCATCGTTGAACTTGGCGTCCGAGCAATCCCGCTAGTGGTACGTATTTCATAGACGTTCGGGGTCGTCGATAGAGGTACTTGGCGCTTGCGGTGTGTTGCTTGGGGCAACCAGTTGTACTTGTCAGGTTCCACACGGAGAGGCATCGATGGATCTCCGAGTCATTTGGCGGTGGACGAACTTGGCGATAACCGCGAAGGTGGCCTTGGGCTTCCCTGGTTGCTGCGTCTTGGCTGTGACAAGAGGAGCGACGAGGCCAGCGGGGCAGCAACCAAAGATGGCCGGGTCGGGCATCGGGGTTGAAGACCGGAGGTGGTTGCGGCCAGAGCAGCAGTGACCTTGGAGGCGGAGGAGGTCTGGTGAGGTAGCAAACCGATGGCGGGGAAGGCAGAAAGGCGGCGGCGCGCGGTGGAGGGCTCGAGTCCCTGGCGCAATAGAGAGGCAGGGAAATGACGGGGGGCCGCAGCGCCATGGGATAGAGGTGGAGGAGGGCCGCATAGTGACGGGGCGGCAGCCGGCAGCGGCACCGGTGGCCGGCGGACTTGGAGCTCCGGCGAGGCGGAGAACTGGTGGCGGCGCTCCTGGTCCCAGCGGGAGGAAGAGAACGAGAGGGAGGTGGCGGCGCTACGGGAGGGAGAGGGAGACGAGTGAGGAAGAGATCGGGCTAGGGTTAGAATTATAGGTAGGCTAGCACAGGAGGCCTTGGCCAAATGGGCCACGGGGAAGCAGCGGCCTGGATGCTGGGCAGGTTGCAACTGGGCCGGGAGGCCCAACCGGGCTCTTCTCTCTCCTATATTTACTATATACAAAACTGCAGAAAAAGAGAAAGAAAATGGAAGGAAAGAAAAGGTTAGAGAATGAGTTTGGGCACGGGGATAAATTTCCAGGACTCGCAAAAATGTGCACGGACCACGAAAAACAGGAGAGACATGATTGCAAGAATTTAATTCAAAGTCATTTGAATTTAATTCAAATGGTTTGAACAAGGACTAGGAATTAGAGGTGTCCAAAAATGTTCGGATTTTTTTGGTGGAGCTCCGGAATATGATGAAAGAATATATGGCAATGTTGGAGACCAAGAATTAAGATAACAAATACATTGGGATATTTTGCAAGTGTGTTGTGATAAATTCCAAAATAAAGGAATATTTAATATACCCCCTAATATTGGGAGGATATGTTATAAAGAGAATCACCACGTGAATTCCCTCGGTTTAAATGGACCGAAGATCCATACGATTTATTTAGTAGAGCTGAAACGATTATAGACATGATGGCATGATGCAATGCACATGATGCAATGATGAATGCAACGAACCAAACAAATCACACAACGAAAACCCGGAAATCATGGAAGGCATCTGAAGCTCCGGTCTTGGGGCGTTACAACACTCCACCACTAAGAGAGGATCTCGTCCTGAGATCTAGGATGGCACCGGGGAAAATGGAAGAGAAACAGAAGAGATAAACTAAGTTGCTTCTTTGACAAACGAGTGAAACCAAAGAACCTTGAAAGGTTGAACAAATTGAAAGAAAGAATGCAACGAAGATGAACAAATTTGTAAACACTCCGTCAGAAAAGAGGAACAAGGAACATTACTAGAACCTTGTAGGTTGAAAGACATAAGAAAAGGGTTGCAATAGACAGGAAGTACATCCAAGCACTCCGGTAGAAACGAGATGTACAAGGAACGATAAGGATCAATTTCGACAACACTCCGGTTAACACAAGATAGAGAAGGAATAAGAATGATATAATTTGGACAACACTCCAACTGTAGATGGAAGGAATTGAACATGATCTTGACAAAATGGGATGATGGGTCAAAGAGTGTAACATCACAAAGCCTCCGGAAGAAATGCAAGAATGGAATGAAAAGAATGGAGAAGAGAAAACATCCTCCCCCACAATTAAATTGGAAAAGCATCCTTACGAAGAAGGGTCGAATGGAGTTGTTGTAAATCCAACAACGAAAAGAGTAAGCTTGTTGTGGGCTTAAGGAAAACTTCTCAAAATTGAGGCGAAATTCCGCCACTACGGAAAAAAAAAGATTGGATTGATATCAACAAGGAGATGAGAAGCTTATTTCACAGGAAGGATAAATGAAGAACTTGGGTCATTTATAAGCACCATAAATATCAAAATTCTTAGGGAAAGCTTTAGGTGAAATATAACCCAAGATAATTCCAATGAAGAGGTTGATTGGTTGAAAAGATGTCTTGAGCGAAGAGAAAATGATGGATTTAGATATGTCACTCTTGAAAACCTGTGAAACATGAAACACGAAGGGAAATTATCAACAATGACATAACACCACCTCAGATGATAAGGTATAAAGAATTGCATTTTGGAATGCAAGATGAAGAATACTTGAGCTCCCCTGAAAAGAATCTTGATGAACACTTCGAGAAGGAATTAAATCCTTGCTGAACCATCATTAGAGCCTCCATGAAGAACTCCAGTAATAAAAGAATGATCAAAAAGAAGTGAAGGACGAAAAGAATAAGATTGAAGCTTTGCAATGATTGGATGGATCTTTGTGATGATATAATTTAGAGAGGTTGGAACTCCGGGAAAGAAAAAGATGAAACAATTGAAACCGAGAATTTGATGAGCCTCCTGAATAAGGAATTGAATTTACTCGATGAAACAAGAATAAGAATTACATTATGCTTGTCCTTCACCAATTTAAATTGATGACAAGCAATAGATTTGGCATACTACTTATTCTCATAGAAAGGATTAAGGGAGATATAGTGCAATCTTGAGAAGGTCTTCAACAAACCACCGGTAGGATTGAAACAACGAATAGATTGATATGATAACGAAGGACAAGAAATCTTGAACGAACCACCGTACGAATTGGAAATGAACGAAGTAAAGATAAAGAAACACCGAGAAGAATTAGAAAATGAACGAAGATACTCGAGAGAATTTAGATACAAGATGACGAGGAGATCACGAACTGATTAGAGAGTACTTGAATATTGCACCTGATGAAATTGGAGATGAATGAAGAAATAACAATTTAGGAGAATTGGTGAACAAGAGTTGAACGTAGAGAATGATTAAATCTTTGGAATGATGGCCTTCGGAGAATCAAACTGAAAAGACTCTTGAATTGCTCCGGAAGAGTGAAAAGAATTCTCACAATCGCAAACAATTATGAGAGGATATCATGAAGCTAGAACCACGAATTTTGAAGAGAATGGAGCAAGATTAAGAGAAAAATCTTCCTTGGTTTTCAAATGAAGAGAATGATGATGAGAAACACCACCATGAATTGTTGAGGCACTCCGGAATAATGAAGAATATAAAGGTTGAATCGACAATGAAAAGAATTTGACAGATCTTGGAGAAATACATATGACTGATGACAATTCGTTCTTACGTCAACTTGAAGAAAATTTGAGAGTAACTCCGGGGAGATTAGAAGAGCCAGGTAAGATCCTGGGAAAAGACCTGTGGGTTAGGGCCCACTCAAAAGAAACACCATTGAACGATTACTTGAAAAGGAGATTGCACTGGTTGATTTAAATGGCTTGAAAGAGATAACATCCTCAAAAGGACTTGAGTGAATTGAGAATGGAAACTTGAGTCTTCTGAGATATCTTCAGCAATCCGGAATAATTGAGAGCGAGAGGTGAAAGATTAAGAGGTGCACCGGCATGGGAAAGCATTTGCAACAAGGAAAAGATATGATTGGCAAAGCTTGAATTGAATTCACCGGATAAAAAAAGAACGAAGAATGATGAACTAGAAGCTCCATTAGTATCTTCCTGAGAATCACCGGATAAGAACATTGAAAGAGAGGAGTAAAGAGGCTTCACATCCATAAGATGGATACTTGATAAAGAAATCCGAGTCCTTGAGAAACAAGGGTGGGAGGGTGGTTAAAACAAAAGCAACTTCGGACGGATGAAACAAACACCATTGAGAGAACTTAGAATTGATCTCACAAATGTTGAGATGATCGGATCCACTTGACAAGAAGCGCGCCGGTTGAAAAGGATTGACAAAACAATCTCGATGATCAAGAAGGATTAGTATTCACATAGAAATATGAGAACACCGCTTAGGAAAGGTATGGAATCAACACATGACATTGAAGCAACTTGAATACCACAACTGAAACAAAACAAATGATTGGCTTGCAGAAAAAGCCGAAACAAACATATGATAGAGATTTTGTCCGAAGTTTTTGTGGTGGGGCCCACACGGGCTCGATCGTACAGCACCATCATGTACAAGGCAATGCACATGACATATGAAGCGTCCCCGAGTAAGCATAGCCAAGGACTCTTTAAGACACAACGAGACCACTATAAAACCAACCGTGGATAGGCGGACCACTAGACGTCGAGCCCCAATCTCATATCATACATCTGTTGGAAAGATATCCTAGGAGCTACTTGAATTCCCACTTATAAACTCCCGAAACCTTTTGGTTATGCAATCAGGTGTTGGGGATACAGGGGAAGCATAGTATCTCACCCAAAACTAGCAAATCCTACATCCAGTTGTATCCATCCTTCAACACATAACCTAGAAACCTTCAGAAATCATTTACCTCAACCTTCGAAAAGCATCCATTATACGAGTTATGGCAATACTCCCGAACTCCTGCCCCAGTATTGGGTGGCGTCGAGGTTATCTCACCAACAACTGCATAAAAGAGATTTTCGATGTCACTCAGGTATTCCAGAACTACAATGATAAAATTGTGACGACAACACCTCGGAGCTCAACTCCCCGGGACACTGCCACAACCCCTAAATGTCAAGAGGCACGAAGAACAATGTTCTCGTCACAAAACCATCGGAACGATTCCAAGATACCCACGTGATCCTAATTTTTTTCGTGAAATTTGAGAAGAGAAGAGTCAAAACTCTACGCCAGGAGACCTCACCAGAGTGATGAAGGGACTGAGGAGTAAAAAGAATCCTACTCTCCAATATATATAACCCTATAAGACTCAAAACATTTTTCTAGACTCAACAACGCCAATGATTCGATCAAGCAGGGGGCTCCTAAGTTGGGGATGGCTCTGATTACCAACTTTTACGCGGGTATATGTGATGGCCTGGCTTATTAGGGATGATAGACTACTCATATCAACAAGGAATTCCTTCTTTTTCGGGAGCCCATTCGGACAGAACTCCAAAGTTAAGCATGCTCAGCTTGGAGTAGTGTTAGGATGGGTGACCGACCGGGAAGTTGCTCCCGGGTGCGCATGTGTGAGGACAAAGTGCACAAAAAAGACTAGTATTGATCTGTGGGGCCAGTCTAGATCCCGCCAGGAGTAACGACCACCAGCGGGTGTGTCCGGGGCGTTACAAGTTGGTATCACAGCTGACCCTCGCGGTTACACGGATGGTTGCGGACAGGTGCGTGGTCGTGTTGTTCATGACGTTTGTGACCCGTCGTGGCACACGGCATGCCACATGTACTGGACGGGAAGCACAGACGTATGTGCCAAGAGGGAATGTTCCTGTGGCCCGACAAGGACGTCGATTCCTCTGAGTGGGGGCGTATGTGATGGCCTGGCTTATTAGGGATGATAGACTACTCATATCAATAAGGAATTCCTTCTTTTCCGGGAGCCCATTTGGATAGAACTCCAAAGTTAAGCGTGCTCAGCTTGGAGTAGTGTCAGGATGGGTGACTGACCGGGAAGTTGCTCCCGGGTGCGCACGATTGAGGACAAAGTGCGCAGAAAAGACTAGTATTGATCTGTGGGGCCAGTCTAGATCCTGCCAGGAGTAACGACCACCGGCGGGTGTGTCCGGGGCATTACAGCCTGCCTGTCACCTTCTGGGAGCGCAAGAATTACCGCACCGAGCTCATCGACTTCGACGTCGCACACATCCGCCTGCCGTACAATGCCATCCTTGGGTATCCAGCCCTGGCCAAATTCATGGCAGTCACTCACCATGGCTACAACGTCCTCAAGATGCTAGGAATCGGGGGGATCATCACGGTCCCGTGCGAAGAAAGGGATGCAGTGTGCTCCCTTGATCGCGCCTTCCAAGCCGCGGCAGTCAACAACCCTGACAGCAGAAGTGAAGGCCCTCCGGAGACCATCCCCAAGAAGAAGCTACCACACCATGAAGGACCCCAAGAAGATGGCGCCGCATCAGGAGCCTCGTTAGGATCGGCGCCCGCTCCAGGGGCGACTCCCTCCACCGTATAGGAAAATGTGCCCGGCGCCCTCCTCAGGCAAGGCTCGGGGGCTCTCTTCTGGAGGGCCTCAGACCTTGCCAACCTCACGAGGGAGGCGCTTGGGCACCACTTGGAAGCGTGCTTCGCGGCACGTGTTCCTCAGGAGAGCATGGGGCAAGGAATGCCCACCACCCAGGAGTTCATCACAAAGACCACCCAAGAGCTACAAGACGCAAGAGCCATGCGTGGCGACGACCGCTCATAGAGTGTGGCTCACCACCCAGGCGAGGGTGCTGAGCTGCACGCCTGCATCGACATTCCAGGGCTCAACAGGGCCGCATCTCAGGAGCGCTTCCAGCCACCGCGCGCGGGCCTCTATGAGGGTCCACATCACAGCTTCGTTTGCATGCCCCTTGGCTTGTCGAACGTGGCGTCGGCCCATCAGCGCCATGTACGGCAAGTCCAGGCGGCTCAGGAGGCCAGGTTCAAAGCCGTTCGGTAGGAGATGGCGGCGGCCTTCAGGGAACCTCCTGAGCCCCCAGAGCCTCCCGAGGCTCAGGGTCCCGGTGGCTCATGAGGAGTCATTCCTTCAACGCGTGGCTTCAGCTGCACCAGCTCTACTTCGTCTACAGACCCAGGTGACATCTTCCAAGTTCATTTAAGCTAGGAGCGCCCCTCGGGCTACACTATTTCCAGGCCACGTGGGTCCGTCCCTGTGGCATGTATCCCTTTTGCTTATGTTCCTAAGTTTACCTCGCTGGGGGCGCCCCTCGGGCTGCATCATCCCCACGCAGCTCGGGCCAGACCCAGTGGCATGTACCTTCCTGCATTTATCTCAGGCAATCTGCTCTTCATGCTTAACCTGCCAACTGCTATCACCTGCTCGATCATCACCCCCCTCGGGGCCTCTACACAGGCACGGCGCTGGTGCATGGGTCTGTCCCTGCCACGACCGACAAATCTGAGTGGTCGAGCTCTGGCTCTCGGCACGCGCCGTGCACATCACCTCACCAGGCCCTCAGTGCCTTCACTTCATCCGGACCAACCAGCGGCAGGCAGGCAGCAGTAACGGCAAACCATGTTTCTCCTTATGCCAGTTCATAGGAACCCCGCAGGAGGGATAGCATGCGGCACCATGAGTCTCCTTTCCTCTCGTGCGACTCACTTGCGGGTTAAAAGGGGGGATCCTGAGCATCGCGACTCAGGAGCTCTTACTGGCTCTCCAGCCCTCACCCCCTGGCCTTGATCACGGCATCGCGACCTGGCATACCAGTGGCGGCTGAGCTCTCTCGAGGGACGGGACCTGAGGACGTAGAGCATTAAGATGAGCTCGGGAGAAGGAAAACTTGCACGGGCCGGCCTAGCTATATCGCGTAAGTTGGCGCACAGCCCTAGCGCAACATCAGGAATCACCGCGAAATCGTCAAGATAAGTCTCGCCCTTGGATCAGCGAAATATTTTGGGCCTGATAGTCGCTCACGCCATGCCGCAACCCCATTGCGACCAAGTCATCTTCCTTTCTTCCCTTGCCATGGCCGCTTGTGCACTAAGGGGGATCTCCTGAGCATCGCGCCCCAGGGGCTCTTACTGGACCTCAGGCCGCGCACCTCATGGCCTTGACCACGGCATCATGACCTGGCATACCAGTGACAGCTGTAGCCGCCTTGGGACCGGGACCCGTCAGCGTAGGGCAACAAGCTATCGCGAGGAAAGAAAGGGGAGGCCGAGCCTTAACGGGACGCGCGTTCGTCAAATCTTCATGACAAGGAAAATAGGTACAAAGGCATTGCAGATCCTTACATGCCCCCACGGGGTAATTCATGATCCTTCATAGGAAACAAAAGCTATTGCTAAGGGGGATCCTATCGACATCCTCCCGTGGCGGACACCATCATCAACAGTGGGCCACGGGAGCCCAGCGCCAACCCCATCCAGATCAGCAGCGGCGGCTGCCGGACGCCGCAGCCTTGCCCCGGGCATGGCGAGAGCTCGGGGGCAGGGGGGGACGTAGCTGTCGCCGCTTGTCTCCAGAGTCTCGTAGAGCTCAAGAGAACTGCTGGACTCCCAAGGGCAGTTGCTGCTGGAGTAGTCGCGGGCGGAGCGCGCATCAGCCTTGCGGTCTTCTCCAGAGGAGCACTCTAGGCGGCGGCCCTCAGCATCGAAGACCTTGAAGAAAAGCATGGACACGCCGTCATACTCGAAGTGGATCGCGAGGGCACCCCTCGCGCGACAGATTCGTGCAATCTCGCCCCAGCCACGAGTCATGAAGATTTTGCGAGTGGGGACCGCTTCGACCTTCACCCTGATCGCCGGAGTGCCACAATTGGCATGCTGCAGCCAGAACTCGAGAGGCCCCCCTCGGCGGCATCATGTCGGAGAAGAACCATGGGAAGCGAATCCAGGAGTTTGGAGGCGTCGGCGTCCACAGCACCAGCTCATGCGAGGAGTCCGCCACATGGACGGCCCGCGTCGCCGAGGCACGGCGACCCCGGGGGCGGTGTGGGTGATGCTGCTCGCCGCTTCATCCTCCCGAGCCTACGGCTTGGGCGTACAGGGGTAGTACTGGGTACCCCGGTGGAGGCCGCACGCGCAAAGGCCTCGCCACCACCTGCATCGCCGCCTCATCACGACGATGGATTGGCCTCTTCTTGGGCGGGAGCAGCTCCGGGGCATCCCGGGGAGCTTTCCCCTTCTCCTCGGCGGAGAATCTTCTGATGGGCGCCATTGGAGCAAGCAGTGGAGCAAGAAGGAAGAAGCAAGCAAGGAAGAGATGGGAAACGGGGGCTCTGCCCCCCTCCCCATTTATAGTAAGAGAAAACCAACCAGCGTCTCCCACGATCACAGGTAATGATGGTTTCCCTTGCATGTTGCAGGGACTCGTCAAGTCGTGCAGTCGCCGAAGCAGCGTGGGGAAGCGGGGACGCCCACGTCCAATCAACTGCCACGCGTCAACCGAGGTCGCAGGCATTGGGGTCCCGCGGTGCTCCAAACTTGCCCCTTGGCTTCGCCGCGAAGCCAAGCCCGTGCGCACCTTGGGCCCAGGGGCTACTGTCGGCATTCTGGGAACGGGGGTCCTCAGACTTGCCTGCCTGCGGCCCGCGGCGTGGCTGAGCCAGTAGGCCGTACGACCCATCTTCACAAACAAAGCACCGAAGACCCTCGCGAGGGGCCAAGCCTCGCGAGGCGAACGATGCAAGACCTCCTCTGGAGTGGCCTAGCTAGCCAGGCTCATGAGGAGCGGAGATATCAAGGCGAGGCGAACCTCACGAGGCTCTCATGACATGAGCCGTGACGATCGACACCAGGCGGGCGCCAGGCGGGCGCCAGCGCGCACAGCGTCCTTGTTTCCTCTTTGGTGCAAAGGGGAGCAAGCACAGCCGCAGAGTACCAAGGCTTCAGGCAAAGGTTGCCATTTTCGTGCAACAAGACCAAGACCATGGACTGCAAGACGGAGGTCACCGTGGAGCCCAGAGCAGCGTCACCACCAGAATTTTGTGCAGGCGAAGACTACTTTTGTCAGGATAGCTTGTACTAGTTGTCCCCCTTCAAATTAGCCCGCCATTGTTGGCTCCCTTCCCGCTCGATATTTGGGAAGAGGACCAGGGCCACTATAAATAGGACTAGCCACCATAGTAGGGGCACAGACTCATCAGGCCCAGAGACACACACAAGTTCATACGCACAAGAACACCTCAACCTCAGGAGGCCGTTCTCCCCTTGTATTGTTCATCATCAGCCCAAGAGGCAATCCACCACCACACTGGAGTAGGGTATTACACCACAACGGTGGCCCGAACCAGTATAAACCCTGTGTCCTTCTGTGTTGTGAGTTCGTCGAGTTCGTCCACAAGATTCTAGCGAGCTAGAGCGTAGATCGGTTGGAGGGAAAGACTTTGCACGCACCCCAGTGTTCAAACCTTAAGGGTTTGCCAGGACCCCATACCCCGACAGGCCGTGCTGCCGCGGAGGCCTCACCGCCCCCTACTACTCCCACCGCTAGCCAGGCCATCCCTCAACTCACCCACACCCCCTGTTATTCTACGGTGATGGCAGCCTCACACCGAAGCCGAACCAGTGAACCCTCGTACTCCTCTCCGCGTGGGCATCCACTGCCACGCCGTCCCCTTCCAGCGCCTCGCCGTCATCCACCTCCCTGGTGCTCTCGACGCGGCGTGGTCAACGTGGTTAAGGAACGACATCCATTGGAAGAGTATTGTACGTGTAGAGGCTAGTAGCTGGGTCCACGGCCGCAGCAAGGAAGTGCATATTTATTACGCGGAAAATAATGATTCCTCCACCTGATAGCTGGGACCCACCGGACGGGCCACTGTATTTCACAAAAAACATTCACCTCTGACTGCTGGGACCCACCAGCTACATCTTCGCACGCAAGGAAGTGCCTGACAGTCGGGACCCACCCGGGCGAAGCGTACATATCGTTGTCATTCTGGTCGCGAACGTGTATGTATATACTGGTCATACTAGAGGCGCACACGTGTCGTAGTGGAGGCGCGCACGTAGCATGTACACGTACGTCCAATGATCAGGGTGCAAGAAAATAAATACGGCCACGTACGTACATACGGGCGAGGTCTCGAACGCCTACTCGCGCATACGTACGGCCAGGGCTCGTGTACATGGTTGCGTCGGAACGAAGAAACTGTGTTGTCATCGTGTTCATGGGGAGGCAACGGAATGCGTCGTGTTCATCGGGAGGCAACTAAATGCATGTTGTTCATCGGGAGCCAACCGGCTTGGATGGAGCTGCCGATCGAAATGAGGCCTGGCATACCGCAAAATGGAGGAAACAGCCTTGTGTTCGACCGACCATGGTCGAAACGGGATCCTGTTCATTGGGAGGGGTCTGGCGTACCGCAAAATGGAGGAAACATATCTCCTATGGTGGAAACGGGGTCCTGTTGATCGGGAGGGGTGTGGCGTACCGCAAAACTGAGGAAACAGACTTGTGTTGGAGCGCTACGGTCGAAACGGGTGTCCTGTTCATCGGGAGGGGTGTGGCGTACCGCAAAACGGGACTCTACCGATATTGTTCATCTCCACCATTGAATTGCTCCATGGGCTCCTGTTCATCCAGCCTCCCCCGAGCGCTCCTCCACCGGCTACTGTTCAACCACCCTTCTCCACGGGGTCCTGTTCAACCACCCCTCCACGGGGTACTGTTCATCCAGCCCTCCACCGGCTACTGTTCAACCAGCCCTCCACGGGGTCGTCCTATTCATCCAGCCCTCCACAGGGTCCTGTTCATCCACTGGCTCGATCGATCGGGGTCCTGTTCATGCAGCGGCA
Source organism: Triticum urartu (assembly GCF_056163025.1). Lineage (NCBI taxonomy): Eukaryota > Viridiplantae > Streptophyta > Magnoliopsida > Poales > Poaceae > Triticum > Triticum urartu. The sequence continues at coordinate 365,561,124 of NC_141875.1, forward strand.
ACGACCTCTACTACCACGGGTCCTGTTCATCCAACCCCCACTAGGAACTGTTCATCCAAACCCCCCCAACAACGCTCATTGTTCATCCAGAGGCATCATTGATCGGCTACAGTTAGCAGCAGTAGCGAAGGAATCACTCGGGTTCAGTTAACAGCAAGGGATCGATCGATCGCTCGGGTTCAGTAACACGTAGCCTGCAGTGCAATCGCTCGGGTTCAGTTAGAGCCCACCGGCTCACTCGGGTTCAGTTAGAGCGCAACGCCTCGCACACACACGCGTGCGTATGAGAGAAATGCGCATTGCTCGGCCCCCGACCACCCACCATAACCGGGAACTCCCCCGATATTTTCCTCGCCCTCGCTTCTACCATGGTTTTCTCCGTCATGGATGACCCAAATAATGTCATGCAGCTGGGTCTCCGGCCCATCCAGGATGAAAAGCCCATTTTCTGTCATGATTTTTTGTCATAGAAGTAGGACCCCACCACATCTATGATGATATCAGGTTTTGTCACAATTATCGTCATAGAAGTGTCATAAGCATGACAAAGAATTTGCGTTCGGCCCAAAATGTCACGGATGTGTCCTTTTTTGTAGTGTTTGGTCATACATGTATGTCGCCATGACTTACCATAAGACGGACCGATGAATATATCGTTTAGTCAAACGATAGCTATTGTTGTCGATAAACCGCTTGGGCCAATAGATTGAACCATCATAAAAATCACACAAGAGGGACCATAAAACCAGCACCTCTTGCATGTGGCGCAAAATAATGTACGTTGGGAAGGGGTGATGTTTGTTTTCAATATAGAATAATGTACAATTTAGATGTGGTGCCTACCTCTTGATACAGACAACAACCATGAAGGCAAGGCAGTTAATGACGAGATGCGCATGGTATGATGTAGGTCGAACCCAGCAATCCGAGCATGTGGGAGGGAATCCTGACAAAACATGAGCTCGAGCTTTGGTTGAGCGACATGTGACAGTGACCGGACCTAACACGAACTAGGAGGAATCCATTCATGGCTAACACATACCCCTCATTATCGGTCAAAGGGATAATATATATGCACTCAGAGAGCCCATAGATATGCGTGTCGTCACAAAAAACCGCACAAGGGAGACGTGGTCGATCAGAATGTATGGGTACGGTGGTGTGTGATGTGTTTAAATCCCAAATGCACAACTTCGATGGGCCACCAACTACATTATGAACTGAACATCGTACCTGACTCCAAGCCTGGTTCAATACGTATGATGTCAGTTTCCCAACTTTGAGGCGGCGGCGGCGGGGGAGGGGGGGGTCATCCCACGCATGCACGCAAATTTATTTGTCTAGCACGGGACACATCTATATCTATATCTATATCTATATCTATACCCCTATATAGTGTGCAAATAACTTTGAAAGTTGGTCATTGGATGAAGCCAATCCGACGGTATAGATATGGCAAATCCGAGCACTACTGACCGTTGGATATCATCTACATTCCACCAGATTCTGCCACATGTACAATCTAGAAAACTCCATGGCTGAACTTAAGCATAATGCACAAACCTCAAAACACAAGCACTTCTCCATTGTTCTCTAGAATCTTCCATATCTTAATTGCCGAAACCATTTTTTTCTAAATAAATTGTCACTTTTTGTTTTTACTCTATGCTTTACAATGCAAAATTCCATGAATCTTAATATAGATTTTTTTATAAAACTAATTGATTTTGGTTGAGATGAACTATAAGAATTAAACGAACATCTACGTCATGCATATATGACTCAAAGCATACATGCTATAGTGTGGTATTTATTCATAATTTGGTTACCAAATCTCATGTGTGCAATGCACGTGTACCTTACTAGTATCAATAGGAAACCATCATGGTCAAACCCTTCTCGGTGTTGGGTCAAAGGGATAGATTGTGCCCCCTAATTGTTGGTAAAGGATAGTATATATACCTCGGGGAGCCCATAGATATGTGTCGCGTCTATAAGCTGCACAAGGGAGACATGCTCGAGAAGAACACCCTGTCCCCTATACCCTACATGCAACCTGAAAAAGGTTTATTTAATCGCCATGACAGGTCAAGTTAATCATTCTTTAATTTTTTAGAGCAAAAAATAACCCATAAAAACATAGTAGGTTTATATAATCTCCATGAAAGATCAAGTCAACCATTCTTTAATTTTTTAGAGCAAAACATAACCCATAAAAACATATTAGAAAAACAAGGATCCCATGGTTTATATAAATGCCATGATAGGTCGCTATAGAGTTATAATATATCTCTATAATGACTGTGTCATGGCATTTAAATTAAGCTTGAGTTATGCAACTTCCCACCGGGTCACCCATCCTTGGACTACTCCAGCCTAGGCATGCTTAACTTCCGTGTTCTATTCGACTAGCCTGGCGGATGGGAAGACGCCCCTTGCTGATAAGAATTGCCTCCTTGCTATTAAGGCATTTCACGCTGGTCACCCTATGGGACCTACTCCCTCCTATCACACACATTTGTGCTTTTAGAAACTGTGTGGGATATTTACATGGCCGGTGTGTCACCGCTAGCCTTCAATGAGCACTGACACTGGTAGCAGGAAAATGGTGGGAGAAGAGGTGGGAAACCGATGAGAGGACTGGCAAGAAACGGTAGCCTGTTTAGAAAACCTAGTAGAGAAGGAAGCGTGAGCAGCACAACGCATGCGCACAGTTCTTACCCATGTACTGCATGTGTCGTCGAAAGGGCTCAGGGTTGCCATTCGATCTAGGAGCATCCAATGATGCACACATACGATCCATGGGGTTTAGGTTCTGGCCAATCAGAACGCACGACTCAGATCGCGCGCGCAGCAGGGGGAGGGGGGCATCGGCCACGGTTTGGTTGGCACACAGCTTTTGTGAGTAAACCGTGTGCTATTTGAAAACATTTCGTGAGAAGAATCTCGGCTTTTAAATCCCCGTAAATCCAGAACTAACCTGAAAATCATGAAACCTGGCATGGTGTCACGACACGGCACATATATATCAAGGAATTTTTTTCGTCCATTTTGGCGCAAGTTTTATTACAAGCCTCTTACAAACTAGAGCTTCTCTCAAAGAAGCCTCATGGTTCCGATAGGGAAACGTGTCTTCCTTGTGGGCAAAACGTAACCACTGCCTCAATTTTCCTTGTATTTTCTTCTACGGGCAACATGGAATGACAGTATATTCATGCTGAAATTTAAACTTATTCAGGCTTCATTTGGCCTTTTGATACACTAATTGAGTTTCTTAGGCATTTAATGTCCATAATTCAAATCTGATCTTCAAATACATGCTCCAGTTCACCAAATGGCTAGAAAATTTATACATGTGTCCTTGGGTGCATGTTTAGTTCCCATGCCAGGAATGGGAACGAATTACAACCGTACCCGTGTCCTGGCTCGTCCTAAAACATTTGGAATCTCGGTTTTTAAATCCACGTAAATCCTAAACTCACCAGAAAGTCATCAAAGGTGGCATGGTGTCACGTCATGGCACATATATGTCATGGTAAAAACATTGTCCAATTGGGGCCAAGCTTTATTACAAACCTCTTGCAAACCAGAGCTTCTCTCAAAGAAGCCTCGTGGTTCCGACAGGGAAACGTGTTCCCCTTGTGGGCGAAACTTAATCACTACCTCTTTTCGCCTTGTACTTTCTTCCACGGGCAAAATGGAACGACATGATATCCGTGCTGAAATTTAAACTTATTACGGGTTCGTTTGGCCTTTTTATACACTAATTGAGTTTCCTAGGCATTTAATGTCCATAATTCAGATATGAACTACAAATACATGCTCCAGTTCACCAAAATGGCTATAAAAATTATAGATGTGTCCTTTGGTGGATGTTAAGTTCCCATGCCAGGAATGGGAATGAATTACAACCGTACCCGTGTCTTGGCTCGTCCTCAAACATTTGGAATCTCGGTTTTTATATCCCCGTAAATCCTAAACTCACCAGAAAGTCATCAAAGGTGGCATGGTGTCACGTCATGGCAGATATATGTCATGGTAAAAACATTGTCCAATTTGGGCCAAGCTTTATTACAAACCGGAGATTCTCTCAAAGAAGCCTCATGCTTCCGATAGGGAAACGTGTTCCCCTTGTGGGCGAAACGTAATCACTGCCTCTTTTCGCCTTGTATTTTCTTCCACATGCAACATGGAACGACATGATATCCGTGCTGAAATTTAAACTTATTCAGGTTCGTTTGGTTTATTATACACTAATTGAGTTTCCTAGGCATTTAATGTCCATAATTCATATCTGAACTACAAATACATGCTCTAGTTCACCAAAATGGCTAGAAAAATTATAGATGTGTCCTTGGGTGCATGTTTAGGTCCCATGCCGGGAATGGGAACGAATTACAACCGTTCCGATGTCCTGGCTCGTCCTCAAACATTTCGAATCTCGTTTTTTAAATCCCCATAAATCCAAAACTCACCAAAAAGTCATCAAAGGTGGCATGGTGTCACTTCATGGCACATATTTGTCGTGGTAAAAAGATTGCCAATTTGGGCTAAGCTTTATTACAAACCTCTTACAAACCGGAGCCCGTCGCAAGAATCCTCATGGTTTCGATAGGAAAACATGTCCCCTTGTGGGCCAAACGATAATCGCTCCCTCTTCTAACTCGTATTTTGTTCTACACGCAACACGGAACAATGGGAGATTCGCGCTGAACTTCAAAATTATTCAAGGTTTGTTTGACCTTTTTTATGCATTAATTGAGTTTTCTAGGCATTTAATATCCATAATTCAAATCCGAACTAAAAATACATGCTCCAGTGCACCAAAATGGCTAGAAAAATGTACATGTTTCCTTGGGGTGCATGTCTAGGTACCATGGAACGAATGGGAACGAATTCAACCGTCTCGCCATCCTGGCTTGGCCACAAACATTGCGAATCTCAATTTTTAAATCTCTGTAAATCCAAAACTCAGCAGGAAATCATGAAACTTGGCATGGTGTCACTACATGGTACATATAATTGTCTAATTTAGGTGAAGCTATATTACAAGCCACTTACAAACCGGAGCCTGTCGCAACCCTCATGGTTCCGGTAGGGAAACATGCCCCTCTTGTGGGCGAAATGATAATCATTGCCTCTTCTCGCCTTGAACTATGTTTTCTACAGGCAACATAGAATAATAGGAGTGTCGGATTGAAATTTAACCATACTCGATGGCGTGCATGCAGCTATTTGATTAGATGGGACGAGTGCGAGAAGTCTGCCGTGAAGCCTCGACGGGACACGTGCAAGCAGTCCGTTGCGCAGGCTCGATGGATGCATGCATCCTGTCCACATCGCGGGCTTGACGGGACACATGCGAGCAGCAAGGCCGCCCATCCTCATTGGGAAGCGAGTGTCGGCGTTCTGGGAACAAGGGTCCCCAGACTTGCCTACCTGCGGCCCACGGCGTGGCTAAGCCATCAGGCCGTACAGCCCATCCTCATCACCAAGGCATCCAAGACCCTCGCGAGGGTCCAAGCCTCGCGAGGCGAATGACGCAAGACCTCCTCTGGAGTAGCCTAGCCAGGCAAGCTCACGTGGAGCAGAGATATCAAGGCGGGGAAAACCTCACGAGGCCCTCGTGACGTGAGCCATGATGCACGACACTAGGCGGGCGCCAGCGTGCGCAGCGTCCTTGTTTCCTCTTTGGTGCTAAGGAGGCCAGTGCAGGAGAAGAGTACCGAGGCATCAGGCAAAGGATGCTATATTGGTGCAACGAGACCAAGACAAGGAGGACGGCAAGACGGAGGTCATCGTGGAGACCAAGACGGCGTCACCGCAAGAGCTTTTCGCACGCGAAGACCACTTTTGTCAGGATAGCTTGTACTAGCTGTCCCCTTTCAAATTTGCCCGCCGTTGTTGGCTCCCTTCCCGCTTAATTTTTGGGAAGAGGACCAGGGCCTATATAAGTAGAGCTAGCCACCATAGTAGGGGACGCTGAGCTGAGCTGAGCTGGGCTGATCGCATCTCATCTCATCTCACCCCATCCCATCTTAGCTTGATCCAATCCGATCGAGAGCCTACTCACAAGAACACCTCAACCTCAGGAGGCTATTATTCCCTTGTACTGTTCATCACTGCCCTGGAGGCAATCCACCACCAACACACTAGAGTAGGGTATTACACCACAACGGTGGCCGGAACCAGTATAAACCTCGTGTCTTCCTGCGTTGCTAGTTCATTGAGTTCGTACGCAAGATCTTTGCGAGCAAGGGCGTAGATCGGTAGGGAGGAAAGACTTCGCGCGCACCCCAGTGTTCAAACCTTAAGGGTTTGCCGGAACCCCACATCCGACATTTGGCGCGCCAGGTAGGGGCGCGCCGTAGCTTCCCTTCCATCAGTTCATCGCTCTGTCGCTCCATCGTCTCCATGGCGGACGCTCGCCGTGCTCGAGCTGAGCGTCGGGCTGCCCTCACCGCCCGTGTCGCTCAGACGGCTCCCGTCAGCGGGCCAAGTCACCGTTCTCCGTCTCCCACCGCCAACGCTGCCACTGGCCCGGCGGGGAACGAGCAGAAGGCGTCCTCGCTGCATCCTTCGGTGCGGCAGGACGGCCGCACCGCCACTCCATCGCTGACCCCGGCCGGTTCTTCGTCTCACGCGCACCGCGCTCCCATGGAGGCACGGGCCGCGCTCCTCGCGGCGGACGAGCTCCTGCGCTACCGCCCCACCAACGACCTCTACGAGGAGTGGCTTGACCGCGTCGCCGAGCTCGTCCGCGCCGCCGGGGGCTCTCTGGCGCCATCCCACTCTCTGCCTCCCCCTCAACCAGCCGCGGGCGACGGGGTTCATGGCATGCCTCCACCACCTCAGCCCCAAGACGGCGCCTTGGCGCCAAGGCGCGCGGCACCGCGGCATGATCCACCGCGCCCGGCGCCCGCGTGCGAAGAGAGAAGCTGCCAAGAAATTCCGCGGCCACGAGAAGCTGCACCTGCGCTCCCCGCGCCACTTCGTCAAGACCACGCATCGCCCGCAGCGGTGCAGCGCGGACCACGTTAAGACCAAGCTCCACTTCTGAAGCGGGCCCCGGCAACCACGGCTGGCTGCCGTGCCTTCACCCCCGAGCTGTGTAGCGTCGCCTGGCCGGGCAAGTTCAAGCCGGATCTGCCTCCTCGCTACGGCAGTACCGCCGATCCCTTGGAGTTCCTACAACTCTATGAGCTGAGCATCGAAGCGGCCAACAGCGACGAAAAGGTCATGGCGAACTGGTTTCCCATGGCTCTCAAGGATGGAGCTTGCTCCTGGCTCCTGAACCTGCAGCACGGCTCAATCTCCTCCTGGGACGAGATGCGCGACCGCTTCGTCGCCAACTTCTAGGGCACCCGCGACCGCCCACCGGCCGTGGGTGATCTACGCCGCATCAAGCAGCAACCAGGATAGACCCTCCAGAAGTACATCCAGCGCTTCAACAACACCCGCCTCAAGATCCCCAAGGTCACGGATGAGGCCATCATCTCCGTGTTCTCCGACGGCGTCCGTGACGTCAAGATGAAGGAAGAGCTCGCCATCCATGAGGAGCTCTGCACATCTCAGGAGCTGTTCAACCTGGCGACCAAGTGCGCAAGAGCTGAGGAGGGGCGCCTCTCTCTCCTTGAGCTGCAAGCCATGGGCGCGGTGGAGAAGAAGGCCAAGGCCAAGGACGTGATGCGCAAGGAGGCAGCTGTGCTCGCAGTGGAGCCCGACATCAAGAGGGGCAGAGATCAGCCCGAGTCATCCAAGAACGGCTGACCGTTCTGCGCCTTCCACAAACTGAACACCCACAACACCAGTGACCGTCAAGAGCTCAGAGTAATAGGAGAAGGATGCTATGGTCGACGCCCCGAGCGCAACAACCAGCGCTACGGCCGTGGAGGAGGACGTGGAGGCGGACGCTGGGACGACCGTGGCCCGCGCCAGGAGTGGCGCGACCAGCCTCGTAAGGACCGCTGGCAGGGCCAACCTCGCGAGGGCGCCTGTAGGGACCCGCCGTGTGAAGATTGCCCCCAGGGCAACGCCGGTCTTCCCCCGCTGCCGCCACCAAGTAGGAACGACGACCACCACCAGGACGAGGGGGCTGGGGGAGGTGAACGCGGTGCTCCCCAAACTCAAGGCCACACGCCCGCTCAGGTGGTCCCAATGCGCCACCACTTTTAACTTGGCGGATCAGCTCAAGTGCGCAGCCACCGCTGGCGCCCTCCCTATGCTGTGTTCCTGAGTCATCAGCAATGTGCAGGTCACCAAGACCCTCATCCACGGCGGCGCAGGGCTCAACGTCCTGTCCGTCAACATGTTCGACAACCTCCAAGTGCCTTATGAACAGCTCCAGCCCACCAAGCCTTTCTCAGGAGTGACCGACGGCTCCACCACACCGATAGGGAAGGTCCGTCTGCCCATCACCTTCGGGGAGCGCAAGAGCTACCGCACCGAGCTCATTGACGCCAACGTAGCTCTCATCCACCTACCGTACAATGCTATCCTCGGGTATCCAGCCCTGGCCAAGTTCATGCCAGTCACTCATCACGGCTACAACGTTCTCAAGATGCCAGGAAGCGGAGGAATCATCACGGTCCCATGTGAGGAGAGGGATGCGGTGTGCTCCCTCGAGCGCGCCTTTCAAGCCACAACAATCGACGACCCCGATAGCAGAAATGAAGGCCTGATGGAGGCCATCCCCAAGAAGAAGCAGCCACGCCGTGTAGGACCTCAGGAGGATGGCATCGCGGAAGGAGCCTCATTAGGACCAGCGCCTGCTCCAGGGGCGCCTCCCTCCATCGCATAGGAAGGCGCGCTCGGCGCCCTCCTCAAGCAGGGCTCAGGGACTCTCTTCAGGAGGGCCTCAGACCTTGCCAACCTCACGAGGGAGGCACTTGGGCAACACTTGGAGGTGTGCTTCGCAGCTCGTGACCCTCAGGAGAGCACAGGGCAAGGAGTGCCCACCACTCAGGAGTTCATCACCAAGACAACCAGGAACTGCAAGAAGCAAGAGCCATGCGCGGCGATAGCCGCCAACGAGGCGCAGCCCCGCATCCTGGCGAGGATGCTGGGCTGCGTGTCTGCATCGACGTCCCAGGGCTCAACAGGGCCGCATCTCAGGAGCGTTTCTGGCCTTCGCGTGTGGGCCGCTGCGAGGGCCCGCCGCACAGCTACGTCCGTATGCCCTTTGGCTTGCCGAGCGTGGCGTCGGCCTATCAGCGCAATATGCCACATGTCCTGGCAGCTCAGGAAGCCAGGTACCACGCCATTCTGGAGGAGATGGAGACGGTCTACAGGGAACCTCCCGATCCCCCAGAGCCTCCCGAGGCTCAGGGTTCTGGCAGCTCATAAGGAGTCATTTCTTCAACGCACGCCTTCATCTGCACCAACTCTACTTCGTCTAGAGAACCAGGTGACATCTTCCTAGCTCGTTTAGCTGGGAGCGCCCCTCGGGCTGCATTATTCCCAGGCCATGTGGGTCCGTCCCTGCGGCATGTACCCCTTTTGCTTATGTCTTCATCTTACCTTGATGGGGGCGCCCCTCGGGCTGCATCATCCGCAAGCCGCTTGGGCCGGACCCAGTGGCATGTATCTTCCTCCGTTTATCCAAATTGATCTGCTCTCCATGCTTAACCTGCCAACTGCTGTCACCTGCTCCATTGCCACCCACCACGGGTCTGTTCGTCCTATGCAATTCGCTTGCACGTTAAAAGGGGGCTCCCGAGCATCGCGACTCAGGAGCTCTTACTGGCTCTCCAGCCCTCACCCCTGGCCTTGACCACGACATCGCGAGCTGGCATACAAACGATGGCTGAGCTCGCTCAAGGGCCGGGACGTGAGGACGTAGAGTGCTTGCATCTAACCGCCTTGCAGGGACATACAGTCACCAAGACTGAAGACCAGGCGCAATCCGCCTTGAGGTAGGGCCTCGTGAGTCCCGCGCTGGCTCACGAGTGCCCAGATACACCTCGCAGCCCTGCTGTGCAAGCCACGTGTCAGGGCGGGGCTGTACACGCCCCGGGTGCTCCTCCTGGAGGGCCCCCCCATCCCACGCCCAAGTGGAAGCACCATGCTCCGCACTGGCTGTCAACACTGCCGAGGAGTGGCTATGCCCGTGCATAAGCGGAAGCACTATGCTCCGCGTTGGTGATAAACAACTAACGGCGGCCCCACGGTCGTACCAACCTCAAGGAGCCCAGAGCTCAGCGCCCAGCCTCACCACAACGCCTCCCCTTGGGAGAGCCGCACAAGGGGATTGCGCTTGGGTTACGCCCAAGTGCACGCCATCCAACCAGGTCCCCTGGACCTGGGCGTCGCGCGCCCCTCCCGAGGCCTCGGCGAGGGCAGGTATGGAAATTGTGTGCACGTCAAGGGGGACTCCTGAGCATCACGACTCAGGAGCCTAATTGGTCACGTAGCCCCTCACTCCTTGGTCCGTCCTGGTCTCCGGTCGGCCCAATGGTGGTTGAGGTATGCGCGTGGCCGGGCTCTGCCGACGTAGAACATTGATCTATCCTCGCGAACTCTCCCTATATGCTGTTTGCGTGTCATGGGGAACTCTTGAGCATCGCGACTCAGGAGCCTAACTGGTCACGTAGCCCCTCACTCCTTGGTCCGTCTTGGTCTCCGGTCGGCCCAATGGCGGTTGAGGTATGCGCGAGGCCGGGCTCTGCCGACGCTGAATGCAAAGCAAATAGGAAGGAAGTCACAAAATCTCGAAGCAAATATTACAAGCATATTGTTCTCACAATACCAAATGAAAAGTCTAAACGCCTCCACGAGGCCTGATACATGTCGCAGGAACGAAACGGGAAGAATAGTCACAGGTCACCCCTAGGTATTGACATCGCCCGCGGAAGGTGCTCCCTCGTGGGCAACGATGTTCTCACCTTCACCACCAGCCGTAGGATCCACGGCGTCGCCAGACAGAGGATCGGAGACAAAGCCGCGGAACCTCCCCAGCAAGGCCTCCACTTGACCTTGTATAGCCATGGCGGCAGCTTCGCAGTGATCTTCAGCCACATGCTCCAGCAGCTCGTCAAGGCGAGAACTGGGGTCACGGAGGTGCAGATGGCTGAAGACGCGAGTCAGTGCGGCAGAAGACAGGACGCGAGCTTCTGCCTCCGCCATGGGACCGAGGCCGTCAACGACCTCCTCAAGCGCCTTGATGACCCACAAGTATAGGGGATCTATCGTAGTCCTTTCCATAAGTAAGAGTGTCCAACCCAACGAGGAGCATAAGGAAATGATAAGCGGTTTTCAGCAAGGTATTCTCTGCAAGCACTGAAATAATAGGTAACAGATAGTTTTGTGATAAGATAATTGGTAACGACCAACAAGTAATAAAAGTAAATAAATTGCAGCAAGGTGTCCCAATCCTTTTTGTCGCAAAGGACAAGCCTGGACAAACTCTTATATATAGAGAAAAGCGCTCCTGAGGACACCTGGGAATATCGACAAGCTAGTTTTCATCATGTTCATATGATTCGCGTTCGGTACTTTGATAATTTGGTATGTGGCTAGACCGGTGCTTGGGTACTGCCCTTACTTGGACAAGCATCCCACTTATCATTAACCTCTATTGCAAGCATCCGCAACTACAACAAAAGTATTAAGGTAAACCTAACCATAGCATGAAACATATGGATCCAAATCAGCCCCTTATGAAGCAACGCATAAACTAGGGTTTATGCTTCTGTCACTCTAGCAACCCATCATCTACTTATTACTTCCGAATGCCTTCCTCTAGGCCCAAATAATGGTGAAGTGTCATGTAGTCGACGTTCACATAACACCACTAGAGGAGACACACCATACATCTCATCAAAATATCGAACGAATACCAAATTCACATGACTACTAGTAGCAAGACTTCTCCCATGTCCTCAGGAACAAACATAACTACTCACAAAGCATATTCATGTTCATAATCAGAGGGGTATTAATATGAATATAGGATTTGAACATATGATCTTCCACCAAATAAACCAACTAGCATCAACTACAATTAGTAATCAACACTACTAGCAAACCCCACAGGTACGAATCCCGGGTTTAGAGACAAGAATTGGATACAAGAGATGAACTAGGGTTTTGAGAGGAGATGTTGCTGGTGAAGATGTTGATGGAGATTGCCCTCTCCCGATGAGAGGAGCGTTGGTGATGACGATGGCGATGATTTCTCCCTCCCGGAGGGAAGTTTCCCCGGCAGAACAGCTCCGCCGAAGCCCTAGACTGGTTCCACCAAGGTTCCACATTGTGGCGGCGGAATCTCGTACGGAAAGATGGCTTATGAATCTTTCCTCATCGAAAGACTCCATATAGCATAAGATGACCATCGGAGGGCCACCAAGGGGCCCACGAGGTAGGGGGCGCGCCTAGGGGGGTAGGGCGCGCTCCCACCCTCGTGGGCAGGGTGTGGCCCCCCTAGTGAACTTCTTGCGCTCAGTATTTATTATACATTCTAAAAATGACTTCCGTGAAGTTTCAGGACTTTTGGAGCTGTGAAGAATAGGTCTCTAATATTTGCTCCTTTTCCAGCCCAAAATCCCAGCTGTCGGCATTCTCCCTCTTTGTGTAAACCTTGTAAAATAAGAGAGAATAGGCATAAGTATTGTGACATAATGTGTAATAATAGCGCATAATGCAATAAATATCGATATAAAAGCATGATGCAAAATGGACGTATCAATTCCCCCAAGCTTAGACCTCGCTTGTCCTCAAGCAAAAGCCGAAATCGAAAAATATGTCCACATGTTTAGAAATAGAGGTGTCGATAAAAATAAAATACGGACATGAGGGCATCATGATCATTCTTAGAACAACAACTTATATAATTCTTGTCATATGATCTCTTATGCTAAAGTAACAATTCAATCACAATTTCAAGTATGAATCATAAACTTCATTGTAAACTAACAAACTATAATCTCAGTCATTGGAGCAATTGCAATTTATCATAGCATAGGAAAGAGTCAATATAAGAGCTTTTCAGCAAGTCCACATACTCAACTATCATATAGTCTTTCACAATTGCTAACACTCACGCAATACTTATGGGTATGGAGTTTTAATCGGACACACAGAAAGATAGGGGCTTATAATTTTTCCTCCCAACGTTTTACCTCAAGGGTAATGTCAACAATAATAGTTCATGAAAACTCACATCAAATTAGCCATATATACCAAGATCTTTCCAACATGTTGTGCTTGCCAAAAGATAAAATGTAAAAAGGAAGGGTGAAGATCACCATGAATCTTATGTAAGGTAGGAGATAAAAGTAAATGATAGGCCCTTCGCAGAGGGAAGCAAAGGTTGTCATGCGCTTTTATGGTTGGATGTACAAAATCTTAATGCGAAAGAACGTCACTTTATATTGCCACTTGTGATATGGACCTTTATTATGCAGTCTGCCGCTTTTATTTCTTCAATATCACACAATCGTATAAAGCTTATTTTCACCCACACTAATAAGTCATACATATTTAGAGAGCAATTTTTATTGCTTGCATTGATGACAACTTACTTGGAGGATCTTTCTCAATCCATAGGTAGGTATGGTGGACTCTCATGGCAAAACTAGTTTAAGGGTGTTTGGAAGCACTACTAGTATCTCTACATGGTGCAAAGAATTTGGCTAGCATGAGGGGGAAAGGCAAGCTCAATCATGTTGGATGATCCATGACAATATAATTTATCTCAGATGTAAGAAAACATAACCCATTACATTGCCTTCCTTGTCCAACTCAACTCTTTAGCATGTCATATTTTAATGAGTGCTCAAAATCATAAAAGATGTCCAAGATAGTATATTTATATATGAAGACCTCTCTTTATTTATTACTTCCTATTAATTGCAACGATGACCAAAACTATGTTTGTCAACTCTCAACGGCTTTTATTCGTCATACTCTTTCTATGTGAGCTCATTAATCTCCATAAGATCCATATGATCTCTTTGTTTCTTTTATTCTTTCTATTTTCTTTTATTCACTTAAGATCATGGCAAAATAATCAAGCCCTCGACTCAACACTAATCTTTATTATATATAGCTCAAGGACTCGATTACATAGAAGGATCATAAAGCAAAACTGATAACTAGATCATACTAAAACTTTATTATACTAGATCAAGATATTATCAAAAGGATCGAACTAAGAAAAATGGTAAAGATAAAAGTGATGGTGATACGATACCGGGGAACTCCCCCAAGCTTGGCAGTTGCCAAGGGGAGTCCCCATACCCGATGCTCAGTTCTTCTTTGTTGGTGAAGAAGGTGATGGTTTTGTTCATGGCGTAGGCTTCTTCCTTAATTTGCGCTTGAGGACAGAATTTTGGTCCCTTAGGTCATCGATCTCCTGCTCGAGGCTCAGTATCTTTTTGCATAGTTCCTGCTTGTTTTCCTGCAAGAGGCGAAAAGGGATAAACTCGATCTTAGGTTTCTTTACTCTATCTGGGAGGCTTGACTTTTTGAACTCCACATGCATGTCCCCAGGTTGAGATAGTGGGACTTCATATCCATCTAAGCTCGTCTCCTCCTTTCCCTTAGTTTCATAGTCCTCTTCTTCTTCCGTAGTCCAACCACAATGCTCCACATCCCCATAGACTTTAGGATCCGCAAGGTAGTCAGCCACATAGCTCTCTCCTTCCGAATCCTAGGACGACATGTTGCTCAAATCTGTAGCAGGACAGCTCGAAACAAAGAAAGGAGATATTTGCGTGATATGATGGTCAAAACCTTCGGGAGGTTATATAATGAATTTTTACTAACCAAAATACGTAACGTGTAAGAAAACGGAGTCCGGAAAGCAGACAAGGTAGGGGGGCACGCCCAGTAAGGTAGGGCGCGCCCTCCACCCTCGTGGGGCCCTCGTGTCCTTCCCGGACTGCTTCTTATTTTTCTATTTTTCTAAATATTCCAAAATGGAGAAATATTGCCATAAAAACTGTTTTGGAGTCGGTTTACTTATCGTACCACATATCTATTCCTTTTCGGAGTCTGAAACGTTCCGGAAAGTGTCCCTTATGTATTCCTCCGGGGTTACGGTTTCAATAACATTGGTTTCAACATTTATAGGATTACCTGAGATATAATGTTTAATTCTTTGACCGTTCACCACCTTCGGATTTGTGCCTTCGAAGTTGTTGATTTTTATGGCACCGGAACGATAGACCTCCTCGATAACGTAAGGACCTTCCCATTTAGAGAGAAGTTATCCTGCAAAAAATCTTAAACGAGAGTTGTCTTTCAATACATAGTCACCTACATTAAACTCACGCTTTTGTATCCTTTTTTCATGCCATCTTTTGACTTTTTCTTTAAACAACTTGGCATTTTCGTAGGCTTGGGTTCTCCATTCATCAAGTGACATAATGTTAAATAACCTCTTCTCACCGGCAAGTTTGAAATCATAATTGAGCTCTTTAATAGCCCAATAAGCCTTATGTTCTAGTTTGAGAGGTAAGTGACATGCTTTTCCATAAACCATTTTATACGGAGACATACCCATATGATTTTTATATGCAGTTCTATAGGCCCGTAAAGCGTCATCAAGTTTCTTAGACCAATTCTTTCTAGATCTATTAACAGTCTTTTGCAAAATTAATTTGAGTTCTCTATTGCTCAATTCTACTTGACCACTAGACTGTGGGTGATAAGGAGATGCAATTCTATGATTAACATCATATTTAACAAGCATTTTACGAAAAGCACCATGAATAAAATGTGAACCACCATCAGTCATTAAATATCTAGGGACTCCAAACCTTGGAAAAATAACTTCTTTAAGCATTTTAATAGAAGTGTTATGATCAGCACTACTAGTTGGAATAGCTTCTACCCACTTAGTAACGTCATCAACAACAACTAAAATATGAGTATATCCATTAGAGGCAGGGAAAGGTCCCATATAATAAAAGCCCCAAACATCAAATGGTTCAATAACAAGTGAGTAATTCATAGGCATTTCTTGACGTCTACTAATATTACCAATTATTTGACATTCATCACAAGACAAGACAAACTTATGAGCATCCTTGAAGAGAGTAGGCCAATAAAAACCGAATTGCAATACCTTATGTGCAGTTCTATCTCCAGCGTGGTGTCCTCCATAAGCCTCGGAGTGACACTTGCATAGGATTTGTTCATGTTCATGCTTAGGTACACAATGTCTAATAACACCATCTACTCCTTCTTTATAAAGATGTGGGTCATCCCAAAAGTAATGTCTCAAATCATAGAAGAACTTTTTCTTTTGCTGGTATGTAAAGCTAGGTGGTATAAATTTAGCAACAATATAATTAGCATAATCAGCATACCATGGAGCAGTATGAGAAGAATTTATGACATTTAATTGTTCATCAGGAAAGCTATCATCAATAGGTGGTGGGTCATCAAGAAAATTCTCTAGCCTAGACAAGTTGTCTGCAACGTGGTTCTCAGCTCCCTTTCTATCAATAATATGCAAATCAAATTCTTGTAGCAAGAGAACCCATCTAATAAGTCTAGGTTTAGCATCTTTCTTTTCCATAAGATATTTAATAGCAGCATGATCAGTGTGAACAGTTACTTTAGAATCGACAATCTAAGGTCTGAACTTATCACAAGCAAATACAACTGCTAAGAATTCTTTTTCAGTAGTAACATAATTTCTCTGAGCATTGTCTAGAGTTTTACTAGCATATTGAATAACATTTAATTTCTTATCAACTCTTTGCCCTATAACAGCACCTACAGCATAATCACTGGCATCACACATAATTTCAAAAGGTAAATTCCAATCAGGTGGCTGAAAAATAGATGTAGAGATCAATGCTTTTGTAAGTATTTCAAATGCTTCTACACAATCATCATAAAAAACAAATGGTTTATCTTTTTGTAATAAATTAGTCAGAGGCCGAGAAATTTTTGAGAAGTCCTTAATGAACCTCCTATAAAAACTAGCATGACCAAGGAAACTTCTTATACCTTTGATGTCCTTGGGAAATGGCATCTTTTCAATAGCATCAACCTTGGCTTTATCAACCTCAATCCCTCTTTCAGAAACTTTATGCCCCAAGACAATACCTTCATTAACCATAAAGTGGCACTTTTCCCAATTCAACACAATATTAGTTTCTTCACATCTCTGCAAAACTCGGTCAAGGTTGCTTAAGCAATCATCAAAAGAGGATCCATAGATGGAAAAATCATCCATGAAAACCTCACAAATCTTTTTACAAAAGCCAGAGAATATAGCCATCATGCATCTTTGAAAGGTAGCAGGTGCATTACATAAACCAAAAGGCATACGTCTATAAGCAAAAGTACCAAAAGGGCAAGTAAAAGTAGTCTTTGATTGATCATTGGCTGACACAGGTATTTGAGGGAAACCAGAATAACCATCTAGAAAGCAAAAATGTGTATGTTTGGATAGTCTTTCTAGAATTTGATCGATAAAAGGTAAGGGGTAATGATCTTTTTAGTAGCTTTATTTAAGTTGCGGAAATCAATTACCATCCTATAACCTGTAATAATTCTTTGCGGAATCAATTCATCTTTATCATTGGGAACGACAGTAATACCTCCCTTCTTAGGGACACAATGGACAGGACTTACCCACTGACTATTAGCAACGGGATAAATTATACCTGCCTCAAGAAGCTTTAGTATTTCCTTTCTTACCACTTCCTTCATCTTCGGATTCAGCCGTCGTTGATGATCACGAACTGGTTTGGCATCTTCCTCCAAATTTATTTTGTGTTGGCATAAAGTGGGACGAATGCCCTTAAGATCATCAAGAGTATATCCAATAGCAGCACGGTGCTTCTTCAGAGTTTTCAGTAATCTCTCTTCTTCATGCTCTGAAAGTTTAGCACTAATAATAACAGGATATATCTTTTTCTCATCAAGATAAGCATATTTAAGAGTATGAGGTAACGGTTTAATCTCAAACACGGGATCACCCTTGGGTGGAGGAGGATCCCCTAGGATTTCAATAGGCAAATTGTGTTTCAGGATGGGTTCCTGTTTAAAGAATACTTCATCTATTTCCCTTCTTTCATTCTTAAACATATAATTTTCATGGTCTAGCAAATATTGTTCTAAAGGATCACTAGGAGGTACGACAATAGAAGCAAGACCAATAAATTCATCTTTACTAGGCAATTCCTCTTCATGGTGTTGTCTAAGAAATTTAGAGAAATTAAATTCGTGAGACATATCACCTAAACCAATAGTAACAACATCCTTTTTTCCAATCTATCTTAGCATTAACAGTGTTCAAGAAGGGTCTACCAAACATAATGGGACAAAAGCTATCTTGTGGGGAACCAAGAACAAGAAAATCAGTAGGATATTTAGTTTTCCCACACAAGACTTCAACATCTCTAACAATTCTAATTGGTGAAATAGTATCTCTATTGGCAAGTTTAATTGTGACATCAATATCTTCTATCTCAGCAGGTGCAATATCATGCATAATTTCTTTGTATAAGTCATGAGGTATAGCACTAGCACTGGCACCCATATCACATAAGCCATGATAACAATGATCTCCTATTTCAACAGAAATAACGGGCATGCCTACCAAAGATCTAGGTTTTTCTTTAGCACAGGGTTTAGCAATTCTAGCAGTTTCATCACGGAAATGAATAACATGCCCATCAATATTATCAGACAAGAGATCTTTAACAATAGAAATATTAGGTTCAACTTTAATTTGCTCACGAGGTGTATAGGTTCCAATATTGCTTTTACGAACCACAGTTGAAGCTTTAGCATGATCTTTTATCCTAACAGGAAAAGGTGGTTTCTCAACATAAGCAGTAGGAACAATAGCATCATTATAGGTGACATTCTTTTCTTCAACTTTAATAGGTGCAACTACTTTTACTTCTATAGGAGGATGATATTTAAACCACTTATCCCTAGGGAGATCAACATCAGTAGCAAAAGATTCATAGAAAGAAGCTACTATCTCAGAGTCAAGTCCATATTTAGTGCTAAACTTATAGAAAACATCGGTATCCATAAAAGATTTAACATAATCAAATTTAGGTGTCATACCTGACTCCTTACCTTCGTCGAGGTCTCAATATTCAAAGTTGCGTTTAACTCTTTCCAATAAATCCCATTTGAATTCAATAGTCTTCATCATAAAAGAGCCAACACAAGAAGTATCGAGCATGGTGCGATTGTTATCAGAAAGCCGAGCATATAAATTTTGAATAATCATTTCTCTTGAGAGCTCATGAATGGGGCATGAATATAACATTGATTTAAGCCTCCCCCAAGCTTGAGAGATGCTTTCTTCTTCGCGAGGCCAGAAATTATATATAAAATTGTGATCACGATGAAAAAGATGCATAGGATAAAACTTCTGATAAAATTCCAATTTCAATCGTTTGTAGTTCCATGACCCCGTATCATCACATAGCCTATACCATGTCAATGCATCTTCCTTCAAAGATAAAGGGAAGACCTTCTTCTTAATAACATCTCCGGGTAAACCTGCAAGCTTAAATAATCCACAAACTTCATCCACATATATTAGGTGCTCATCAGGATGCGTTGTTCCGTCTCCTGCAAAAGGATTAGCTAGTAGTTTTTCTATCATACCCGAAGGAATTTCAAAGCAGACATTTTTATTTTCAGTAGGTTGAGGAGAAACTCTTTGCTCTACTCGTCGGGGTGAAGATACCCCGAACAAGCCCCTCAGAGGATTACTTTCCATAGTAACAAGTGATAGTAAATTTCAGCACACTATATAGATTTTTCCTTACGAAATTCCACCTACCAAAGGCGCTTCAATCCCCGGCAACGGCGCCAGAAAAGAGTCTTGATGACCCACAAGTATAGGGGATCTATCTTAGTGCTTTCGATAAGTAAGAGTGTCGAACCCAACGAGGAGCAGAAGGAAATGATAAGCGGTTTTCAGCAAGGTATTCTCTGCAAGCACTGAAATAATAGGTAACAGATAGTTTTGTGATAAGATAATTGGTAACGACCAACGGGTAATAAAAGTAAATAAAGTGCAGCAAGGTGGCCCAATCCTTTCTGTAGCAAAGGACAAGCCTGGACAAACTCTTATATAGAGAAAAGCGCTCCCGAGGACACATGGGAATATCGTCAAGCTAGTTTTCATCACGTTCATATGATTCGCGTTCGGTACTTTGATAATTTGGTATGTGGCTTGACCGGTGCTTGGGTACTGCCCTTACTTGGACAAGCATCCCAGTTATGATTAACCTCTATTGCAAGCATCTGCAACTACAACAAAATTATTAAGGTAAACCTAACCATAGCATGAAACATATGGATCCAAATCAGCCCCATACGAAGCAACGCATAAACTAGGGTTTAAGCTTCTGTCACTCTAGCAACCCATCATCTACTTATTACTTCCCAATGCCTTCCTCTAGGCCCAAATAATGGTGAAGTGTCATGTAGTCAACGTTCACATAACACCACTAGAGGAGAGACAACATACATCTCATCAAAATATCGAACGGATACCAAATTCACATGACTACTAATAGCAAGACTTCTCCCATGTCCTCAGGAACAAACGTAACTACTCACAAAGCATATTCATGTTCATAATCAGAGGGGTATTAATATGCATATAGGATCTGAACATATGATCTTCCACCAAATAAACCAACTAGCATCAACTACAAGGAGTAATCAACACTACTAGCAACCCACAGGTACCAATCCCGGGCTTAGAGACAAGAATTGGATACAAGAGATGAACTAGGGTTTTGAGAGGAGATGGTGTTGGTGAAGATGTTGATGGAGATTGCCCTCTCCCGATGAGAGGAGCGTTGGTGATGACGATGGCGATGATTTCCCCCTCCCGGAGGGAAGTTTCCCCAACAGAACAGCTCCATCGGAGCCCTAGATTGGTTCCGCCAAGGTTCCACCTCGTGGCGGCGGAGTCTTGTCCGGAAAGATGGCTTATGATTTTTCCTCATCGAAAGACTCCATATAGTAGAAGATGGCCATCGGAGGGCCACTAGGGGGCCCATGAGCTAGGGGCATGCACCCAGGGGGTAGGGCACACCCCCACCCTCGTGGGCAGGGTGTGGCCCCCCTAGTGAACTTCTTGCACTCAGTATTTATTATATATTCTGAAAATGACTTCCGTGAAGTTTCAGGACTTTTGGAGCTGTGTAGAATAGGTCTCTAATATTTGCTCCTTTTCCAGCCGATAATCCCAGCTGCCGGCATTCTCCCTCTGGCAGCCTGGTATTTGCTCTCTCTTATTTGTTTGAGTTTTCATTTGAATTTTTTTGAAACATGGAGTTTTTGAATCTTTTCATTTGGACTTAAACACTTGGGCATCCTTGGCTTTCACCCAAGTGTTCATTTCTCTCCCAAAGCATCAATTCACTTCTGATCCACCACAAAATAATCTTTGGAATATTTTTCTTAAATGAAAAATATTCATTTTCTCTCTAAAACCCTAAGCCAAAACTGTTTTTAGGGACTCCCAAAGCAACCCTAATTTTTATTGCTCAGAAAATTCTAAGATAATTCACAAATATTCTAGGGACCCTAGGGCACCTCCCTGAGCAAAAATATTTCATCACTTTTTAGAATATTTTTGCTACAGAAAATCTTTTCTGTTCTGGACAGAAATGGTGGTTTCTACAACAACTACCATTTTACTTTCTCCATTTGACCTGATCTTTCTTGTGCTTATTTACCTTAGTAACTCTAAGCTAGCCTCCAAAGCACAGCTTCAAACTCCGAGCCATTTGACCACAGTAGCATCACAAAGGTACTGTCCAGAAACTTACCAGACTTGTAAAAAAAATTCTACTGCACCTGGATCCAAACCAAACCGTGGTAAACTTCAAAACCACCACGAACAACATGCCAGACATGATTTTTGGACGAAGGCTGGCCTGACGAGAGAGTTCGCGGGGTGACCACGTGTGTCCACGATGCCAGGCATGCGTCGCGACGCGCTCTGGGAGCCGCCGAGCGCTCTGTTCGCGCGTGCTCGCTTCCCCCGCCTACCAAACCTTGCCAAAACTCGCCACCATCATCGTCTAGACACCCTTAACTCCGCACTGGCACTCGCCGACGCCGGAGCTCGCCGCAGCGAGCACGGCAAGGTCGGGCCAGCCCAACAGTGCGGAGCGCACTGTGCTCGTCGTCACCCCTTGATCCTGTGCTCATCTCCGCTCGCCCACAGTGGCCACGTGACCTCCGTCGCCTTCTCCCCCTCTCACTGACGCCGCTCGTCGCCGGGCGCCATGGACAGGTGTCCACCGGCGGAGCCCGAAGCACCCTCTCGCTCGCCTATATATAGAGCCCCTCCCCAACCTCCTTGGGCATCCTCCAGCACTCACACACACTCCACGGTCGAGTAGGAAGCCGTAGCCCGGCCGGGAAGGCCTCGGGCCGCCGTCCCCGATCTCGAGCTCGCCGGCAATCCCCTCTGGTCGCCGCGGCAGCTCCAGCTCCTCCCAGGCCTGGGCGACCTCTCCAGGGCCTCCGCCTCTCTTTGGTGAGGCCGTCTCGCCCGCTCGGAGCCCCTGGAGCGGCCTTTGCTCGCCGTATTCCTCAACTCCGACGACCTCCTCGTTCTGCCTCCGCTTGCGAGCTAGATTCTGACGCCGTCCGACCACCCCTAGCCACGCTACGGGTACGGGCAGGTATGCCTCGACCTCCTCTTGCCATCCCTCCCTCTTGTTTTGGCCAAAGAGCCCTCGTCGCGGGCGAGAGCTCCGGCGAAGCCGCGGCCATCTCTGTTTCTCTCTCCCTCTTCCCCCACTGGACTAGCGGGGCCCGCTAGTCAGCCACTCAGTACGCGCGCGAAGCGGTACGAGTGGTGGCGCCCCTGGGCTTTACGCCTTCGACGTCACCC
Source organism: Triticum urartu (assembly GCF_056163025.1). Taxonomy (NCBI): domain Eukaryota; kingdom Viridiplantae; phylum Streptophyta; class Magnoliopsida; order Poales; family Poaceae; genus Triticum; species Triticum urartu. Next base: position 365,583,979 of record NC_141875.1, read on the forward strand.
CCCAGTCTTTTTCTTTTATTCACATTCATTTGAATTTACAGATCACTTCAAACAGTTATAACTTTTTAACCATAAGTCGAAATGAATTGATTCTTTTTCCATTGTGTTCTTTGGAAGGAAATCTAACAGCTCACCAAAGATGAGTTTTTTCTGAGCTGTTTAGATTTTCTGGTGAATTTCAGAAGTGTTCTTGATATTTTCTTTTTGTGTTTAAAATTATTTTCAGAAGGTGAGGCTTGTCTTGAGGATCACAAGGAGGCTTGTGAACCTCATCTGCACTAAGGCAAGCCACAACAACAATTTTATGATGCCATTTCAATATTTGTGATTTTCTCACTTCAATGAAATGATTAATCCATGCTTTTAAATAATTATTGAGTTTTGTATTCTGTTAAATGTTGGATACTTGTTATGCCTGATTTACCGAATAGTCGAAACTAGTTTAGTGGATAAAGCAAGTTAAGATTTATTTGAGGTGATGTTAGAGATAATTTTGTTATGCATGGTAGTTATTTTAGCTATATTTTTGCCTTCCTGAAATTGATAAAAATTTGTTAGAAAATATTCTGTTAAATCATATTACTTGTTTTACAGAAAGTTTGAACTTAATTTAGTGATAAAGAAAGTAAGAATTGTTGATAGTAAAATCTTTTGTTATGCATATGAAAAAGTTATCGGAGTTTCTTTCTTGCTTAAGAAATTAATGAAACTTGTTGCAAAATATTTTGGATCAGTTGTGAGTCATTTTGAGCTACTATAGTAACGTGAGTTGTTGACCGTTATGCTTGTTGTAAAGATGACATCGGTCATTTTTTTTATGATGCATGTGTTGTTTCGCATTTCATGGCACGCTATGACACTGGTCATTGTTATTTTAAAGTTGAAAATGAAAATAACTCAACTTGAATACACCGTTGACTGGGTCATGGTGCTGCTGAATCGAGTTCTTTCCAGTGCAACCACATTTGCCTTTATGGGGGGCCTTGATTCGGTCCATTGACACGGCCTCTGGTCGGTGCCTCCATCTAGGGAAGGTTATGTCGTGTTTGCCCTGGCCCGGCAAGCAGACATAATCTTGTGTGCTCGTTAATGAGATTATGGTACCGAGTCCCCGAGTGGGAGTGTCCCCGAGTGGGAGTTTGACCACGATAGTGGTCGGGGTGTCTTTGGTAGACACGGGGCCACCCAGGACCAGCCCATTGGGGATTTGGGTCGGAGTGGCCGGGAGAGTGCTGTGGCAATGGAGGGGTTTCGTCGGAATGTCGTTGGTCCACCCGAATGGGAGTGCGAGGCCATGGGTTCCGTGGTGTGGGTACAGTTTGCTACCTCTTCAGAGTGTATAATCTATCGATAGCCGCGTCCACGATTTCGAACACATCGTAGTAGGTCCCACCATGAGTCAACGAATAATAAAAATTGCACACTAAGCTGTAAAACTTTGCATTGTCGAGGATGGCAGAAAGGCCATCAAGGAATTTGGGACCAGATATTGGTCGTGGTTGTGATCGCCGTAAGGATCACGAGTCATGTTGTTAAAGACCACGTTGGTGGTGTGTTTTACTACATTGGTGGTGTGTTTGTGATCTGAGGATGATCACGGTTGGTAAGTTGTCCCAAGGGACGTTCAAGCATGATCACATCATGTTGACATATAGTGTTGCATTTTAATTGGATAAATATCATGATATTGTTTGTCATTATGATTATGCTTGTTGTGAGCTTGCAAGTACATTCTATGTATTGACCTGGCGTGTCATGCCAGATTTCAGGAAAGTCTCATTGGAAAGGAGCGTTGTTCGAGTCTAGATCGTGTCCACATCGGTGTCCCTGTGATATGGAGCTTCCGCTACGATGTTCTTCCGCTGCCACGTAGTTGTTCGGATCGAGGCCCCTTTATGTTCACTAAATAATGTACATATTGTTCAGCCGCACCGAGCGTGCCGCTTGGCCTCGACCGCTGTTGTAATATGAACTATGTTCCATTAGCCTCAATAAAGCGATTGTTTTCTGTACCAATATGTTGTGTGTTGCCAGAAGACATGGTCTCTGGGCTGGCAATGCAGGGTAAACCGGTCGCTCTAAGCCGGGGTGCCAACATGATTGGTATCAGAGCCGCACTGCCTGTAGTCCACGCTAGACTACGACGTGTTAACTGGACGCTAGGTGCGAGTAAATTTGAGTGCCGGTAGCAGTCATAGCTGGTTGTTGCATTCTAGTCATTTGATTATTATTGTTATGCTAACTTGCTAATGGTTGTGAGTGTAGATGGCTCCGGTGCCGTATCCGTGCCAGTTGCAGCTGATGCCGTACACGTCACCGCACCTTCTCTGCAACGTGTGGCGTCGACTGTACCCTCACGGAGACGTACCAGTCTACCGTGTGTACCGGGAGCGTCTAGCAGACTCAGTGTATGAGTATCACGCAGTGGTTACTCTGCGCACCAGTTCCGATTTCGGCTCTTACACTCGCACTTCTCGGAGCGGTTACGCCTCCACCGCTTCTCAGGCTGTCCAGTTTGCCGCATTTGAGGTCCTTGTCGAGCTTCGTTATACCGAGTTTCAAATGTAGCACCACCCAGGTTTCTGTTATTACCCATCTCTGCACGACAACGGTCGTGTCCGTTTTCCTCTCGTTGACCCGGAGTCTGATAGTGTTGCTAGCCATCTTGCTCGCTATATCACTTCTAGCTATCTGATGATCCATGAGCTGGCTCGAGAGCTGACTTGTGCCCGTACTGCTTTAGCCGCTACCTTGGTCACTACTAGATCCACCACTACTCTGTCCTCACTGGGATTTACCCCTTATGTCCCAGTTAGCTCTAGCTCCCCTATTTCGCCGGTTACTCCCCCGAGTAGCACAGGCGTCTCGGCTGTGAACCCTCTCAGTGCTCCTACGGAGTGGGTCTCACTTCTTGCTACTCCTGCAGCCCCGATGCTTCATCCTACCCCTGCCCCTGAGGGAGAGCCCTCGAGGCAGCGTCGTCGCGTTACCTTTAACCCGAAGGTTTCCGTTAACCACGTCAGTTCGGGATCTGAGACCGCTTCAGGGGAGGACACCACAGCACCAGTAGAGCAGTAGTGTCTTTGAGTATTCGCAGTCATCTAGATGGTGTGCGGATGTAGTTGTACGAGTCATGATGCTTCATGTATGAGAGTAGTGGAACCAGGCAGGTCGTTTAATTTTCATGTATGAGTCTATGTATAATTATGTTGGGACTTTAATCGCCGTATTTTCTTCGCTCTTTTGTCTTTTTCGAGATTTGTTGTTGGCTTTTCCCCAATTTTATTCTTGGATGTCTCTCATCTCGATTGCGTTGCCTTGGGAAAAATACCCAATAGGATGACGCGGGGAGGCAGCAGTAGCAACGTTTGTGAGGGAACTCCTGTTCGTCGTTCCGCACGACAGGCAGGATATTCTCCCGAGCCGTAAGTTCAGCCACCACCTCCACTACCTGATCCTCCCTCCACCGAGCAAGTTCTGCGTATGTTTGAAGAGAAAAGGAATAATGATCTGATTGAAATATTGAGGAGTGTGCAAGCTATAGTTGGACAAAATGGAAATCAGAATGGCCATCACTCAAAGCTGTCAGATTTTTAGAGGACCAATCCACCCAGTTTCAGTCAGGTTGTTGACCCATTGGATGCAGACGATTGGTTGCGCACAATGGAGAAAAAGCTTGTGATCGCCCGTATTGAAGGAAATGATAAAGTCCCATTTGCAACCCATTACCTTGAAGGCACAGCTTCCATATGGTGGGAAAATACAAAAGCCATGTGGTCGATTGATGAGGAAGTCACCTGGGAAAAATTCAAGGATAAGTTCCGCAAGTATCACATCCCTACTGGAGTTATGAAGGCCAAGCAGCGTGAATTTCTCGGGCTCGTCCAAGGAAATCAATCTTTGGCTGAGTATCTGCAAAAATTCAATCATTTGGCCCATTACTCTCTGTATGAAGTGGCCACTGAAGACAAGAAGATTGACAGATTTCTTGGAGGTCTAACTCCGCAACTCCGGTGTGCTCTCAGCATGTTTGATTTCACCGATTTCCAAACTCTGCTAGATAATGCGTTCATTGCTGAATGGGAGCACAAGCTCATATCAGATAAAAAGGCCTGCTAACAATGACAACAAGCACAAGTTTGAGCCAAAGAAGGACGGACAACCTGTGCAAAAGGCTCGTACCTGGTAGTAGACTCAGGTGGAATACATGCCAAATTGGCAGTAAAATGTTAACAAGACCACCACTCAAGTCAAGAATATTGTAACCAGTCCAACACATGAGGAGCGCCAGCACAATAATTCTTGTTTCATTTGCGGGCAGCCCGGACATTATGCCAAACAGTGCCCCAAGAACCACAAGGTGAATGCTCTGAGCAGGCCACAAGTCAACTTTATGGAGTCAGGGCCAACCTAGCAAAACTTCACTGGGCATGTGAATCATATCTCCGCTGATGAAGCCTAAGAGAAGCCAGAAGTCGTCATTGGTATGTTTTCTGTTAATGACATACCTGCAGTAATTTTATTTGACTCTGGGGATTCCCATTCTTTTATTTCTCAGAGTTTTGCCGCCCAAAACAATTTTCCTTGCACAATTTTGGGCAAAAATATGCTGGTACAAACCCTAGGATCTATAATCAAGAGCAATCTAGTCTGCTGTGATTTGGAGATCAATATCAACGGGGTCCACTTTCCAACATCTCTGATAATCATTGAGTCTGAACAGTTGGATATTATATTGGGTATGAATTGGCTGACCAAATATCAAGTTTGTATAAACTGCGCAACCCGAGAAGTCAATTTGACCAGTCTGAATGGGCAGCTCACCAAATTCTATGCTCGCAAGCATGTACCCAAGCCAGAACTAGTTTGCACCGCTATGACTTTATTGGAATTTATTGCCATGGTCAGTGAGTACCCTGATGTGTTTCCAGAAGAACTGCCAGGCATGCCACCAGATCAGGAACTGGAGTTTGCCATAGATCTTGTGCCCGGAACCGCACCATTATACAAGAAATATTACCGGATGCCCTCATCAGAATTAGTGGAACTAAAGAAATAGCTTGACGAATTACTCCAGAAGGGTTATATTCGTCCCAGCTCTTCACCGTGGGGGTCACCTGCAATTTTCGTGGGCAAAAAGGATGGCAGTCTACGTATGTGCATAGATTATCGCCAGCTGAATGAGGTCACTATCAAAAATAAATACCCACTGCCAAGGATTGATGATCTGTTTGATCATCTCAGTGGGGATAAAGTATTCTCAAAAATCGATTTACGGACCGGATATCATCAGCTCAAGATTAAAAAGGAAGATATTCCTAAGACCACATTCACTACACGATACGGTCTTTACGAATATACTGTGATGTCCTTTGGTCTCACCAATGCCCCTGCCTTCTTCATGCACATGATGAACAAAGTGTTCATGGACTTCCTCGACAAATTCGTGGTAGTCTTTATCGACGACATCCTCATTTACTCCAAGAGTGAAGAAGAGCATAAGGATCACCTCCGAGCAGTGCTACAACGACTCCGCAACCACCAGTTATACGCCAAGTTCAGTAAGTGCGAATTTTGGCTCAAGCAAGTTGGGTTTCTCGGACATGTACTATCCGTCGAAGGTATAGCCATGGACCTAAGCAAAGTAAAGGATGTGCTCAATTGGGTACCGCCCACGACTGTAACACAGATCCGGAGTTTCCTCGGATTAGCTGGATACTATCGTCATTTCGTTGAAGGGTTTTCAAAAATTGCTAAAACTATGACGGAACTGCTCAAAAAGGATACAAAGTTTATGTGGACCAAGGACTGTGAGAAGAGTTTTAATGAGCTAAAGACACGTCTGCCAATCTCACCGGTATTGACTCTTCCAGACACTTATCGCAGCTTTGATGTGTGCTGCGATGCCTCCAGACAAGGTATTGGTTGTGTGCTGATGCAAGACAGCAAGGTAGTAGCCTATGCATCACGACAACTATGACCACATGAGGGAAATTATCCTACTCATGATTTGCAATTTGACGCAGTGGTTCATGCATTAAAAATTTGGAGACACTATCTCATTGGAAAAAGGTGCCAAATTTTTACCGACCACAAAAGCCTCAAGTACATCTTCACTCAGCCAGATTTAAATCTCCGTTAGCCAAGATGGTTAGAGTTGGCCAAGGATTATGACCTTGGAATAAATTACCATCCAGGCAAGTCCAACGTCGTTGCCGATGCGCTCAGTCGAAAGCCCGTCAGCTCAAATGTCATCATTGCCTACCGAACTTCAGGAGGAGATCGCTCAGCTCAACTTGGTCATCATGGATGCTGGCCTCACTAATATTTTGGAAGTTACCCCCACACTTGAGATGGAAATCCGCAAGGACCAACCAGATGACGCCGAGCTAAAAAAACATGCAAGGCAGCTCCCAGATTTCTTCAAGGACAACTTCGGTACCCTCTGATTCCGTGGACGAATTTGTGTACCAAATTAACCGGACTTGAAGAAGAAAATCTTGTCAGAAGCACACGAATCCTCGTATTCCATTCATCCGGGAGGTACGAAAATGTATGAAGACCTTAAGCAAATATTCTCGTGGGATGGGATGAAGAAAGACATTGCCTATTTTGTAGCCTGTTGCGACATATGCAACAAGGTGAAAGCAGATCATCAAAAGCCAGCCGGACTTCTCCAACCACTGCCAGTTTCACAATGGAAATGGGATGATGTTTGCATGGATTTCATCACCATATTGCCTAGGACTCAGTGAGGCAAAGACGCAATCTGGGTTATAGTGGACACCCTCACCAAGGTTGCTCAATTCATCCCGATCAGCACCAGATACAGAGGAGATGAACATGCACAACTATATGTATCCAGAATCATCAGTCTGCATGGAGTACCCCGGACTATCACTTCCGACCGAGGTTCTTTGTTTACCTCCGCTTTCTGGTCCCGTCTCCATCAAGCCTTGGGGACAACACTAAAATATAGTACTACTTATCACCCTCAGACGGATGGTTAGACAGAGCGAGTAAATCAAATACTCGAAGATATGTTGCGAGCCTGTGTGCTAGCCAACGGGGCGAAATGGGAAGATTGCTTGCCATATGCTGAGTTCTCGTATAACAACAGTTTCCAGACCAGTCTAAAGATGTCACCATATGAAGCTCTATATTGTCGTAAGTGTCGCACTCCTCTAAATTGGTCTCAATCTGGAGATAGCCATATCTTCGGGACCGTTCTCATGATGGAAGCTGAGAGACAAGTCAGGGAAATCAAAGACCGACTGCAATTGGCCAAATCCCGTTAGAAGAGTTATTATGATGCAAAGCACCGCCAGGTTAGTTTTGAACCCGGAGAACACGTGTACCTCCGAGTCACTCCTCTGAGAGGAGTTAAGCGATTTCAGACACGTGGAAAGCTGGCACCCAGATTCATTGGTCTATTCCCAATTATGTCTCGAGGGGGTACGGTTGCATACCAACTGGAACTACCCCCGGAGTTATCAGATATACACAATGTATTCCATGTCTCGCAATTGAGACGATGCATATCCCCGCCGGAGAAAAGGACTGCAATGGCTGAGATAGAATTGGCAAAGGATTTAACTTATGAAGAAAGACTGTTCAAAATTTTGGATCAAGTGGAAAGGGTCACTCGCAGCAAAGTCAGAAATTTTTTCGAAGTTCAGTGGGAGCATCATACAGAGTCAGAAGCAACTTGGGAGCAGGAAGAGTTCCTTAAGAGTCAGTATCCAGAGTGGTTTTCCCAAGCAACCGAATCTCGGGGACGAGATTCATTCTAAGTGGGGGAGGTTTGTGACAGCCTGGTTTTTGCCCTCTCTTATTTGTTTGAGTTTTCATTTGCAATTTTTTGAAACATGGAGTTTTTGAATCTTTTCATCTGGACTTAAACACTTGGGCATCCTTGGCTTTCACCCAAGTGTTCATTTCTCTCCCAAACCATCATTTCACTTCTGATCCACCACAAAATAATCTTTGGAATATTTTTCTTAAATGAAAAATATTCATTTTTTCTCTAAAACCCTAAGCCAAATCTGTTTGCTCCAAAGCAACCCTAATTTTTATGGCTCAGAAAATTCTAAGATAATTAACAAATATTCTAGGAAGCCTAGGGCACCTCCCTGAGCAAAAATATTTCATCACTTTTTGGAATATTTTTGCTACGGAAAATCTTTTCTGTTCTGGACAGAAATGGTGGTTTCTACAGCAACTACCATTTTACTTGCTCCATTTGACCTGATCTTTCTTGTGCTTATTTACCTTAGTAACTATAAGCTAGCCTCCAAAGCATAGCTTCAAACTCCCAGCCATTTGACCACAGTAACATCGCAAAGTTATTGTCCAGAAACTTACCAGACTTGTAAAATTTTCTCTACCGCACCTGGATCCAAACCAAACCATGGTAAACTTCAAAACCACCGCGAACAACATGCTAGATATGATTTTTGGAGGAAGGCTGGCCTGAGGAGAGAGTTCGCGCGGTGACCACGCGTGTCCATGATGCCAGGTATGCGTGTCGACGCGCTCTGGGAGCCGCCGAGCGCTCTGTTCGCGCGTGCTCGCTTCCCCCGCCTGCCAAACCTTGCCAAAACTCGCCACCATCATCGTCTCGACACCCTTAACTGCGCCCTGGCACTCGCCGACGCCGGAGCTCGCCGCAGCGAGCACGGGGAAGGTCCGGCCAGCCCAACTGTGCGGCCGTCTCTGTTTCTCTCTCGCTCTTCCCCCACCTGACTAGCGGAGCCCGCTAGTCAGCCACTCAGTACGCGCGGGAAGCAGTACGAGTGGTGGCGCCCCTGGGCTTTACGCCTTCGACGTCACCCATCCAGTCTTTTTCTTTTATTCAAATTCATTTGAATTTACAGAACACTTCAAACAGTTATAACTTTTCAACTATAAGTCGAAATGAATTGATTCTTTTTCCATTGTGTTCTTTGGAAGGAAATCTAACAGCTCACCAAAGATGAGTTTTTTCTGAGCTGTTTAGATTTTCTGGTGAATTTCAGAAGTGTTCTTGATATTTTCTTTTTGTGTTTAAAATTATTTTCAGAAGGTGAGGCTTGTCTTGAGGATCACAAGGAGGCTTGTGAACCTCATCTGCACTAAGGCAAGCCACAACAACAATTTTATGATGCCATTTCAATATTTGTGATTTTCTCACTTGAATGAAATGATTAATCCATGCTTTTAAATAATTATTGAGTTTTGTATTCTGTTAAATGTTGGATAGTTGTTATGCCTGATTTACCGAATAGTTGAAACTAGTTTAGTGGATAAAGCAAGTTAAGATTTATTTGAGTTGATGTTAGAGATAATTTTGTTATGCATGGTAGTTATTTTAGCTATATTTTGCCTTCTTGAAATTGATAAAATTTGTTAGAAAATATTCTGTCAAATATTCTGTTAAATAATATTACTTGTTTTATAGAAAGTTTGAACTTAATTTAGTGATAAAGAAAGTAAGAATTGTTGATAGTAAAATATTTTGTTATGCATATGAAAAAGTTATTGGAGTTGCTTTCTTGCGTAAGAAATTAATGAAACTTGTTGCAAAATATTTTGGTTCAGTTGTGAGTCATTTTGAACAATTAGAGTAACGTGAGTTGTTGACGGTTATGCTTGGTGTAAAGATGACATCGGTCATTTTTTTATGATGCATGTGTTGTTTTGCATTTCATGGCATGCTATGACATCGGTCATTGTCAGTTTAAAGTTGAAACTGAAAATAACTCAACTTGAATACACCGTTGACTGGGTCATGATGCCGCTGAATCAAGTTCTTTCTAGTGCAACCACATTTGCCTTTGTGAGGGCCTTGATTCGGTCCATTGACACGGCCTCTGGTCGGTGCCTCCATCTAGGGAAGGTTATGTCGTGTTTGCCCTAGCCCGGCAAGCAGACATAATCTCATGTGCTCGTTGATGAGATTATGGTACCGAGTCCCCGAGTGGGAGTTTGACCACGACGGTGGTCGGGGTGTCTTTGGTAGACACGGGGCCACCCAGGACCAACCCGTTGGGGATTTGGGTCGGAGTGGCCGGGAGAGTGCTGTGGCAATGGAGGGGTTTCGTCGAAATGCCGTTGGTAAACCCGAATGGGAGTGCGAGGCCATGGTTTCCGTGGCGTGGGTACAGTGTGCTACCTCTGCAGAGTGTATAATCTATCGATAGTCGCGTCCACGATTATGGACACCTCGTAGAAGGTCCCACCATGAGTCAACGAATAATAAAAATTGCACACTAAGCTGTAAAACTTTGCATTGTCGAGGATGGCAGAAAGGCCATCGAGGAATTTGGGACCAAATATTGGTCGTGGTTGTGATCGTCGTAAGGATCACGAGTCATGTTGTTAAAGACCACGTTGGTGGTGTGTTTTACCACATTGGTGGTGTGTTTGTGATCTGAGGATGATCACGGTTGGTAAGTTGTCCCAAGGGACGTTCAAGCATGATCACAACATGTTGACATATAGTGTTGCATTTTAATTGGTTAAATATCATGATGTTGTTTGTCATTATGATTATGCTTGTTGTGAGCTAGCAAGTACATTCAATGTACTGACCTGGCGTGTCATGCCATATTTCAGGAAAGTCTTGTTGGAAAGGAGCGCTGTTCGAGTCTAGATCATGTCCACATCAGTGTCCCTGTGATATGGAGCTTCCGCTACGACATTATTCCGCTGCCACATAGTTGTTCGGATCGAGGCCCCTTTATGTTCACTAAATAATGTACATATTGTTCAGCCGCACCGAGCGTGCCGCTTGGCCTCGACCGCTGTTGTAATATGAACTATGTTCCGCTAGCCTCAATAAAGCGGTTGTTTTCTGTACCAATATGTTGTGTGTTGCCAGAAGACATGGTCTTTGTATTGGCAATGCAGGGTAAACCGGTCGCTCTGAGCCGGTGTGCCACACTCCCTATTTATGTAAACCTTGTAAAATAAGAGAGAATAGGCATAAGTATTGTGACATAATGTGTAATAATAGCCCATAATGTAATAAATATCGATATAAAAGCATGATGCAAAATGGACGTATCACGCCTTCACCACGAGAGGAAGCAGCTGGGCGGGGCCGTCCTCGTCGGTGTCCAGCGGCTTCTTCAGACCGTGCTCGTAGAGTGTCTTCAGCGCCTTGCGAGACCTCTTCTCGAGATCGGCGAAGGCCACACGGTCTTCGGGCAGGACTCGCGCCTTGGCATCAAGATCGGCCTCCCTCGTCCCCATCTTCCACTCCAACTCTCCCAACCGTTTTGCGCTCGGCAGCCTGCTTCTTCCCCAGCTCCGCCAGCTCAGCATCACAGTTCTTGATGGCTTCCTCCCGGGCCTTCATCTTCTCCTCCTTCACTTGGCGGCAGCGTACCTCTTCGGCGTGCTTGTCGCGCAGGCTCTGCAACTCGCCGTCCAGCACTTGGCAGCGGTCATGGGCGGCCTTGGTGTCTTTCAGCGCCGCCTCACGATCGGCGGCAGTGCTGGCGGCTCCTTGCTTCTCCTCCTCGGAAGCCACAACAGCCTAGCCCAGCACCGCGCAAACCGCTAGGTCGGAGTGAAGCCAGCCAGAGGCCAACTCCAGACGCCCGGCCACCAGGCGCGGGTCCGCGCTCAGGAGATCCGCCTGCAGCTAGGTCATCTCCAAAAGGGCACGCTCCAAGACAGCAGCAGGAGCAGAAGAACCAGGGAGTGGAGGTGTTGCGGTGGGAGGAAGCCACACCGTCACCAGGGCTTGGGAGACCACGAGTTCCGGAGCAGCTGGGACCTCATCAGCCGCGCCAAGCGCCAGCACCTCCGGAGCCAGCGGGGCCATGGGGGCTGATTCCACGCGGTGATGTTCCTCTTGGCCCCGCGAGGACGACCGGGCTGGGGAGATTCGGGCATTGCTGCCTCCTTTCTCTGCGGAGGAAGGCATGGCCGCCGTATCCTCCTTCCTCTTCTTCGCCGAAGATGCCGGCCTGATCAACCAAGGGCGAGCGTGAGGAAATAACAAGTACCGGCAGGGATAAAGCGAAGCTCAAGACACCTACCGGTCCACCGTGAAGTACTCCACCTTTCGGTTGTGAAGCTTGAAGCCTGACAGCATCGGGACCTGAAGGGAAGGTGTTCAGGCTCCGGCGGCGCTAGGCGGTGCGGAGGCAGAACCGGATCTAGCCCCAGGAGGTGATGGGATGGAGGCGACACCACGGACCACCAGCGACGACCTACCCTTCGTCGGGATGAGGGGTTGCTACCTCTCCCCTTGGTAGGCGTCGGCTTCGGCATCATCAGGAAGGGCACGGACAATCTCGGCCTTGCTCAGAGGGGAAGTCTCCCCCACCTCTTCCAGGGTCTTCTCCGAGTCCACCTCCTCTCCCCCCTCTTCGTGGGACTCACCAGAAGACACCTATATTGGTTTATGCGCCATAGGAGCTCCCGGAAGCGCTGGCAGCACCAGCCCGCGCGCATCAAAAGTCAGCCTGGAGGCGACGAATTCCTCCCAGTCCCTGCGTTGGAATAGGGGAACGAAGGCGCTAGGCGGGTACTCCTGGTTGTGCCCGACTATGAGGCGCAGGATGTCGTCCAATTCATCGCCAGGCAGGTCCCCTGGCCTCAGGCGGGTCTTGTTTTCCTCTTCTTTGAGCTCCCAGAGGGGGCGCGCGCGCCTGGAGTGGGGCAACCCGCAGCATCAAGAACTCCCTCAGGAGCATCGCCCCCGTTATCTTGGCCGCCCTCGCGTTGCCCGGCTTCAGGTCGGTCATCATCTGCCCCAACACTGACGATGCCCGCATGTCGACAAGCTCCGCCTTGGGCCACCCCTTGCCCTGTCGGGGCACCTCGGTCGGCAACACCAGGCATGGATGGGCGTGCACTACAAAAAAAGACACATCCGTGACATTTTGGGCCGAACGAAATTTTTTTCTGTCATACATATGACACTTCTATGACGAATTTTTTTCTGTCCTACTTCTATGACAAAAAATCATGACAAAAATGGGCTTTTCGTCCTGGGCGGGCTGAAGACGCAGCTGCATGACATTCTTTGGGCCGTCCATGACGGAAAAAACCGTGGTAGAAGCGAGGGGGAGGAAAATTTTGGGGACTTCCCGGTTACGGTGGGAGGTCGGGGGCCGAGCGATGCGCGTTTCTCTCGTACACGTACGCGCATGTGTGCGAGGCGTTGGGCTCTAACTGAACCCGAGCGATTGCACTGTAGGCTACGCGTTACTGAACCCGAGCGATCGATTGATGGCTGTTTACTGAACCCGATCGAGTGATTCCTTCGCTACTGCTACTAACTGCAGCCGATCAATTGGATGAACAGTGAGCATTGCGCGGGTGGGTTGGGGGGGGGGGGTTGGATGAACAGTGAGCGGTGGCGTTGCCTCTGGATGAACATGACCCCGTGGTGTGGAGGGTGGATGAATAGTTGACGGTGGAGGGGTGCCCGTGGAGGGGTGGTTGAACAGGACCCCGTGGTGTGGTGGGCCGGATGAACAGTAGACGATGGAGGGGTGCCCGTGGAGTGGTGGTTAAACAGTAGCCAGTGGAGTAGCACGCGGTGGAGGCTGGATGAACAGGAGCCCGTGGAGGCTGGAGGAGGTTGACGGTAGCCCATGGAGGCTGGAGGAGGTCGACGATAGAGATGAATAGTATCCCGTGGAGTCCTATTTTGCGGTACGCCACACCCCTCCGGATGAACAGGACCCCCATTTCGACCATAGGATGTCCGTTTCGTCCGCTTTTCAATACGCCACACCCCTCCCGATCAACAGGACCCCCGTTTCGACCGTAGGAGGTCCGTTTCGTCCGTTTTGCGGTACGACACACCCCTCCCGATCAACAGGACCCCCGTTTCGACCATAGGAGGTCTGTTTCCTCCGTTTTGCAGTATGCCACACCCCTCCCGATCAACACAACCCCGTCCTGAACGTAGGAAGTCCGTTTCCTCCGTTTTGCGGCATGCCAGGCCTCGTTTCCATCGCCTGATCCGTCCAAGCCCTCCCGATGAACACGACCACGCATTCCATTCCGACCCATCCGGTTGGCTCCCACGCGTTCCGTTGCCTCCCGATGAACACGACGCATTCCGTTGCCTCCCCATGAACACGACGCATTCCGTTGCCTCCCCATGAACACGACGCATTCCGTTGCCTCCCCATGAACACGACGACGATGTTGTTTCTCTGTTCCGACCCAGCCATGTACACGAGCCCTGGCCGTACGTATGCGCGAGTAGGCGTTCAAGACCCCGCCCGTATGTACACATACATGGTTGTATTTTCTTTCTTGCACCCTGGCCGCTGTACGTACGTGTACATGCTACATGGGCGCCTCTACTACGACACGTACACGCCTCTACTACGACACGTGCATGCCTCTACATCCACCAGTATATATGTACATATAAGTTCGCGACCAGAATGACAATGCTACGTATGCTTCGACCAGGTGGGTCCCGACTGTCAGGCACTTCCTTGCGTGCAAAGCTGTAGCTGGTGGGTCCCAACAGTCAGGGGGGCGAATCGTTTTTTTTGCCCAGATGCACTTCCTTGCGTGCGAAGATGTAGCTGGTGGGTCCCAGCAGTCATGGGGAAACGTTTTTTCACGAAATACGGTGGCCCGTCCGGTGGGTCCCCGCTGTCAGGTGGAGGAATCATTATTTTGTGCGTAATAAGGAGGCATTTCCTTGCTGCAGCCATGGACCCAGCTGTCTGCCTCTCCACGTACATTCCACGTCTGATGGAAGTCGTTCCTTGACCACGTTGACCACACCGCGCCGAGAGCACCACGGCGGTGGACGATGGCGAGGACTAGGAAGGGGACGACTCGGAGTCGGGGAAGACGCAGCAGTGGATGCCCACGTGAAGAGGAGTACGAGGGTTCACTGGTTCGACTTCGGTGTGAGGCTGTTGTCGCCGCAGAATAACAAGGGGTGTGGGTGAGTAGAGGGATGGCCTGGCCAATGGTGGTAGTAGTAGGGGCGGTGAGGCCTCCGCGACATCACAGCCGGCCACGGGAGGCAGGAGCACGCGGCACGACCGGTGCTGGTTTGGGTGGCTAGAGCAAGAAGAACAGAGGTTGAAGAAGCACTACGGCTGTTGGATGAACATCGTATGGTAACATGAGCTAGAATCGTTCATATTGACTAAGTTGACAAAGCCCTCCGTCCCCGTCAACTTGGTAGGCCCACAAGTCAGCCTCCCACTATGCTGGGTTCTAGCTCGCAGGGGGAATATTCATTTTTTGTGCGTAATAAGGAGGCACTTCCTTGCGTGCGAAGATAGTTGGTGGGTCCGACATGTCAGCGGGGGGCACGTTATTTTCGCGAAATACAGAGGCCCTTCCGGTGGGTCCCAGATGTCAGGTGGAGGAATCATTATTTTACGCGTAATATGGAGGCATTTCCTTGTGTGCGGCCGTCGACCCAGCTGTCAGCCTCTCCACGCACGGTCTACTTCCAATGGTGTCGTTCATTGACCACTTTGACCATGCCGCGCCGAGCACATCCAAGGTGGTGGACGACGGCGAGGCCCCGGACAGCAACGAGCCGGAGATGGGAAGACGCGGGAGTAGAGTCGCAGATGGAGAGGTGTATGAGGGTTAACTGGTTCTAGTGCGGTGCGGTTTTGCAGTCGGTGGAGAAGAACAAGAGGTGTGGAGGGGTGGTCGGATGGCCTGGCCAACGGTGGAGTAGCGCTTCATAGCGAAGCGTGCTAAGCAGAGCTGCTAGCAGTAGGAGGCGGGAGGTGGTCCCGGCGGCGCTGGAGGAAGAGGACGAGAGATTGAAGATGGATGCCGGTCGTTGGATGTAAATCCAACGGCTAACATGTCAGAATCATTTGTTGACTAAATTGACAATGACTTATGTTGGCTTCAACCTATTGGCCCACATTTCAGCCTCCAAAAATGTGGCACGTATTCAACCCATTTTTTTCAGAATTTACAGTCTTTTTTTGCGCGGTAGAATTTACAGTCAATTTGATCTCTTTTTTTTGAATTACAACCATTAGCTGGGCCGGGTGAACAAATAATGTAGCGTCCATGCGGCCCATTTATTTTATTTCCTAAAAAATTACAGGCCATTTGCACTTTCTCGAAATACATGATTTTGCTAGGCTGATTCTAATTACAATGTTGGGTTGGGCCAGCAATGTTATCAAAAAATAAAAAAGGGTCTGAGCATTTAGTTATAAATATATTTAAATAATAAGTGATATTATTACGTTTGTCATTAAATCTTACCAAGATTTTGTACATAATCACTAGAATTTCCTGCCAAAACAATCCGGGATTTTATTTGTTAAGAAACTAGTTTTATAAGTTAATAAGATGTGGGATATTGTTTTCTTACATATGTAAGTATCTGTTAAATATATGATGACGATAAAAATAATATATAATAACATATAAAATAATTTAAATATATATAATATAGTTAGAAGGGAAACATAAGTTGGACCTGGCGTTCCTATTCTTATATAGAAAAATATAACAGACCTTTGCGTTTTCTTCAAAAAAACATAAATTGGGCTGCCAAAAATAAAATCTCGGATGGGAGGTCCATGACGGCCCTAAGAAAATACAAACAGGCCTATGGACCTCCCATCCGAGGACGTGGGCTGCGCATGTTAAAAATGAAAGCCTAGACGGGGCAGCCCAAAACCACGTCCAACACTGGCCAAAACTTCATCCCTCGTTTTCTCTGTGTTTCGCACACTCGACATTGTGTGGGCATTTTGACTGTGCATCACATGAAGATGTGCTATGCATGAATGTTGATTAGCATGATGTTAACTGGCTGGTAGTTCCATTTTCGACCATGAATAAAACTTTCAACATGATGTTAAACCTGTTTGAAAAGGCTGTGTTAATATAAATGATCTGCCTCTGAAAGTTGCAGTTTCTTATCTGAAACTGAACTTGTAGTTTCTTATCTGAAACTGAAACTTGCAGTTTCTTCTCTGAGAATCACATTGTCTGCACTTTTATACTCCTATGAAAATACATTTTTTAAGTGCTAAAAATAGATCTCTAGAATTCATAAAATACTTCATATGATCAATACTGCAAATCTGAAATTCAAAAGACATTCATATCTGAAAGTACTCTCAAAATACACAACACAAAACACAATTCACAACCTGCAAATATTGACAACCCTAAGATCCTCCTGACAATTGACAACCTGCCTGACTATTGGGCTAGGGGGGGAGGGGGGCAGCCCGTTCCTATTCCTCGGCGGCAGACAGCCGCCCTGTGAGACGATGTGAACGGCGAGGGAGACGATGGCGGGGAAGCGTCGTCAGGCCAACTGCTTTTCTCCTCTTGTAGTTGGGTTCAGTCGATGAAGACTCCACCGGCTCGCTCTGGCAGGACACCCTCACAAACGGCACCCTATAGATGCTTGATCCTTCAATCTCTGGTGGATGCTCCATCTGGGATCGATACTCCCACCACCGCTCCCTCACGATCGGATTCGGTGAATCTGTTTGCTCCATGGCCCAAAGGAGCAGCTCTATGTAATCCGGCGCGACTCCCTCCGGGAGTATCCCCGCCTTTTCGCTCTGTTGCAGATATTTGGCCATGGATGTCGCCGTCGCCGCTAGTTGGTCCTTGTTTTCAAACCAAGACTGTATCTCCAACATCCTAGCTAGCCTCACAGGGTCGCCGTCTGCGATCCTCACGTATCGATTGTACTCCTCCATCGATCTACTTCTCCACAGCACCTTCACTCACCGGTGGTGGTTTTTGAATGGAAGAGGAGAGGAGCAGCGCTGGTTTTGGATTAGAACAGGAGAGGAGTGATGCTGGTTTTGGACTAGAAGAGGAGAGGAGGCGCGGTGGTTTTGAAATGGAAGAGGAGAGGAGTGGCGCTGCATTTAGATTGGAACAGGAGAGGAGCGGCGGTGGTTTAAGAGGAGAAGAGAGGAAGAGAGGCGCTGGTCTTGGAAGTATTTTTTTGTTGTTTTGCGTATTTTGGGTCAAAGTGCGACCACGTATTGTATTTGACAAGCAAAATGTGAATGCATGTCACCAAAAATTGTATCGTTTGGTTCGTATCTGAATGTACTTTCAAATTATATTATTTTTGCAACGTATAACATATATTTTATGTGCGAAAATCATGGTCAATTATGACCCAGAATAAAAGGGAGACTAGTTAATGTGGGGTCGCTTTCTTAATTGAAGGGTAAATTGATTTTGATTTTAATCCAGTCACAGCGCGCCGGCCCTCTCGTCCAATCCTAAATCACTGTCGCACGCTCCTCTCCCTCTTCTCCATTGCAAAACCACCTCCTCTCCTCTCCATCATCTCCATTCGAAAACCACTGTCTCGCCTTTCCCTCTTCTGATCTTCTCCATTAAAAAATCAGAATACTGTATACTATTTAATAGTCAGGGGCGGGGCTTTTCCTGCGCGGTAGGCGGCGGGGCAGTTCCGCCTAGTCGGTTCGACAGAGACGCGAGAAGACGAGGGAGTAGGCTGCTGCAAACGTAGGGCTATGTGATTTGACAGCGAGTTACTGCTGGACAGGTGGGGCCCCGTGATTTGACTTGCCATTATCATTTTAACTGCGGCGGTACGACCGGCGTGAGTCTCCCGATTCCTGACCACCTCCATACAGGTGCCTCTCCCAATGCTCCACCATGTAGTAGAGGCTGGCTCTTGCATGAGAGCACACTTCTCCACTTTTTCATTGCCTCTCTTTCCTCCACATATGCGAAAAGGCCATGTAAAGCGCACTATTGTACTTACTTTTACTTGCTCCTACAGGTGCTTAAGCTTGCCACATAGGCATAAAGTCTGATGTGGCAAGTTAATCAAGAAGAGAGAGACTAGTTTCGTGACCCAAGGAAGAAATGGTGCTAAGCGCGTGTACCTAGGTGAAAAGAGAATTTTGAGTCTATAGCTAATTAATTGAAGCAAACTTAGCAACACCATTTCATTGGAAGAGGTCACTCCTTGGCAAATGCAATAAATACTAGTACTCCCTATGTCCCATAATATAAGAACGTTTTTGGCATTACACTAGTGTCAAAAACATTCTTATATTATGGGACGGAGGGAGTACAAAGAAAGAGATAGAGAGGAGTAAAAAATACACTTATAGCCAACCTTATAGCCAACCTTGTTGTAGTATGAGTGACTAAGTGATGACTATGTATGACATGCCAACATCAGATAGCCTAACGCACTGTGTTAAATCTCCAAGGGCGCGACCGCGCGAGCGACACGACGGTCGTGGTAGGCGCGACCATGATACGGGCTGCTGGCACCCCTTGGATCTGAGATCAAACGGTCGCATGCTAAGTTGCTGAAAATTTGCAGAATAACCCTCCAGGATTGGATATTCACCCATAGGTCTAGAATCACGCCATGCAACCGTTCGATCTCAGATCCAAGGGCTCTCGAAAGCCCGTATCATGGGAGAATGGAAAGCCACTACCCTGCCGTTTGCACGCTGGCAGTTTGCTCCTACTCGTCCCCGCACGTCCTTCAATACTACGGCGGTTCACTCCTAGTCATCCCGTCCATTCACATTATGGCAGTTCCACTAATCCTAACCCTCCTCCCAAATCCATGGCGTCCCAAATCTCCACGATCGGCCGTGAGTACAAGGTTAGAACCATCACCGATGATGAGTTCGACGTCATCTACACCCGTTCTTCCACGACGGTGAAAGGATGCCTTTCTCGCTTCAGACGCATGTTCGAAGACTCAGATGATGAGTGGGTCACTGGGGTAGATGTTGAGTACAACACAGTCTTGGTACGAGAGAAGGATCTAAAGGACGAAGAGAGGAAGAAGCTCGCCATGATCCAGGTTTGCGTGCATGACATATGCTTGGTCTACCACATATGCCATGCCGACGTTGAGTGCCAGGATTTTAAGGACTTCCTCGAGAGCAACCTAGTCAATTTCGTTACTGTAGACTTTGGTAACGACAAAGAAGTCCTGCGTCGGATAGGCCTTGTTGTAGGCAACACCTTCGACCTCCAGAAGAATCGGCTAGTGTCCTCTCGTCAGCCTTCAATGCTAACCCTAGCAGGAGCCATGGTTCATCCTTTGTACGGTAAACTGGATAAACCTCCATACAGGTTTCATCGTCATGCATGGCAGCGGAATGTACTAGATATAGACCACATCCACTACACTGCAATGGATGGCTACCTTTGCTTCAATATCTACAAGGGTTGGATGAAGAGCAACAGCCAAGTATGCGGTTCAAGCAAAGAAGTATCAGCCAAGAGGAAGAGGGACAAGGACGAAGTTGAGGACATGGGTGAGGACTCCGAGTAAGGTGGCAGTGTCGTTGTTCATGGTGGTTCTAATACAGTGTCTACCAGTATAGTTGCAAAGTTTAATTTCAGGTGTGCTTTATTTAATTGGAGGGGTGTGTTGTGCTGAGCCCCCAGCAGAACTATGTTATGTTTCTTCTTGTTACTTTAACTCTTCAGTACGTACATACTAGTATTTCTTACATTTCATCTTTTAGTTGGTATAGTACTACCACTCGTTTCTTCACATTATATACGTACAATATATATGGCCAACATCATATAGCCAGCAGTTTAGTTGTCAAAGAATTTCAGGTTGCTTAGTTTTGTCAACTAATTCCAGGATGCTTAGAGGGTGCTTGGAACCACGGGACTTATTTTAGTCTGACTAAAAATAGTCTCTTTAAGAGGCTAAAGTTCTAAGCACCCCTGACAAAAGAGGGGCTAAAACTAGTCTAGAGACTAAATATTTTTAATCAGGGGTACCCCTACTAAAATGTGGATTAGTCCTCTCTCTACTCATTTAACTCCTCTCCTTTAACACACGCGAGTTCTGGATTGGAGGGTTCAGATGATAATAAATGATCATTAACTTGATTTTAGCCTTTTTAGTATTTGGATCCAAGCATGGGTGAGGCTAGCATGTTTTAGTTCCAGTACTTTTAGTTATGGGACTAAAACGTATCCAAGCACCCTCTTAGTTTTATTTGAGGGGTGGCTTGTGCTGGACACCATTATTGTGACTAGCCTTTTTAATAGTACTATATGCATAATTTGGCAACAAGCACTCTCTATATGTACCACCTTTTTTTTAATTTCAAGTTTTGCTCCATGGCACAATCCATCGATACTACTGCTGTACAAAAGTATACATTTTTTAAAAGGCTGGAGGGCAGGGCAGTCTAGCTTGGTCGGTTTCACGAGAGGCGAGGGCCTTTGTGATTTGACGACTCATTACTGCTGGAAGGCGGGGCCTTGTGATTTGACTGCTCGTATAAATGCACCGACGACCTGATCGAGGAGCAAAGAACCGTGCAGTATACTCAAGGTTTCCACTGGAGTAGTACTGCGACGGAGGAGCACGAAACACGGCAGCCCAGTGCCATATGGCGATAAAAAATGATCTAATTTTCTAGTCATCTCATTGTTAGCATTGTTCTATCCATTCCCTCAAAAAAAGCCATTGTTCTATTCATGCCTCGCAGAGAACATGACACGTGCGGCAAAACTCCCGAAGCAAAAGATGAAACACAGGAGAAAAATAAGAAGGAAGATTATCACCCCAAATGATCTAATTCGCCGTGGAGTCCTAACTGCTTCTTCATCGCCTCCACGACCTCCATCTCCTTGCGCGTCTCCTCCGCCATCTTCTTCATTCTGTCCATGACGCGGGATTTCTTGACCCGAGCCTTCATCATCTGTTGCATGGCCGCATTACATACCTTGACAGCAGCCGGGTGCTCGATGCGGAGCTTCGCCAACTCCTCCTTCTGTTCCATGACGACGGCCTGCAACATCATCATCGAGGAACTACTATTCTCATGCAGCTTCTTCCAGTCGGTGTTCTTCTCCTTCAACAGGTCGAACTTGTGGCAGAGCTTCGCCTTGTCCTCCTGAAGTCGCAGGATTTCGTCGGCCGCCTTCTTCTCCGAGGCAATGCTCTTCTTCAGCAGCATCACCAAGCCGGCGGTCAACTCCCCCTGCTGATTGAGCTCAGTGGGCATGTCGTCGAGGCTCTCCTTCAGCAACTCCATCAAGCCTTGGATGAACTCCTTCTGCTTATTGAGGTGCTTATTGAGCTGATCGGGCATGCTGTCGAGGGATAACGACTCCAGCTCCGCCGGCTCGGCATGTTCGCCTCTGCGGCTAGGGCGCTCCTGCGAGCCATCGCCTGCCCGTGAGAGATCCTTCGAGGTCTCTGCGTGGCAGCAAGCCCTCATTATTTTCCGCAGTCTTGGTTGCCGCTCCCTTGTTACGAGTAGTTCTCGACCTAGAGCTCTGATCACCGGCCATGGCAACGACGGAAGAAGAAGAAGCACTTATGAGGAGGAAAGGTAGAGTAATTTTCGGTTAGGTAGTTCCCCTTTTTATAACCTAAGTACTAGCACTAGTACTAATGCCTGCATAGTGGGAACACGTTCAGGTTTGGTACATACTAGTAGGTGTGAGTAGGCTTTCGAATGTGATGGGAACAAGGTAAAGATTAATTGATGGTTTTGGTTTCGAGGCCCGAAACGGCTCATGATGAGTTTAGGGGAACATAAATTTCAAGTACTACACTTCTCAAATGCGTAAATATTATATTACTGTCAAAAATTGGCACAAAATACGAAGGATACCAATGGAAGTACTACTAGAAACCCATGATTTAACTACTCGCATGCGCGAAGTGGAGTAATAATGTCTTTCTTCCGCACTCATGTCCACTCAATTTGCATTCGCTGTATTAATTGACCATCAATGAAGTGAACGACTTTACACGCGTCAAATTATCACATGGGGTGGATCATGGTACAAAATTGCGTCCGCCCGTGTACCCGCGTGTGCGTGGGAGGGAATGAGTGTGTGCGTGGCGTGCGTGCACATCTTTGCTTCGTGCATGTACCTCCCGTATGGCTCAGGGAGGACGAGTACATTCTTCTGGAACCAGCAGCACGTCACTGTGATCAATCCACGCAAGGAGGTCGTGACAACGCCTCCACATGTGCCACGTGGCTTCATGAACTGTAAGAGAGACACTGTGTAGCGTGCCATTGGTATTCTAATCTACGTGTTTTGCACATACTCGAAGTACTAGTAAGGTACACGTGCATTGCATGCATCAGATTTTGCAACCAAAATATGAATAAATACCACACTATAGCATGTAAGCTCTGAGTCATATATGCCTGATGTAGCCCTTCGTTTAATTCTTTTAGTTCATCTCATTCAAAATCAATTAGTTCTTATAAAAAAGCTAAGAACGTTGGAATAGGAAAAACATGGGATTATAGTGGAATGTCGTCTTGAATCCTACAGGATTGTACGAGTGTTCGATTGTGCATAGAAAAAACGCAGAATTCTTTCAAAGAGGTTTGAGTGGATGGGATGTTTCCTGTGAAATCTAGTGCAAATGAATCATATGGAAAAATTCCTATGGTTTACAATCCTACTAATCAAACAACCAAGATAGGAAAAATTCCTAATGATTAGAATCCTCCAAAATTCCTTTGAGAATCCTTTGAATCAAAGAAGCCCTTAATCTACTTTATGATTTGTGGAATTATGCGTTGTAAAGCATAAAGTAAAAACAAATAATGGCAATTCAACTAGAAAAAAAGTTTGGGCAGTTATGATACGGAAGATTCTAGAACAAAAGAGAACCACTGTTGTTTTGAGGTTTGTGCATTATGCTTAAGTTCAACCATGGAGTCTGCTAGATTGTACATGTGGAAAAATTCGGTGGGGGATGGAAGATGCTGCGAGGGGCCGAGTGGAGGGAGACTATGAAGGAATGCACAAGTGCGAGATCGATATTTAAAGAGAGGGGGCGAACACGTGCGCTGTTGCGCGCAGTGGCGGAGCCATGAAAAATAAATGAGCTAGGGGGCCAAGCATTGCTAATCCTTTACGAGGAGGGTCAATTCATGAACTTAAACCATTTTTAGCAGCAATTGTCTAATGATCACATTCATATTAGCCTCGATATATAGTGATGTTAGGGGGAGGGGGCAGGGCCCTTACTGCCCCTGTCTTCGCCATTGTGCACGCGTCTGAGAGATGAAGCGGAAGGCATGGATGATGAGAGGGGGGCGTTGGATATATAATTAATGTGGGTGTATTAGCTATATATGTTAATCCTATATAGAGAGGTATAGATTGATCGATGTGGACGTGGGAAAGAGGGTGAGACCTCACTGGATATATCGATTGATCGGTTTGTGTGGAAAATTATGAAAGACCTAGCTATATACACACATACATAGAGGAACATTGATCATTGCGCATGCACGCGTGAGAGATAAAGAATGCCCGATATGATGGAGAGGGGGATGTGTGTGGGTGGGGGCCTTCATGGGAGACCGACCTGAAGAAAAAGATTGCATGCGTGTGATGGATAATGCCGACTGGTAGTGTGTGTGCATGCATGCACGAGAGAAAGTTGGTGGTACAATTATAAAGAGAAGACTACTGTGTGGGTGTAAAAGAATAGGTGAGGTCATAATGAATGTAAAGTTGAATTCAAATATTTGAATAAGAGATCCTGATGTTTGAAACCCATGCATGCATGAATATAACGGAGATCTGCGCGGTGTGGTTTGGAAACGAGCATGTTGTAATGTATACACATTGAACAAGGTCAGAATGATTTGAATTTGAGATACCGATGGCAGACATCATTTCGCCACGTCGCATCCGTGCATGGACACACTATTGTAATTGGAGATGATGAGCGGCTTTCGCATCACATATCTATATCTATACCCCTATATATATTATATATTATATTTTTTTTATATTGTGTGCGGGTAACTTTAACTTTGAAAGATGGTCGTTGGATGAGGCGAATATGATGGTCAAAATATGGCAAATTTGAGCACTAATGGCCATTGGATATCATCTAGATTCCACCAGATTTTGCCACATATATAATCTAGAAGACTCCATGGTTGAACTTAAGCATAATGCAGAAACATCAAAACACAAGCACTTCTTATTTGTTCTAGAATCTTCCGTATCAGAATTGCCCAGATGTTTTTCTACATGACTTGCCATTATTTGTTTTTTACTTTATGTCTTACGACCCACAATTCCATGAATCTTAAAATAGATTAGCTTTCTTATAAAAACTAGATGATTTTGAATGAAATGAACTATAAGAATTAAACGAACATCTACATCATGCATATATGACTCAAAGCTTGCATGCTATAATGTGGTATTTATTCATAATTTGGTTGCCAAATCTCATGCGTGCAATGCACATGTACCTTACTCTAGTCTAAATGGTGTTTGTGTGTGTGTTGTGCGTGTTGAGGTGCAAATTGTCTTTTTTGGGTACATGTTAAGCTTGTTCTTCCAAAATTTCAAGCCGTGCCTTGTTATGCCGAAAATTCAAGCTAGCGTCTCTGTCTATCGTGCTGTGAAACTCCTGCCTCTTCAACCCACGCCTTGTTAGCCTAAAATATTTAAGATATATCTTTTTCTCGTTGTGCTCCGACAACTCCCTCTATCTCAACCCGCGCCTTGCTATTCCGAAATTACAATGCGCGCGAAAACTCCCACCTCGTGTGAAATCCCGACACACAAAATGCCCGTGGTACCCCTGAACTGAAAGAACCACCTCAAATCGGTGGGGGTACTTTCGTAACTTACCCCACATTTCGGACAAGCGTGTCTCTAAGCCATGGTTCCCCACTACCATCCCATCCGCCCACCCATTCGTACACCGAGGCCGGGAAAACCCGCGACGAAACCCCACACCCTGCTCCGTCCGCCACCCAGCCGAAGCCTCTTCCCGGCGACGTTGTCCATGGTAACACATCGACGTCCCTCATCCACCGTACCGGATGAGAATCCGTCGTCGATCTCATTGTCCCGCCGGTTCAGCCACCCCGTCCTCCACCTCCAAGGAGCTGCCCCGACGTTCCCCTCATCTTTCGCGCCACCTCCATTCCACACACCGCCGTCTTCACCTGCACCAACCTGCACCACCGGAAGAGCATCATCATCATCGTTTCCTCGGATGAAGCTGCGACCCAATCGGAGCCACCAAAGAGGTTGTACACTAATCACCGCATTTTCATCTTGATTCGATCTCACGGTGCTGCTGGCGCTCGGTCCCGAGTCAACACGGTGCGGCTCCATCCACGGCGGCGTCGCCGGCCACTTCCTCCACGGTGTCGCTCCCTTGACGGTGACTTCCACATCAGTAGGAGCTACTGCTGCTTTAGCTCTCGCTCGCGCTACTGCTCTGCTCTTGCTCTCGGTCCCCTTCCTGGTCTGCTCTTAATATTGCTCTTGCTCGCGCTGCTTCTCTCGCTCTTGCTCTTGCTTGCGATGCTGCTCTGATTTAGCTACACTTCAGTCGACTGAATCGACTTTTGGGTCAGTCGATTTTCAGGGGTGGGGGGGGGGGCTCGCCGTGGTGAAGGAAGAACCAGCCGTAGCGGGGAGGGGGGCTCGCCGGAGAGGTACCCCACTATCTATCTTAGGGTTCAGGATGGGGGCGGTGGTCGCCGGCGGTGGTGGGGCGTTGGCGTGGGGATCGCCGAAGAAAAAGCTCGGCACCGGGGGCCTAGAGGGATGGCCGGGGCGGCAGCGGACCGGCGGTGGGGAGTGTTTTCGGGGCGGGCGGGGCGGCGCACCGCTAGCCGCGGGCGGCGGGGGGCTGCTGTTTGGCCGGTGGTGGCTGGCCGCTCAGGGGGGTGGAGGTTGAAGATGAACCACAGGCCCTTGATTTCGTATCCAACGGCTGCAAAATCGACTGACCAGAGATGAAAAAGTCAGTCGACCGACGTGTAGCCTCACCTTGCTAGTGCGTTCAGTTTCGACAGCAAAATTTAGTTTCGACAGCAAAATTCAGTTTCGACAGTTAAGTTCAGTTTCGACAGTAAGTTCAGTTTTGACAGTTAAATTCAGTTTCGACAGTTAAGTTCAGAGATGTGCGGCTGATGTATTTTACATCTAGCACTTTGTGGTTATGTATTTTACGTCATGTATTGGAGATGCTATTAGAATTCCACTCAGGTTAACGTTGTTCGTTGTCTCTCTTGTCCTGCTTCAGCCTCAACGTCGTACAACTCACCGGAGCTGCTCCAACGACGAAACCCTCCATCACAGTGGAGCAGTACCTCGGGCTCCATCTCCAGACGCCTAAGATCTTCTTCCCCTCCTCCGACAGCCAAGTCAGCCAAAGCATCCTCACCGGCCAACCCAATCACGTTGAGATCGACATGGCTTCGCTAAAGAGGTTGTACACTTGTTGCATCTCTTTTTTACTCTACATGTTATATATATTGTCCACCGAGCACTCATAGTAACGGGAAATACGATTATTTTATCCTACTATATGACAAGTAGTGAGGTACCAGTCAACTTAGCTATCCGTGATGGACTCTCTTGAATGCCATCATTATTTATCTATGCGCGTTTGAGCTGTGCATTTGTCGATGGGCCTGGGAGTTGAGCTAGTATGGTAGTGGCCTGGGTCCAAAGTAATAGAAGTAGCACAAAAACATTTTTTTAGTGTAGGATTTTCCTTGCTCAAGCCTGCCTACTAGAATCGCCAGTGCTTGAAAGGAAAAGTGAATTAAAAACATCAGAATTGGAAAGTTTCCTATGGTACTACTTTTCATGAATTTGGTGCAAAGGAATGGAGCAAAGGAAAACTGTAGGATTTGTTCCTTTAGTGTCTCCTTGAAAGAAAAACCGTATGAATTCTAATTTCCACTTCTCCTCCTTTTCATATTCCTATTCATCAAGCACAAGACTAAGAGATAGTAGCATAATAGCATTATAACCGTACATTTTCTTGTGGTTTGACTTAATCTCACCATGCTTTTTTGCATCCTCTGATCTTCCAATTGTTGTGAATCAAACACCCAGATTGGCAGAAATCCTGTGTTTTTAAATTCTCTATTTTGCACGTGCATTCCTATTCTATTCATGTCTATTTCCTATCCCTGCATTGTTAGAATCCTCAAATTCAAACAAGCCCTTACTCAATTACTTCTGTTACAAATATGTGTCAAAGAAAACATTGTGTGGTTTGTCCTGCTCTTGTGGTGCTGTGTTCCACCCCAGCTCAGCTGCTCCAACAACGGAAGGGTTCACCACAGCAGGGATCCGCTCTCCAGACTGTCTTTCGCCGCCTCAGATCTTCTTCCCCGCCGTCGGCAGCCACGGCAACTGCATTACCATCATCAACTGAGTAGATGACCCTGAGGACTACACGGGTCCGCAAGAGAGGTCACATTCTTCCGTGTCTGCTTACGTTATGCGTCGCTTAATATGATGGCATGCTACATTATCATTGTGTTCACCTATTAGACTCCGAGTTAGGTCCAAACTAATGCTGAAACTTGAGTTTTTAAATGGTTGTGGGGTACATATTGGGGCAGCAATCAGTACTATATATCTACTATCTGGTTAATCTCCGGTGTCTACTATGAGTTTCATATTGGGTGCAAACAAACATTAAAGTAACCATTATCTGTATTTTTTAACTAAAGCTATTATCTGCCTGCTATCATTGGTTTTGGGTCTATCCACAGTTTGGTACCATCACTCTGGATTTGTGCATGCACTCCTTACATAATCTCACTATGTTTTATTCCTATGCAGGCCAGTTATTGTACACAATGGAACTGATCATGTAGAGCAAAAGAGACGAGCCTTGCGTGGCAATAAAATTTCATGCAGACGTCGTTCCATGGTGGGCGCAATCAAGAGGAAGATAACTGTTCTGAGGGGGATTCAGAAGGAGAAGACCACTCCTATTTACCCCATGAGGTCTTCGCTCTAACTTGGCATGCTAATGTTGGCAATATCATGCATATGGTGCCTTGCATTGCTTACTGTATACATTAAAGATGTCATCTGCTTAGTTTAGACATGCTTTGTGTCAATGCCATCTGTTTAGTTTCTTTATCGTATATGTGAATCATGCAATGCCATCTTATCTAGCCAGGCATCATATATGTGAATTTTGCAATGCCACCTAGGTTAGCCAGTCATCTTATATGTGAATTATATCATGCCATCATTTTTTATTACGTGTTAAATTTGTCAACAATTTTTGTACATTCAATTACTTTTTCCGTGCATCAGCCATTCGGCATGGTCATGAAAAAATATGGATTGGAAACAAGGTCTTCAGAGCAGACAATGCTATCTGACGAAGCGCATTTCTTGCTTGTTACCGATATCTCCTCAGAGGAGGATTCAGAGACAGATGACCAGTCATATTTCCCCCCCGAGGTGCATGCCCTAACTTGGCAGGGTTATGTTGCTCATATCGTGCGTATGGTATCTTACATTGCTATGTCATTTGCTTAGTTTAGACATGCTTTGTGTGAATGCCACCTATTTAGTGTCTAATTACCATATATGTGAATTATGCAATGCCATCTTGGTGCAAGACATTATATATGTGAATTATGCAATGTTATCTTGTTGCAAGGCATTATGTATGTGAATTATGCAATGCCATGCTGTTTAGGCAAGCGTCATATATGTGAATTATATCATGCCATCCTTTTTTTTGTATTTCTCATTACTTTTGTCAACAATGTTTGTATATTCAACTGCTCTTCCTGTGCATCAGCCATTTGAATTGGTGATGGAGAAATCTGGAGTGAAAACAAGGTCTTAAGAGCAGACAATGCTACCTGCTGAAGCAGATATCTTGCTGGTTACAGATAGCTCTTTAGAGGAGGATTCAGAGGCAGATGACCAGTCCTATTATCCCCCTGAGGTGTATGCTCAAACTTGGCAGGGTTATATTACTCATATAATGCATATGTTGTATTGCAATGCTTAGTTTTTACATCATATACACAATATTGAATGCCATCTCCTTAGTTGACACATCATATATGCAATTGCCCTCTGCTCACTTCCTTAGTATATAAATCATATATTTGAATTATGTCATGCCATGATGTTTACATAGACAACATGTATCTGAATTATGGCATGCCAACCAATTTTCTAAAGACATAATATAGTTATATCATCTCATCCTGTTTACATAGTCATCATATTTTAAATTATGTCATTCTATCTGTGAATTATATCATGCCATCATGTTTCCATCGACGGCATGTTTGTGATTTATGGCATGCCAACCACTTTCATAGACACATCGTATAGTTATATCATGTCATCCTATTTACATAGTCATCATATTTTGAAGTATGTCATTCTATCCTATTTAGTTAGCCATCATACATGTGAAATTGTGTCATGCTATCCTGTTTAATTAGCCATCATATATGTGAAATTATGTCCTACTATTCTGTTTGCTGAGACAACATAAATGTGATTATTTCATGCCCTGTTTTCTTCCCTACTATCCATTGCACCTGTCTATGTTACAATGTTTGTACATTAAATTAATTTTCTTGTTTATCAGCCATTTCAATTGGAGGGAGCAATGGCAGTATTTGTGGGAGTAAAAACACGGTCTTCAGAAAAGATCGTGCTACCTGTCGATGCAGATAGAACCACGGTTGTACTTGCCCAAGAACCAGCCCCACCACACATAACCCACACTCATGTAGATTGTACCCCTACCTAGTTGGACAGAGAACCAGCTCCACCCCTTCTAACCCCAACCCCAGCAGATAGACACCCAGTTCCCGTTCACACAGCACCGTCTCCACCATAGAGCACCCAAACACGAGCAGTTAGTAAGGCAACTGCAGAGCCCAAATCACGAGTACCACCACTCCGAACCCGAAGTCAATGCTTAAAGCAGAAGAAGAATTGTTCTCAGGTCAGGTTCTGTAGCTATGGTTCATACTACTTTGCTCTTGCATCACTGTATTTACCGATACCAACTAATTTCAAATTTGAAGGATGCAATTGAAACTCCAGTGGCGCAACAGGTATGTTTTAAACCTGTTTCTTTAACGTGTTTGGCTGTTTGCTGTTGTAACTTGCTCTATGTTTATTTCAGTTTCAATTAAATAAACAGTTATGTTCTCATGCCATGCACATTACAAGTGTTGTTATTGCTGTGTAGTTTCCCACACTTATATTCTGTCTATGTTGCATTGTCTTAAATAGATATGATTCAAACTGTATCTATCTTGATTTGGCAACATAAACTAGAATGATATAGACCATACAGTGACCATACTACATAGATATATGTTTGTTTCATGCTGTTATCATGTCCACCTTACTACTGAACTGGTTTACCAAAATGAGTTTCATATACTACATTGTAAACATGAGATGTGTTTATTTGTTTCTCTTTTAGAACGGGGATAAAATATTGGAGAAGAGTATCCTGTTATGCAATGGTAAAGGAAGTAATGCAGATAAGGTTCAAGATAGTGAGACATCCCTATTGGTCTCCATGAAAGCTGATAAAAACTATATTGAAGACAGTGAAATAACCCCGAAGTCCTGTCTTGATGTAGTGTTCAAGTTACTGGCTACCACTGCTGGCACCAGCTCTTCAAACTCGTTGCCTGAATCAGTTTGGCTTCTTGAGTCTCAACTTCAAGTTGAAAGACATCGATCAGATGTTATGCGACATGAAGCCAAAGGACTGAGGAAGTCCCTGCAGCAGATGCATACTTTCTGGTGCAACATCAAGCGCTGGAGGACTTAAGCGCCAAACAAGAGAAAGTTAATAAGCTTTTCTAAGCATCTTGCCAGCATTATGGGTACCCAGGATATTGTTTCTTGAGCTCTTCTGAAGTGGTTTCAGTTCTAGACTTGTTTTGATGTGGCGTTTATATGCTGTTGTGTTCCCTATATTTGCACTGGTGGCGAACTTTGATGCCCAGTGGATGTAATATGTGTAATAGCCGTGATAGCCTAGTGTAAGTTGCTTGCTTATTTATTTCCTTGTTGTCTTGTTTATTTGTTTGCTTGTAGTCAGTGCAGTTCTTTTTCTGCTGTTTGCTAGTGGCTGCAATAACCTATTTTTTAAAACTAGGCCACAATAACCATGGGCTAATATTTACTGTAGTGACACTGGGCCTCCTATGGGCCGTATAAGCAGTGGGCCTTCTACGGGCCGTAGAAACAGAGGGCCTTCTACGGGCCGTAGAAACAATGGGCCTTCTATGGGCTGTAGAAACAATGGGCCTTCTACGGGCCATATCATCAATGGGCCTTATACGGGCCATATGATCGATTGGCCAAACATGGGCCAAACAAACCGCATTTTGGCCGTAAATGGGCTAGAGTTGGAATCGTCCATTCATGGGCCGACCATAACGGGCCATCATTAATAGGCCGTATTTGATGATGCTATGAAAACGGCCCAACGTATTAACGGACCACAAACGGGCCGACTGTAACCACAGGCTGAATTTGTCCCACAAGCAGAAAATGACAGTAACGGGCCGTAAGTAAACGAATGCTGGAAAATAGCCCAAGAATAAATGGGCTCTGAGAAGGCCGAAAGATAACATGGGCTGGAAATGGCCCAACGGAATAACGGGCCGTTAATGGGTATAAAGTGATACACTGTTCTTTACGGGCCAGTTTCACCATGGGCCGTTAATGGGTGTAAAGTGATACAATGTTCATTACGGGCTAGTTTCACCATGGGCCGTTAATAGGCCAAGAGTTACATAGGGCCTCATATGGGCCAAAAGACGTCATGGGCCATACATGGGCCAGAAGTGAAGACGGGCTGGAATCATATTGGATGGCCCAGATGACGCTACTGGGCCTAATTCAAATAGGGCGTAACGGGCCTTGGGTTAGCGGGTCGTAAATGGGCTATATGCGAACAGGCCGTTAATAGGCTTTCCATGGGCCGGCCAGCCACCTTTTGACCAAGTCAAACGGGCCGGCCTTTGCACAGGAATGGGCCTCTGTTGGGCCATGCCACGTGTCGACGTATCATAGGCGCCTTTTGTCCAATGAGTGGATGACATCTATCCCAGTGATGAGCCGACATGTGTTTCCTCACGCCAATGATGATTTTACACGTGGAAAATCCCCATTGGTCGAGGCAGTTAGCGTGTTTTGGATCCAAAACCCAACTCGATAGCTTAACGGCGTTCCGTTACGGTGGATGCCACATGTTGCTCACCCTTGACGAAAGCACTTCTGTGATGCACGATTTTCATCATGGAAGTGGACACTTCCGTGATGATAATTTTGGTAATGTCATGGAACACTTCTATGACAGCACAAGTATGACTATCTTGATTCTGTCATAAAATCGTCATGGATGTACATGCATGACAGAAAACGCGACCTACTGTGACAAACACGTATCATCACGGAAGTGTATTTTTTTGTAGTGGTGCTTGGCGTCCATCATGACCCACTTGGATAGAATGTTGTCGGCTCTCTTCCTGGTGCTCGAGATCGAGTTGGCCTTGCCGCAGGCGACGAAATTAGCGCATCCGGAGGCGTGCTTGCTGCTGACGTGGAGGAAGAAGAAATGGCGCAGGAGCGCCACGGACGGCATCACGCCCAGGTACTCCTCACAGTAGTAGGCAAAGATGGACAGGAGGAGGACAGAGTTGGGATGGAGGTGCAATGCCTGTAGCCTGTAGTGGTCGAGGACTTCATAAAAGAAATCAGAGAAGGGAGGAACCAACCCAATAGCGACGCTGCTCGAGAAGATGGGGAAGAAGGTGCTCCCCTCAGGCTCCGGCTTGTCAGACGCAAGCCGGAGCTCCATTTTCCCCCACTCGTTGCTCTCTCCCGCTGTCAGCAGGCGCACGGAGGTGAGGCTCTTCTCCGTGACAGTGGGCGCCTCAAGAGCAGGCTCGTACCAGACCGGTGCCAAGGAAGTCTTGACCTTGCGCGGCGCCATGAGCGACAGATGCAGAGCAAGGCTGGGGCAGATCGGGAGGTAGCGGCGACGAAGAGCGAGAAAGGGGATCTGGAGTGAGGCAAGGAAGAAGCAACGAAAGCAAGTACTGCCAGCGCCGGCCTTTTGTCAGGTCAAGCAGTTGCCGAGGCAGCATGGGGAAGCGGAGACGCCCACGCCCAATCAACCGCCATGCGTCAACCGAGGCCACGGGCTTTTGGGGTCCCGTGGTGCTTCGAACTTGACCCTTGGCTTCGCCGTGAAGCCAAGTCCAAGCGCACCTTGGGCCCGGGGGCTACTGTCGGCGTTCTGGGAACGGGGGTCCCCAAACATGCCTGCCTGCGGCCCATGGCATGGCTAAGCCATCAGGCCGTACAGCCCATCTTCATCAACAAGGCCTCCAAGACCCTCGCGAGGGTCCAAGCCATGCGAGGCGGACGATGCAAGACCTCCTCTGGAGTAGCCTAGCCATGCAGGCTCACGAGGAGTGGAGATATCAAGGCAGGGCTAACCTCACGAGGCCCTCGTGACGCGAGGCATGACGCACGACACCAGGCGGCCGCTAGGCGGGCGCCAGCGCGCGTAGCGTCCTTGTTTCCTCTTTGGTGCTAAGGAGGCCAGCGCAAGCGAAGAGTACCGAGGCATCAGGCAAAGGTTGCTATATTGGTGCAACGAGACCAAGACCAGGAGGACGGCAAGACGGAGGTCATCGTGGAGCCCAAGACGACGTCACCGCTAGAGCTTTTCGCAGGCGAAGCCCACTTTTGTCAGGATAGCTTGTTCTGGCTGTCCCCCTTCAAATTTGCCCACCGTTGTTGGCTCCCTTCTCGCTCGATATTTGGGAAGAGGACCAGGGCCTATATAAGTAGATCTAGCCACCATAGTAGGGGAGGCTCAGCTGAGCTGAGCTGGGATGATCGCATCTCATCCCATCTTAGCTTGATCCAATCCGATCGAGAGCCTACTCACAAGAACACCTCAACCTCAGGAGGTTGTTCTTCCCTTGTACTGTTCATCATCTGCCCTGGAGGCAATCCACCACCACCACACTGGAGTAGGGTATTACACCACAACGGTGGCTGGAACCAGTATAAACCTCGTGTCTTCCTGTGTTGTGAGTTCGTCGTGTTTGTCTGCGAGATCTTAGCGAGCAAGGGCATAGATCGGTAGGAAGGAAAGACTTCGCGTGCAGCCCAGTGTTCGAACCTTAAGGGTTTTCCGGAACCCCACATCCAACAGCGAGCTCTTTGACCTCCATGCACCAGCCGCCGCCCGCCTTGCTCACAACTTCTCCATTAATGGATAAATTAAAGCACCTGGACGGAGGGTGTTTGCTTGTGATCCCATGGCAGCATTT
The DNA here is from genome assembly GCF_056163025.1 of Triticum urartu. Classification (NCBI taxonomy): domain Eukaryota; kingdom Viridiplantae; phylum Streptophyta; class Magnoliopsida; order Poales; family Poaceae; genus Triticum; species Triticum urartu. The sequence goes on from NC_141875.1 coordinate 365,619,096, forward strand.
TCTTTGTTCGTATATTCAACTCGTATTCCGCCCTAATTTAAATTGCCACATAGGGCAACGGATAATACGACCACAGATAAAATGGAAACGGATAATACGACGACAAATTTACAATGGCGCAGATAATAATTGTCTTACATGTTCTGGATAATTTAAATTGCCACATGCGGTAAATCCCGGAAGACACGGGGCAAGAGAAGAAGGAAATTGCAGACAACGATCTGGGTCGCTACTCTCTCTACTCCTCGATGGATCGCCGGACGACGAAATCCTCTAGCCTCTTCTTCAATTCCTCACGACTTTGCTTGAAAGCAGCCATAGATTCCTCCACCTCCTGCTCGCGCTTGATCAAGAGCTTGCTCAAGCCACCCATCAGTTCCTCGACAACTTCTTTCAGCGTCATCTCCGAGGCATTGCTCTGCTCATGCAACATCTTCCAGCCGGCGGCCTCCTCCTCCTTCTCGGCGAGCAACTTGAGGAGCTTCGCATTGTCACCCATGAGTTGCTCGACAAGGCCGGTCGCCTTGTCAACCGAGGCATCGCTGATCTTGAGCAGCTTCATCAAGCTGTCGACCAGCTCCTGCTGCATAGTGACACCAGCGAGAATGCCATAGTCACAAGTGAAGGAATTCAGGAACGCCGGCTCGTCGTGTGCCCGTGAGAGCTCTTTCGAGGGCTCCGCGGCGCGCCAGGACATCTTTGATGCAGCTGCGGCTTCGCGACGGGACCTCTCTAGTGCTTCCGCAGCCTTGGTCTTTGCTGCCTGGTTATATGTCCACCCTAAACTCCTCCTACCGGTCTTGGCGAAACAACTTGACAGGAAAGACAAGTTTTCTGGGTGATGAGGAGAGGAACTGTGAAGTAATTTTCGAGTGGGTAGTTTTTATAGCACGGTGCTAAGTGTGAACACATATTAGTTTGATAGGTGTGAACAGATTTCCAATTACTTATTGCATTGTAATCTGCAATGTGACAAGAAACAAGGTCAAAATTTATTGATGGAAGAAGGTTGACCACGTGGTTGCTCGCCGTTGAGGCGGCCGCGGTGCGCTCCGCTCTGGCATCCCTGTGCGTGCAAGGCTCGCCGTTGAGGCAAATTTACAATGGCAACGGTTAATAATTATTAATAATTGTCTTACATATTCAGGATAATTTAAAATGCCACATGCGGCAAGGCCCAGAACACTTACGACGTACATATGTATACAATTATAATAAAGTATGAGCTAAAAGGCTGAGATGGCAGCCTCCTACGATGGTCTTCTCGGACTCCATGATCAGCATGGCACCCTTGCGGCCGTTCAATCCAAGTGTCCCAACCCGCCTCCGCCTACGAAGCTGCTGGCGTTTGGAGGCTCTTGGGGCTTCTGGGCCTCTTCCAGAAGAGCTTGACACCACGCAATCACGTGCATGACAACTTTGCGGAACCGCTCAATTTCCATGTCTCTGGCCTGGTAGCAAATTCCGTCCATCACCTACATCCTCAAGATATCACGTTGGCGATGTTCTACTTTATCGGGGACGTTAACTCCGCCAAGGATGCGCTCGAGCATAGACACCACATCATCGGGATCGAGGTTGACACGGCTGCTGCGGGAAATGATGAAGCCGCAGGCTTCCTGTGTATTGACTAAATCGCGGAGGTCCTCTTGCCATTCCTTGCGGGGATCAGACTCTCAATGAGAACTAGTGACGGCAGCTCTTCGGGTGGGTCGACGATCATGCCACCGAACAGCTCTGGATCTTTTGCACGGTGGATGGAAAATTGCTCATCACAACTCCACTGCAATATGTCGATTGTGCTCCCAAGGACTGTCATGCCGGTATCGCTGCCGATGGGCCATGGTGCCTGCACCAACCAATGAAGCTCTTGCTCCCCGACCTGCTTCGGCTCGTTCTCCTCGCCGAAGATGTAACGCAGGTAGGCATCGACGTTGAAGCTTTGGTCGTTGCCTGGCATGCTTGGAATAACTAATGGTAGATGGGTGAGGACTAGATGTGCGTAGAGTGTCGCGGCGGTGCGTTGCCGCCTGGGTTATATGCAACAAGCCATTATCTGGTGGCGGGAAACTGGTGAGGGGAGAGGCGTGGATTTTACAATTCACCCATGTGGAGCGTGGGAAGACTAAGTGGAGCACACACACAACCCGAATACCGTATCCAGTGCCACGTGTTATTTATCACACAAGTGTTAACATAAGGAAACGTATGTGTAACTTACTAATCATGGCACACGAGTACTCGCAGACGCAACTTGTGCGATACTCCTAGCCACCGCAAGCAACTAGTTTGCATTTTTCAAAGGTTTTTGTACACACAGAATCACACACGAACTAACTATATTAACCGTCTGTTGTAATTTCTCATCGCAAACAGTTCATCCGAGTCGGCTGTTTGCCACGTATCACAGACATCTTGTTAAGTTGAACCATTTCTGTTGTGTTCTCTAATAAAAAATAGTTCGTCCGAGTGAACCGTATGCCCTATATCACACACAGCTTGATCTGGCTAACCGCTTCTGTTGCACTCCCTAATAGAAAATAGTTCATTCTAGCAAACTGTATGTCATATATCACACACACATTTATATGGCTGCCCGTTTCTGTTGTTCTGCCTCATCGCAAATAGCTCTAACGGGTTAACCATGTGCCTTGAATCACACACGCAACTAAAATCTGAACCGTGTTTGATGGCTCTGCCATCGCAAACGTTTTGCACCTTTTTTGACAGTTTTTTTCATCCCCGTTTGTGATTAATGCATCACACACAGTTTCGTCAAAGGGTCTCTGATCGTAGTTGTCGGCGTTCTGGGAACGGGGGTCCCTAGACTTGCCTACCTGCAGCCCACTACGTGGCTCCGAAAGCGGGCCCGAATGGCCCATCTTCACGAACAAGCATTCAAGACCCTCGCAAGGGGCCAAGCATCGCGAGGCGAGCGACACAAGACCTCCTCAGGAGCGGCCTCACCAGTCTGCCTTGCGAGGGCTGGAGAGATCAAGGCCAGGCAAACCTCGCAAGGTTCCAATGACGTGAGCCATGATGATCGAGACCAGGTGGGTGCTAGGCGGGCGCCAGCGCTCATAGTGTCCTTGTTTCCTCTTTGGTGCTAAGGAAGCAAGCACAGACGAAGAGTACCAAGGCGTCAAGCAAAGGTTTCCATATCGGTGCAACAAGACCAAGAACAGTAGGACGGAGGTCACCGTGGAGCCCAAGATGGCGTCACCAACAGAACCTTTGGCAGGCGAAGACTACTTTTGTCAGGATAACTTGTACTAGCTGTCCCCTTTCAAATTGGCCGTTGTTGGCTCCCTTCCCGCTCAATATTTGGGGAGAGGACTAGGGCCTCTATAGATAGGATTAGCGACCACAGTAGAGGGACCGGATCGACCTCATCTTAGATTTGAACCATTTCATCCTTAGCCACTCACCAACAAAGCACAAGAACACCTCACCTCAGAAGGCTGTTCTTCCCCTTGTACTGTTCATGATCAGCCCAAGAAGCAATCCACCACACCACACTGGAGTAGGGTATTACACCGCAACGGTGGCCCAAACCAGTATAAATATTGTGTCTCTTGTGTTGCGAGTTCGTCGAGCTAGCCTTTGAGATCGCGAAGTGCTTGAGGGCGTGATCGGTGAGGGAGAGATCTTCGCATGCACCCCAGTGTTTGAACCTTAAGGGTTTTGCCGTAACCCAAAATCCGACAGTAGTGTCGTGTTAGCAGCATCCTACAATAGTATAAGTTCATTCAGACTAACTATTACAAGGGAGAAATTTTATTCTAAGTATAAAACTTGCGGAGCAAACCTGTGTTCCAAGCTCTAGGCTCTTCTATTCCTTTGGTGAAGTCGTATAGCCTGTATGCTCCATTGTGTAAGACCTTGGATATGGTGAATGGTCCCTCCCAGGGGGTGCCTTCTTGTGGGGTCTTTGTTGATCCAGTCGGAGGACCAGGTCTCCTTCCTAGAAGGCACATCATCTGACGTGTGTATCATGGTAGCGATGCATGTCTTGTTGGTACAACATTGATCTTATAAGCGCTCGCTCACGCTCCTCCTCCAAAAGGTCTAGACCATCCCGCCTTGCCTCCTCAGCTTCAGCCTCCGATTAGGGATCCACTCGGGGAGAGTTGTGGAGCAGATCACTCGGCAAGACCGCCTCTGACCCGTACACCATAAAGAATGGGGTGCGGTTGGTGGTCGATTCGGGGTCGTCCGCAATCCGCAGAGGACAGATGGTAACTCAGTCACCCAAGCGTCTTCTGCACGAGTCAGGTCGCGCAGGAGGCGAGGCTTTAATCCTTGGAGATGTTCGTCGGGGGAGCAGTCGGGTCCTCAGGATGGACATGCACCGGCTTCATCCCTCCCGCTGACAGGAAAGTGGATTCCATAGTCAGCTTCTTGGACTTCAATGGTTCGCTTGAATCCACTGCCTTCTTGTATTCATCCAGCTCGACCATTTCCATCTGCTCATCAGCAATCTGGGAGCCCTTCTGGAGGCACTCTTCGGCCAACTTCCGATTGCCTGTAATGGTGATCATGCCTTTCTGCCCTGGCATCTTGAGTTGAAGATACACGTAACGTGGACGGGCCATAAAATGTGCATAGGCAGGCCTACCTAGGATGGCGTGATAAGTGCTTCATAAGTGCACCACCTCAAAAGTCAGTCATTCCTTTCGGAAGTTCTTCACTTTGTCAAATACAACATCGAGGGTAATCTAGCCGAGTGATTTGGCTTTCATCCTAGGGGTTACCCCATGGAACTACATGTTGCTCTTGTTGAGCCAGGTCATCAGGATGCCCATCACCTACAATGTGTTGGCGTAAATGATATTAATCCCGCTGCCGCCGTCCATTAAGACTTCGCACAATTGGACTCCTCCCACGACTGGATCTACCACCAATGCCTGCCACCCAGGGGTCGGTATGTGTGTCAGGTGGTCTGACTAATCAAAGGTTACTGGTGTCTTGGTCCGGCCGATATATTTGGTCACAGTCAGAAGTGCCATGTTGACCTCTCGGTTGATGACTTTGAGGCGACTCTTGCTTTCTTTGTCGGTGAAAATCATGAGGACGTTCTTGACATTGGGGGTACCCGAAAGTACCTTGCCTCCGTCATCGTCATCTTCCTTCTTGTCTCTAGAGGAATCTTGCCACATTTCTTGCTTTAGGAGTCGACACTCCCAAGTGGTGTGTTTGGGAAAAATCAAATTACCCTCTTCATCTTTCTTTGTGTGGATCTAACAAGGTTGGTCGAGGATGTCACTCTTTAAGGTGACTTGCTTCTTCCCCTTCCAATCTTTCTTCTGCTTTTGGGAGCTGTTTTTGCCTTGGTAGGCAAGAGCCGCGGCCTTGGCACTCCCTTCGGCATCCGCCTTCCGCTTGTGCTTCTTGCCCTTGTTCTATGACTGATGAGTGTCGCCTGCTCAGCTTTTACCGCTCCTCCGTCGGTCCTCTTCTTCACCGTAGGGATACTGGTTGGCTATCTCCATAGCCTGACTGAGAGTCGGGGTCTCAGTTCTGCCGAACTTCATGTTCAGCTTCCGGTACCTAACTCCGGCCTTGAAGGCGCAGATTGCCTGGTGCTCGGTGATGTTCTCCACCGTATTGTGTGGAGTGGTCCACTATTGGATATACTCTCGGAGGGTCTCATTCTGTCAATACACATAGTGCTGCAACTCGGTTAGACCTCCTGCTGTCTTGTATGTGCCTTCAAAAGTTTTGACGAACACCTTTGCCACATCATCCCAGCATAAAATGCTACTTGGTGGGAGATGTATTAGCCAAGCCCGAGCGGAGCCCTCTAGCATCAGCGACAAATACTTCATGGCTACATTGTCGTTGCCGCCACCAATCTGTAGTGTCACTTGGTAATCTTCTAGCCAAATTCCAGGCTTGGATTCGCAGGTGAACTTGCTGATCCCCTTGGCCAACCTGAAGTTGTTGGGAATCTCAGTCGCTCGTATGTAACGGATGAAGCACTCAGGACCTGATGGTACGGAACCACTCCGCACGTCATGATCTTGGCCCTCTCGCAAGCCCCGGCCTCTATCGACCAGGTTCCGAGCGAGAATAGATCTCGCGTTGAACAGCGGGTCTCAAGTGTCTCTCAACGGATAAGTAGGACTCGGCCTGCAGCCGCCGTCGTGCGTCTCTCTGTCATCGTAGGGCTGGCACCCGTATGCGACATCCCGTGGTGGAGGCATCAAGGCACGATCATAGTCGTTGTTATGCTAGGGCGACACAACTCGATTGCGCCTCCGATCCTCCTGACAATCTCTGGAGGAAGAAGTGGCTTGGCGCCTGCTCGAGCCGAGTGGACTATGGGCTGACTGGATGGTCTCCGCACGCACGGATGAGCTATGGATCTAATCTCTGGATTGGGACACCGCCACATTTTGCGACAGCACTGTCTTGAGGAGCGCCTGGATCTGATGAATCCCTTCTCTGGCCGAAGAGCCAGATGGCTGGATGGAAGTTTTGAAGTGAAGTACTGAGGACTTGATACTTATGAGGTTGCTCACTCGAATAGAGCTGACGTTTGTGCCGACTAGAACTGGGTTGACGGTGCTCGCGTTCGTCCAACTCCCTCTGAAGCCGTTCGAGGCGATCACACTCGGCCAAAGTGGCTAGGCGAGTGGACTCCATGGCTAACGCCTCGGGAGTTGTCCTGATGATGGGAGTGTTTAGGAGCCGGTCATTCCTGCAACGAAGCTCGTCCTGCTGCACCCGAGTGAGAGCCTGAGGTACATACGGCTCATGGCCCGGGAAGCCACCGTTGGTGCTGACATGGGGCATACCCGCACGGTCGTGTTTGGGCTCTGTGTAACTTGGTGGTATGTGGTGCTCGGAGATATCCGCCATGAGAACCTCGGCGGTCAACTTGATGCTTTCGGACTCGGAGTCCTCTGACGAATCATCGAGTGATCCATTTGAGAGGTTGATCGTGGGCTTGTCGAACTCGATGGCCGCCACTTGTTCCGCCGCCGCCTGAGTGGGGACAGCGTGCTTGATCCAGCGTTGCAGCCACGAATGCCCGTCCCGCTTGCGACGACGTGCAACGGTAGGATGGACAACCACTCGGTACGGAGCTGAGGGCTGTCGGAGAAGGACTCCTTAGGAGGAGGCACGAAAGTGCGTCGCGCCATGGACGGGCAACGCCTCCATGTCAAGTGGGGCCTCACATAGCCACGCTGAGCCTTTGACGAAGGAGGAGATCATTCCAAAGTGGATTTCGCCGCCGACTGACATGACGATGAGGAAATCCATGTACACCATGAAATTTTGCTGGACGGCTGGCCCCACGGTGGGCGCCATCTGTCGGGGTTATGATCCTGACAATGAGTACTAGGGGTACGAATAAGGGGCGAAGACTAGCTATGACGCAGGTGTAACACTCGGTGTATAATGAATTCAGGCCCCTCACTCTGTGCAGGTAAAAGCCCAACATCTCGTGCCCTGAGGCTTGCTTTTATTTGATGGGTATTATTACAGAGGTTGAACGTGCCCGACTATGGGGAGGGGAGCGGCTTATATAGCGTGCGATGCAGCCCCATGCCCTCCATGCCGCCAGGGTAATTAATGCCATTGAATGAAAGAATTACTAGCGTAATGAGCCTCTACTACAGCAGTTACAGGTAAAGGTAGATATAACTCTATTTAGTGGATGACTTAGGATTCTTCAAGCGCTGCAACTCCCGCGACGCCTTCTTGTCTGGTACGTCCGAGTGGTAGTTCGCCCGCCGAGTGACATGTGGTTGTTCGAGTGCTGAAGAGTCGTCCGAGTGAACCTCCTAGTGTATCCATTCAAATGCTGGCACGGTCCAGGGACCTATCTATGATGGTAATGGTTCCCATGTTGGTCCCAAATGACGTGTCATTGTCCCTACCTGTAAAAGGTGAACGCATCAGTGAGCGCGCGCCATAAACCTTTGGGCGTATGGGGGAAGTGGCGAGATGCGGTCGGGTAGAAGTATTCTTGCCGCGTTGCGTATTCAGAGGCGACCAGCGCGAGCACACATGGGCGCCAGTGAGCGTGGGGCACGGTAGCGATGGTAACCAATGGCGAGCTCGGACACAAGGACAACGGTGACTACGGACAAAGAAATGTAGTGCTAGTAGAGAGGTTGAGCGCGTGGACTCACCGAGATCCGGTAGGGGTGGAAAGGCGGGCTCATGGGAGGCTCGCGCCAGAGACGTCGACTAGGGCGGCAGCGTCCGAGCAGGGTGATGGCTCGGGGAGGCGTCATGGTGGCGTTCCGGCTCGCGTGACTCGGTGGATAGTACAAGGAGGTTGAGGCGGAGCCTTGGGGCTCGTTGGCGAGGTGACGGCCGGCTAGTGGACGTGGTGGAGCGAGGACGTCGGCGGCAACCGCGTGCGGTGAGGCGGATCTGAGGAGGGCAGTTAGGGGCAAGAGGGTGAGAGTGGGGGAGAGGGCGCGACAAGAGAGCCTAGGAGGGGACCGAGGAGGCTGAGGGGCGCCCTTATCCCCTCCCGTCGATGCCGGCAAGGTGATCGGGCGGAACCCGCCCTTGTAGCGACCGGTGGGGGGGGGGGGTAAGTGGGCGATCCGGCTAGGGTGGGCCGAGGCCCAGGGGGGCCCATGGCTGTTCCTTTTCTTTTATATTTTTTGTTTCCTATTTAGTTTCATTTTATTTTTAGTTTATAAAATATGAACTTAGTCCCTAAATTAGTATTATAAATCAGGCCACTGACATAATTAATTTGGCACATTAATTAAATTGTTTGCATTTGTTTATTTTTTAAAAATCATTTAAATAATTGATCTAGCCCCCCATTTATTCATTTTAGGGCATTTATGTACTTTATAAAATGTGGGTTTCAACATGACAAATATCCAGGGATTAATTGCAACACTTTGAACATTTTTGTTTCATGTTTGAAATTTTTGAATTTTGACTTTAATTTGAATTTGAAATGTGTGTGAATGCAAGGGAGGATTAGCAACAGTAAGAGTGATGACATGGCAACATTAACTTGGGATTACTGTAGCTTAACAAATAGGTTGTTACAATTCTTCTCCACTAGAGGAAATCTCCACCTGAGATTTAGGAGGTGGAAGGAAACAAAGCAGGGTATTCCTCTCGAAGAAAATCCTCGCGTTCCCAAGTGGCTTCATCTTCAGAATGTCTTGACCAGTAGACTTTGAGAAATTTGATCGCCTTCTGACGGTGCGACGTTCAACTTGATCGAGAATGCGAATTGGATGCTCTTTTTGAGAGAGGTCTTGTTGTAATTCAAGCATTTCATGATCCACTCCTTGAATAGGGTCCTTGAAGCAGTGGCGGAGCTGAACACATGGAAGACATCGTGAACCTGCTAAAGGTTCGAAGGCAGTTCCAATTGATATGCCACTTTTCCATGCCTTTCGAGAATTGTGGAAGGACCAATATAGCGAGGATCTAGCTTGCCATTGATACAAAAGCGATGGCATCTTTCATCGGTGTGACTCAAAGATAAGCCTTTTTCCAGGTTGATAGACCATATCTTTGTGATGGCAGTCATACTGACTATTTTGACGAGGCTGAGTAGTCTTCAGTTTCTCGTGAATGACACGGACTTGTCCTTCGGCATGTTGGACAATGTCCAAACCAAAGAGTGACCGTTCCATAGTTTCTGACCAATTCAGAGGAGTTAGACACTTTCATCCATATAATACTTCGAAGGGGGGCCATCTTCAGACTATCTTGATAGATATTGTTATAAGAGAACACAGCATACAGGAGAGATTCCTCCCATTTCTTGCCAAAAGAAATTACACAAGCCAGAAGCATGTATTCGAGAACTTGGTTGACTTGTTCAACTTGTCCATGAGACTGAGGGTGAAAAGCGGTGCTGAAGGACAGATGGGTCCCCATAGCTTCCTAGAAACTTTCCCAAAATCTTGAAGTGAATAAACTGCCTTGGTCTGAGCTGATTACCAACAGGATTCTGTGGAGTTAAACAATACTAGACATATAGAGAGCTGCCAGCTAACTAGCAGTGAACGTTTCTTTGACGGCCAGAAAATGTGCCACTTTGGAAAGTCGGTCAATGACGACAAGAATAACATCATTACCTTTCAGTGATTTGGGAAAACCAGTGACAAAGTCCATTTCAACATGGTCCAATTTCCATTCAGGAATAGTAATAGGCTACAGAGTTCCAACAGGCCTTTGATGTTCTGCTTTGATTCGACGGAAGATGTCACACTCAGGAACATAGCGAGCAATGGCTTGCTTCATATTTGGCCACCAGAATCTCTGATGGATGTCTTGATACATCTTTGCACTACCAGGATGAATAGACAGAGTTGTATCATGACCTTCTTTCATCACCTTGTGAGTCATATCCAGGTTTTTCTCCTTACTTGAAACCACTAGGCGACCTTTGAAGAACAAAGCGCCAGCATCATCAATAGTGAAGAATGAGGCCTTTCCTTATAGGAGGTAGCGTTTAATCTTTTCAACTTGAGAGTCCTATCCCTGAATTCTCTTGATGGTGTGCAGGAGATCTGGTTCGATAGCCAGGGTATTAACGGAACCCTGGGAAACAACACGGAGGTTCATCCTTCGAAATTCCTTAGGAGGGGCAGCAAGTGCACCTGGAGGAACAATATGGAGGTTCAACTTTCTGAATTCTTCAACAAGAAGAGGCTGAACTTTTCAAACCTCTTGGTGGTTACAATAAGACTTGCGGCTCAAGGCATCAGCCATTGCATTAGCCTTGCCAGGGGTATAGGAAATACCCAAGTCAAAATTTGCTACGGTCTCCATCCATCTTTGCCGATGAAGGTTCAAATCTGGCTGAGTAAACAGATACTTCAGACTATGGTGGTCGGTGAAGATCTCACAACGATTATTGAAAAGGTGAAGCCGCCACTGTTTCAGTGCATGTATGACTGCAGCAAGCTCGAGGTCATGAATTGGATAGTTCTCTTCATGAGGGCGTAGCTGAAGAGAGGCATAAGCAATCACTCTACGCTCTTGCATTAGGACATGGCCTAAACCTTGATTTGAAGCGTCGCAGTAAATGACGAAATCCTTCTCAGATTCTGGGGGGGCAATCAAAGGGGTAGAAGTCAACTTGTCTTTGAGTGTCTGGAAACTTTCCTGACATTTTTTTGTCCATTCGAACTTGACACCTTCATGAAGTAGGTTAGTCGGGTGTCGGGGGAAATCGACACCTATGGGATCACTGGAATCCCTTCTACGGTTGGTGGGTGCGGGGTTGTGAAAAGAGCGGGTCTGACAGGAAGCACACAGATCGTTTACCCAGGTTCGGGCTTCAAAGATGCGTAATACCCTAGTCCTGCTTTGGTGGCTGTATTGAGAGTGTTCTTGTGTTCTTGAGCTAGCTACGGGGTGCAACTTTGCCCAAAAGATCTGAATCCCCCTCCTGGTCACCTCGGGCCTCCTTTTATAGGCGAAAAGGGGTTGCCACAGTGGCACACAGGAGGTGGAAAGGTCTACAGTAGGTGTGTCTATCCTCTAGCCCCGTTGGACAAATGCATTTAATGCACTGTCGACGTGCCCCTCTCACTTTATCGGGGCCGGCAAGGAAGACGTCCTAGCGGTCACCGCCATGCCTGGCTTCGACACACCTCCGAGCTGACGAGGCATCGTGGCGCCATGTTGGCTGGATGCTGGGCTGGTGTGGTGGTGAAGCCTTCACGAAGATATGCATGTCACCACACAGGTGCTTGCTGAGTCGGTGTAGAGGCTGCTCGTCGCCACGCAGGTGCTTGCCCAGCTGGTTGAGCTAGAAGCTGCTTGGGGATGGCGGTGTAGCTTTGGCAGACGTGGGCCTGGCTGCGGCCCTGGTGATGTCCTCGGCAAGGGTCTTGCCGGGCCCCCGGCAAGTGTCTTGCAGTGGCGTCATGGTCGTTCTCGGCAAGGATCTCGCCGGGGGTTGTCATTTTCTGGTCCTCATCAGATCTTGCATATCTAAGATCTCTACAAAGATCTGCATGCCGCCACGGAGGTGCCTCCGGAGTCTTGGTTCCAACATGGTGTTGGAATCCCTTGGCCTTAAGGGTGGCACGCTTCGCTGGCGTCAGTCATGTTGCCCTGGCAAGGATCTTGCCGAGGCTGCGGAAGCCACCCCGGCAAGGGCCTTGCCGGGGGACTCCACCTCGCCCTCTTGCTCTCTTTGCGCCTTGGGCCTTGGCGTTGCTTTGGTCGTCTTATGCTTTGGTTTCCCTCCGGCTTCCCTCATCTGTCTTGTTAAGTGTGGCCGCGGGCGTGGCTCTGACTGCCCGTGCACAAATAAAGGGGTCAAAAGGAGAGCCCCTACTTTTGTAGACCGACAGGAGCCCCCGGGCCTGGGCCACACATAAGCACGCCGCGTTGTTGGGGTAGGCCCAGAATGGTGCGCGGGCAGGTGGGGCGGATTTTACCGCAGTAACTTCTCGTCTGATCCGCTTCCCCATGACCTGCGTCAAACCCGCGACGTGCAGGGTCGTGCGTGACGTGGGGGTCATGCGCGGGTCGGTTCCCGCACGCATGCGTCACATTGTGGTAAAGAGACGGTTCACGCCTTCCCCATAAAAAGAAGGAGGCGCAGAGGCGCGACTCATTTACTTGGGCGGACTCGGGTCGTGGTCTTTAAGGCATCAGTGCCCCACGATCACGGGGTGGGGAATGGTCGCCCCACCCGTCCCTTCGATTCTTCTTGCTCGCCACGTGTCCCCCATGCAGGTGGCAGGCGGTGGAGGTGGGAAACCAGGTCGTCACTGATTGGGGTAGTGGGTCGGTCCTGATCCCCTGCGCCTCCGATGGCCGGATTGGCCGAGTGGGGTGGCATCCCACATCCTTTGATCATCCGTCTCCATTCACTTCACCTCCTTTCCTCCATCTGCCATGGCGAGAGGAGACGCCGGCCCTTCAACGGTGGCGGCGAGGGTCGCTGCTCGACAGCGCGTCCCTCCTTCCCAAGAGCTCGTGGCGGCGGAGCCGGCGACGAGAGGAAGGGGGAGGGGGCGAGGCCGAGGTCGCCGTAGCGCTCGGGGGAGAGGGGGACGGGGCGACGCACCGGCCTCGCCTCCGCCAGTGATGCCTCCCCCGATGGAGGGCCACGTCGGGGATCAGCCCCGCGAGTTCTTCATCAGGCTGCGCCAGCCACCGTGTCGCCGCCTCTGTCTCCCTACGCCATTTGCTCGGGAGATGCAGCTCGATCTACCCCAGACCCTCAGGTTGCACATGAGGGTCTGCGGGAATGGCGGCACGCGGGTCGACGTCAACTTCGCCGCTCCTCATCTTATATACCTCCATCGTGGATGGAAGACGTTCGCTCGCGTCCACAGCCTGACGGTGGGGCTTGTCCTCTACTTCAAGTTAATGGAGGGCGGCCTGCTCTCCGTCAAGGTCTTTGGAGATCTTGGAACTCGCCTGAAGTGCTGCGTGGAGAGCTCCTCCGACGATGAAGATTCCTCTTCAAGCGGGAGTGATGAGGAGGGTATTGATAGCGACGACGAGAGCGTCGAGCGAGGTCACATCGACCTCATCTCCGACTGACCGCGTCGCCCCTCCCTACGCCGTGCGGCCTGCCGAGGGCCTTCCTCGTCAAGCTCTCCATCGGCGCGTCCCCCGTCGCCTCCTTGGGCGGCTGGCGTGGAGTGTTGGAGAAGGCGAATAAGGCGGATGGCGGCCGTCAAGTCAGAGTACGCGGGCACCGATGCCTTCGTCGCGTATTGGCGGCCCACTGCCTCACCTTCCAGTTCCCCTCCCGGCACCGGGATGTTCTCTTGGTGCCTTCTGCTCCTCTTACCTCGCCTAGGTGCTCTTTTTGCCCTCATGCTATCTTGTTCCACCTTCTGAGGAGAGGGACAAGAAAGGGATTACGGGCATCTTATCTCTTTTTAGTTTGTAAGCCTGCGGGCACTTGTTAGATTTAAAATTTACTAGCAAAAGAGCCCGTGCGTTGCAACGGGAGAGAAAACATAACACACGCTCTTAACTCAACAACCATCACTCAAGACCACAATAGGTCCATCTCCTTTTCCGAGGCATCATATTTGTGTTGCCGCTTATTCTCCTTCTCACCCTCGCCGGCGATGGCCTCGGTGTTCACACAAAACAACAAAAAACATGTGTTGAAATATGGTTAATCCTAAGGCGTCTCTCTCTCCCTCCCTCTCTCTCTCTCTCACTTTCTCTCACTCTCGCGATGAGAAATCTATTGTTTTCCCCTGCGACATTTTTCACAGGTATGCATGTCTAGTTATCGATGTTTTCTTTTCCCTATATGGTTATAGGCGGGTGTTTATTTGCAATCTGGATCGCTGCCGGTATGAAAAAAATGGATCTTGCGCTATAAATTATAAGTTTGCTTCCATAACTATATTTTAAAAATATTTGACAGGAAAAATTAACATCATATTTAGATTCCACACATTTTTCTAATAAAATTTCATATATAATATGTTAAAATCAAAGTTACGATTTAAAAGATACATATAATTTAGAAAACCATTTGGTTTGACTCAAATATATTCCAAAATAATAGTTAAAAATACTTAACAGGTAAAAATAATCTCACAATCATATTCTATATATTTCTCTAATCAAATTTCATATATAACATGTTCAAATCGGAGCTACGGTTTAAAAGATATGGATGATTTTAAAAGGCATTTGTTTGACTTAAATATGATCCGCGGATGAATTACCTAAAACATTAGGGGGGGTTTCGAAAAATGTAAAATAACGGTTTGGGTGTGACTTAAATCCGGGCGGCGGGTTGATTTCAGGAAAAGACAGGGACTTTGTGTAAAATACAAAAATAACGTTTCGTTTTAACTTAAAACAGAACTGCGGGTTGAATTTTCTGGAATAGAGGGACTTTTCTGAAAAATGCCGAATTACCTAAAACATCGGGGGGGGGGGGGGGTTCGAAAAAATGTAAAATAACTGTTCGGGTGTGACTTAAATCCGGACGGCGGGTTGATTTCAAGAAAAGATAGGGACTTTGTGTAAAATACAAAAATAATGATTCGTTTTAACTTAAAACAGAACTGCGGGATGAATTTTCTGAAATAGAGGGACTTTTCTAAAAAATGCCATCACGGACGAAGGAAACCCAATTTGCTTTATTATTAGGTAAAGATAATCCCCTTGCTCATGTTTTTCATCCCGTATGAACTGTACCTGTATGGGACGTTTTGTCAGGACCCCAATTCTAAGTCACTCCGATCTAGCATGTAACACATCATATCACTTTGCGGCTTCACACATGGTATTCCCACGGGTGCCACCTTACCTGGCCCGGGACCGTTTGCGCCTTTTAGCTCACGTATATGATAGTGTCGCTAGCATCCATATGACAGAGAACCCGGGCCTACATGACTAGTCGTGAACCCAAAGTGGCACTAACTTACGGGGACAGGCATACATGAACCAGCATCGAACGTGTCGGTCATCAACGTGTGAATCCAGGCTGTAGCAACTGGGCTAACAGGACTCCGGGAACCCGAGCAGTAGCAGGCTAGCAGGGCTCCAGAAGTCACCGCGTGACATTTCCCCGAAGGGACAGACACAGGGACGAAGTGCATCATATGCCGGCCAGTCTAAGTGTTCCGGGGCAGTAGTAACTGGGCTAGCAGGGCTCCGGTAAACCGGGCTATAGCAGACTACCATGGCTCAGTGGAAGCACTAGACTACATTTCCCCATAAGAGAGGCTACCAAGGATAAACAACTAGGTTGTCGGATCCCACACATACCAAGCATTTCAAAATCATACACACAATATGCTCGACATGTGCAAATACAACATGGCATCACAACAAGACTCTACGACTCAGAGTATTTATTCATTAGGCTCCGAAGAGCCAGATATTACAAACATGGGTCTCATGACCCAGCAATCAAGTCATACAAGCAATAGCACAAGCGGAAGCTTAAACATGTCTGAGTAGAGACAACTACAAATGAAAAAGGTTGAGAAGCCTGACTATCTAAAAGACCCTGTCGAGGGCACAACATCGTAGCTAAGGTAACAAGATAAACTTCAAAGTCCACGCGGAACTACTAGTGAGACTGAAGTCTCTATGCAAAAACATAAATTAAGCAACGTGAGTACAAATGTACCCAGCAAGACTTACATCAGAACTAGCTACATATGCATCGGTATCAACAAAGGGGGGTGGTGGAGTTTAACTGCAGCAAGCCAGCTTTGACTCGGTGGCTATCCTGAACTACAACTGCAAGTAACTCTTTTGAGGTGGCGCACACGAGTCCACATATTCACCATATCAATACACCACTATGGATTCGCTCCCGTCTCCCTACGAGAACGCCATCCATAGCACTCACGCTTATCTTGCGTATTTTAGAGTATCCACTTTCACTTGTCTATGAACTGTATAGGCAACCCAGAAGTCCTTTACCGCGGACACGGCTATTCGAATAGATCATGTTAACCCTGCAGGGGTGTACTTGTTCACATATGCTCTCGCCACTTACAACCATGTACACGTCATGTATCTCGGCAACCTTCAAGCGGAAGCTTGGCGAGGGAGTCGGCCACGACCTGACTAACCACGCAAGTCTCTAGTCCAGGTTTATCGCCTATTCGGGTTCCATCCACAAGGAGATCCGGCTGGGGTGTCGCTCACTACCCCAAACCATGTGTACAGGGTTCCAAGCCCACCAAACGGGCGACGCTTGGTATACCCGGCCACGGTGCCTAGTCTGTCCCAAGCCCATCAGTCCTGGGTGCCACTTGGTAGACTACTAACACTAGCTACAAACACCCAAAACTAGTTGCAACTCCTGGACATATATCAGGTTGATTAATAAGTCGAGAGAGCTTGGAGCGCCCGGAGCCTAATGTGTGGTAGTAACTGTTCATGGATCACAAACACAGAACTCAGTTCTTGAGGATGGCTGCAATGATACAACCCACCATGTACTCCTACATGGCCTCTCACCGCTACCTTTACCAAATCGTGTTCACACACTTAGCTCTCAACAGTAGGACATGTTCACAACTCTAAGCAATAGCAGGCATGACAAACAAGCATGAATGAGTAGGCACATCAGGGCTCAAATAACTCCTACTCATGCTAGTGGATTTCATCTATTTACTGTGGCAATGACAGGTCATGCAGAGGAAAGGGGTTCAACTACCACAGGATGTAATAGTTGAATCGATGTTGTCCTAATGCGTTAAAAGAGAGCAGGAGCAAGAGAGTGGGATCATATCGGAATGAAAAGGGGGGTTTTGCTTGCCTGGCACTTCTGAAGATAGTATAGCTCTTCATCGGTGTCATCGAACTCATCATCGAAACCACGTCTACTGAGAGGGGACAAATACCAGCAAACAAGGAAGAACACAATCAATGCAATGCAACAATATGATGCATGAATGTGACATGGCAATATGTTGTGATTTGAGCTAATGCAGCTAGCAACTATTTAAATGGAGTTGGTTTGAACGCAAGATTCAAATTCAAACTCCACATAAGGCATTTCAAATTGTCATATACTGTAGCTTTAGGTTGCTCAAACATGCATGAAAATGCCATAAATAGATTCTTTGGATTTTTTTTGATAATTTTTCATATATGATTTGTTTCATTTGGAGTTACGGTTGATTTTATATGATTTATAGAAGTTTTGGACATTTTCTGAATTTTCTGGATTATTTTTATTCCAGAAAATGATTATCTGCGTCACTGTGACGTCGGCGAGTCAACTGACCCAGTCCAGGTCAAACCTGACCAGGGGGTCCCATTGGTCAGTGTCACGGTGCTGGTTAGGGTCGCTGACGTGTGGGCACGGTCAACGACCACGTCAGCAGGGTCAAAGTTGACACATGGGCCCACTGGAATTAGATTAACCTTAATCTATTTTTGTTAGCCGGTTAGTTAGACAGTGGGGCCCGCATATCAGTGACACCGGGGAAGATCATTAATGCTAAGCACCCCGGGATTAGGCCGGCGGCTAATCGCCTGCGAGGCCATAGGCGACGGTGGTGTTCGGGATTACGCTATGAGGCATGGTTCGAGCTGCAGCTAGGCGCATTCGAGAGCCCTTGCTAGCGCGCGTCGAATGTTGGTAGTGGCCATTCCTGTGATGGCCGGAGTCGACGGCGGCGAGCTCGGAAGAGGTGGCCGGTAGTCGGGCATTCGCGGGATCGATGTTGCGGTGTGCAAATGAGCGTAGCGAGGCGCTAGCGAGGCTCTACGAGCGGCTGTGAGCATGTTGGACGCACGCCCGGGAACAAATGGTCACCGGAGCGTCATCAGCGACGAGCACAGGTGGCGGCGGGTTCGGTCGCAGGAGAGACGGCGGCTATGGCGTGCAAACGAGATGGAGGAGAGGGGGGGTTGGAAGTAGAAGCTCACGGCGATCACGTAGGGATGGTCAGCGAGCTCGGGGAGGCGCTGGAGCGAGCGAGGCGGTGAGGCGGATCTCCGGCGACCGAGGAGGGAGGAGACGTTGGGGACGGTGATTCTGGGCTTCCGGTGCCGCTTGGCTCGGTGCAGAAGGCGTAGGCGGCGGAGGCGAGGCTCGTGGACTTGCTGGCGAGGCAAGGCGGTGGCCATGGCTACGGCAACAACGATGAGCGGCGACGGTCGCGACCGGGTGGCTGTGCACGAGAGAAATAGAGGAGGGGAGAGAGAGCAGCGAGTGAGGGGGAGGGGAGAGAGGCCTCTGGGCATCTCCGTGGCGCGTCCAGAAGAGCCGGCGTCGCGGTGGAAGCAGGAGCTGGCACGCGCACAGCGACCACGCGCCCCTGCTCTTACTGGCAGGTGGTAGACTACGCGGTGAGGAGGTGGGCTGGGCCCTTTACAGTGCTGGGCCGGAGCTGGGCTGCTAGATGGCCTGCGTCTGGTAAGTCCACTCTCTCTCTCTTTACTAATTTGTTCTACTTTTCTATTTCTGTTATTTTGTTTTGATTTAGTTTATAAACCAAATCATTTTAATAAATCCTGAAAATAACTGTGGGCATCAAATGAGTTATTACAGAGGCCCTTAACTATTTTCAGAATTGTTGGAGCATTTAAAAATATTAGTAGTATTTAAATGCCCCAATTCAAATACAATATGGGTTGTTCAAAATCCAGAATGGCCTAAAAATATTGGCATCATTTTTGGCAGAGGTTTTCAACTTTATCAAAAATCATGAACATTTTCAAAGGGTATTTTGGGTTCATTTAAAATATTATTTATTTGAACCTAGTTGAATTAATTTAGTGCTAGGGTTTCAATATCCCCATTTCAAGTTTCTTTGGGAAATAAACATGATGACATGATGAGCAAGCAAAGTCAAACAAGAGCTGATCTGGGGCTGTGGCACGTTTTTAATGAAAAGGGGTGCCTGCCGGGTTCTTGTGCGTGAGCGAGGCCCATGCCAAGGAATGAATCCTTGTTTTTTTAACATAAACACTGACGCCTGGCAACAGACCTTGCCGTCCTCTTGCTTCAGCCGACCATCCTCGTGCTCTTAGCGGAGGTAGGGGCGAAGTAGAGTTAGGCCCCTCGTTCATTTCCTCGCCGCAGCGGCTATGACCCGGTTCCGACCCAGGGACTTGGGTACAGGAAAGGGGGAGCACGGTGGTCAAGGAGCAAAACGAGGTTTCATACACCCCAATTTTCATATGGAAATGCACAACATAGGATGAAAAACTTTTCTAAATCTGCAGCCCCCGGCAGCCTTGGCTTGCCGCGGTTGGATTCTTGTATCTGCAGCCCCCGGCAACCTTGGCTTGCCGACGATGGAGCGCCGGCTCGTTCTCTTTCTTCCAAACAGCTCAGCAGAAACGTCCAGGTACACCGTGAACCAAAGAGGATAGAAAGGAACAGAGGAATGCACACTCGACCTCTATGCCAGGGGTTAGTCGCTGCTACGCACTATCAACCCTAACCGAGGGAGAGACTTAACCTAGCATGCATGCTAAAACTTAGTGCGCCAACGCTTCATTTATTTATGCTCAGGGTTTGCGCCTGGCTTTGTACAAAGGGTTACATGCCTTGCCGGCAAGGCTTGTACAAAAGGTGTTTTGCCAGGAGGCCCGGCAACCGCGCCTTATGGGTAAAACTTGCGAAGATGTTCAATGTTCCAGGAGTTAC
Source organism: Triticum urartu (assembly GCF_056163025.1). Taxonomy (NCBI): domain Eukaryota; kingdom Viridiplantae; phylum Streptophyta; class Magnoliopsida; order Poales; family Poaceae; genus Triticum; species Triticum urartu. Next base: position 365,639,173 of record NC_141875.1, read on the forward strand.
TCACTGGAATAGCATCTTCGGTCTCCACGCGGACTGCACCTTTTCCACTTCGGCATCAACTTGTTGGAATTCTTGGCCGATTGAACGCGCCGAAGAACGAGGTCGCCTTCCTCAAAGCTCCGGGCATGAACCCTGCGGCTATGGTAGCGGCGCAAGACTTGCTGGTAGCATGCTGCTCTCACAGCCGCCCGAAGATGATCTTCCTCAAGGAGCGTTGCGTCATCTTGCCGCAATTGGTCTTGCTCAAGCTCGTCATAAGCGAGCACTCAAGGTTACCCATAAGTGAGTTCCGTGGGGAGAACTGCTTCTGCCCCGTATACCAGGGCAAAGGGTGTCTGGTCGGTGGCTTGATTTGGCGTCGTTCTGATCGACCAAAGAACCGCCTGCAACTCATCAATCCAGCACCTTCCGCTCTTGTGCAGCTTGTCAAAAGTCTTTTTTCTCAGGCCTCGCAGTACTTCAGCATTTGCCCTCTCGCTAGGCCGTTGCTCCGTGGGTGTGCCACGGAAGCGAAACAGACCTTGCTGCCGAGGTCTTGGATGTACTACATGAAGGTGTGGCTTGTGAACTGCGTGCCGTTGTCAGTGAGGACCCTGTTGGGGACACCAAAACGGCAGACTAGCCCCCTGAAGAACTTGACGGCTGACTGTGCTGTCACCTTTCTCACTGCCTCCACCTCCGGCCACTTTGTGAACTTGTCGATTGCAACATACAAGTACTCAAAGCCCCCAACAGCGCAGGGGAAAGGGCCCAGTATGTCGAGCCCCTAGACAGAGAATGTCCAGGAGAGAGGAATTGTTTGAAGGGCTTGAGCTGGTTGATGAAGCTTCTTTGAATGGGACTGACATGCTTCACACTTGGTTACTAGTGCCGTTGCATCCTGGAGGGCAGTGGTCCAGAAGAAACCTTGTCGGAATGCCTTGCTGGCAAGGGCCCTCGACCCTATGTGGGAGCCACATATGCCTCCATGTATCTCTGCCAACAGCTCCAGTACTTCCTCCCGGGGAATGCACTTCAATTTCGCACCGTTCGTCCTTTTCCTGTACAGGACGCCATCGACGAACTGATACATAGCAGACCGACGTGCTACTTTCTCCGCTTCTTCCTGCTCCTCAGGAAGCTCCCCTGTTTGTAGGAATCGAACGGTATGATGTGCCCATGCCGGAGCCTGGGGCTCGACGGCAAGGACCAAAGGCATTTCCTCTGCCATGGGAGCGGTCGTCTCTAAGGCTATGGCGTGACGCCTTGCCCGAGTCGGCTACCCCCTGGCAGGCTCAGTATCCACGACAACATCCTTGTCGGCGGCCCCAGGGGGCTCGGCGGGAAAGTACTTGCTGAGGCCTGATTTCCTCCGCTTGTTCTGCTCTATTGATGGTTCAACGGATGGTTGAGTTAACCGAAGCACAAAAGTACCTGGTTCCACGGGTAATTTGAAGGCAGTGTGCTTCGACAGGTAGTCGGCGATGTCGTTCTCCGCCCGGGGAACGTGCTCCGCTTGTATACCATCAAAGCGCTCCTCCAGCTTCCTCACCTCATCTATGTAGGCCTTCATCAATGGACTCTGATAATCTTTGTTGACTTGCCTGATGACAAGTTGTGAATCACCCCTGACGATGAGCTACTTAACCCCGAGGTCCGCCGCGATCCTGAGATGGCAAGCAACCCCTCGTATTCAGCAGTTGTCAGGACCCCGATTCCAAGTCACATCGATCTAGCCGGTAACACCTCATATCACATTGCGGCCTCACGCACGGTATCCCACGGTGTCGCCTTACCATGGCCCGGGACCATTTGCACCTTTTGGCTCACGTATATGATAGTGTCTCTAGCATCCATATGACAGAGAACCCGGGCCGACATGGCTAGTCGTGAACCCAAAGTGGCACAAACCTATGGAGACAGGCATACATGAATCACATCGAGCATGTCGGTCATCAGCGAGTGAATCCGGGCTGTAGCACTGGGCTAACAGGACTCCGGATGTCACTGCGTGACATTTCCCCGAAGGGACAGACATAGGAACGAAGTGAAACACATGCCGGCCAGTCAAGTGTCCTGAGCAGTAGTGCTGGGCTAGCAGGACTCTGGTGAACCGGGCTGTAGCGGACTACTACGGCTCGAGGAACACTAGACTACATTTCCCCATAAGGAAGGCTACCAAGGATAAACAACTAGGTTGTCGGATCCCACTCATACCAAGCATTTCAATCATTCACGCAATATGCCCGATATGAGTACATACAACATGGCATCACAACAAAACTCTACAACTCAAGTACTTTATTTAAAGGCTCTAGAGAGCCATACATAACAAGTTCATATAGGTAGGGGTCACATAACCCGACACTCAAGTCATACAATCATACAAGCACAAGCGGAAGCAACTAGTCTGAGTACGGACACTAGAAAGAAAGAAGGCTTCTCGAAGCCTGTCTATCTACATAGGGCCCTCCATGGCCAGGATCACCACCTGGCTGGCTAGTCACTCGTCGACATCAAGGTCTACTAGAACCCATCGGAGGGGACGGTGTTGTCGTCTGAAAACAGTAATTAAGCAAACATGAGTACAAAGGTACTCAGCAAGTCTTACAACAGAACCTACTATACATGCTCATTCTCAACAAGGTGGTGGGGTTATTGCAGCAAGCCAGCTTTGACTCTTGGCTAGGCTATCCTACGGAACTCCACTAGTAAAATAGTTTTCGCACACGAGTCCACTACTCACCAACACAATACTCCACCGGGGATCCTCCCTCGTCATCCTACGAGAGGGCCATCCTCGGTACTCACACTTATCTTGAGTCTTTTAGTAGTAACCATTAACTTGTCCATGAACTGTATAGGCAACCAAGTAGTCCTTTACCGCGGATGCGGCTATTCGAATAGTTTATACCCTGCAGGGGTGTACTTCTTCATACACGCTTTCACCACTTACTGTCGTTTCCAGGACATGTACTCGGCAACCTTCAAGCGGAAGCCCAATGAGGGTGTCGGCCACGGCCTACCCAAACACTCAAGTCTCTAGTCTAGGTGTATCGCCTATCCAGGTTCCATCCGCAGGGAGTACGGCCGAGGTTTCCACATACGGCCCCGAACGATGTGAACAGGGTTCCCGAGACACCAAACGGGTGACTCGGTACATCGTGCCACGGTGTATCTACCGCAACATATCCCACCCCTAGGGTCAGCGCTACGCATGGCCGCCAACACATAACCTACAAACACCAGAAACTATTTGCAACTCCTGGACAGAGTACTAGGGTGATTAAGAAGCCGAGAGGGTCCATTGGTTTCGGGCCCAATGTATGGTAGTAACTGCATCTTAAATCACACATATAGATCTCAGTTCTTATGGACGACCTCAATGAAACAACCCACCATGTACTCCTACATGGCCTCTCAACGATACCTTTACCAAAACATGTTCAACACATCCCTCACATTACCGACATAATCATTTCACTCTAGCCCATCACCCAGATGAACCAGACCTGGCACAACTCTAAGCATAGCAGGCATAGCAAGGTAGGAATCACATACATGGCTCAATCAACTCCTACACATGCTAGTGGGTTTCATCTAGTTACTTTGGCAATGACAGGTCATGCAGAGGATAAGGGTTCAACCACCATAGCACACAGCAGTTTGAATCGCGTTGCCTTAATGCAGTAAACAAGAGCAGAAGCGAGAACATGGGTTTGTATCGGAATGATCAATGGGTTTCTTGCCTGTTGCAGTGGTATTTGGGTACTGCCCTTCAGACGGATACTCGGGGTTATCCTCGGAGGCGGAACCTACCATGAAAGGCACAACGAACATAACCAACACATGACAATATGCAACAATATGATGCATGCTATGACATGGCAAGATGAAAGTGTCTTGGCCTAATGCAAGTTAAAACAGAAGGGGATGAACTCATTTGAATCAAAGATTCAAATGTTAGCTCATTAAACATAGCCTTATTAGTGTATTATCTTATTCTGCTTAAACAGAAAGGTTAACTTGTTTTTTCATGCATGAAACCATTACAGATGGATAGATTGAATTTTTCTGATGATTTTTCATATATAAATCTTTGCATTTGGAGCTATGGTTGATTTTCTATGATTTTTAGAAGTTTTGGCTATTTTCTGGAATTTCCTATTAAAGTATATATCCACTAATTGAATTAATGCGTCAGCATGACATAGGTGTGACATCAGCGGGTCAACTGGGTCGGCCAGGTCAAACCTGACTGGTGGGCCCTGTCTGTCAGTGACTCAGCTAATTAACAGAATTAAATTAACACTAATTAGCTGTTAGTGGGGCCTGGGCCCACATGTCAGTGACTAAACTAATTAAAATTAGTTAAAACTAATCCTAAACTAATTAGTAGACCGGCCCCACCTGTCATAGGCTCAGGGGGGGTCAACCTGGGCCCACACAGGGTCAACCAGGGTCAACTCGCCGGCGTCTAGCCGCTGGCGAGGCCAGACGCGGCGGAGCAACGCGGGACTTGCACTCCAGCGACCAAAGGGATGGCGGAGACTATCTACGTGATGCGGGGAGGAAGCCGTGTCGAGTGGTGGCAGTGGGTGGAGCTGGGGTGGCCAGAAGCGTCGCCTGCGACGGGTTTGGCGGCGGCCGGAGCTCGAGTGAGGTCGAGCTAGTCGCTAGGGGGCACGGGGAGGCGCGTGGATTGGTGCGTTGAGCTCCTAGAGGTGCGGTAGGACTAGTGGACAGGGTGGCGCGGCCATTGGGTGGCCGGAGCCTCGTCGACGACGAGCTCCGCGGTGGTGCGTGCGGGTGAGCTACGTGCGGTCGCTACAGGGCTCGAGAGAGAGAACGAAGAGGGTGGGAGGTGGCTAAGATCACGGGGGTCTCGTCGAGGCAGTCAGAGAGGTCGAGGATGAGCTAATGCGACGGGGACGGTGAAGGGGATCTCCGGTGGCCGGAGTTGAGGAGGAGCTCGGTGCAGCGTCTCCGGGGTGAGCGAGCACTCGAGGCTCGGCCTACTTGATGTAGTCGACGACGGCGGAGCTTCCTGGCATGACGAGGCAACGAATGGACGGTGGTGGCTGCGGTGGAGCTTGTCGGTGGCGACGGCTGCGCTCGGCAGGGAGATGGGGAGAGAGCCAGAGAGGGGGAGAGGCCACGAGGAGAGTGGAAAGAAAGAAAGGGAGACGTGGGGGTCGGCGTGGCACTCGTAGACGCCTCCAGGGCGTCGGCGGAAGCAGGAGGTGGCCAGCGTGTGGCCGCGGGCGCCGGCCACGCGCTCCTCGTCCTCCTGGCGAGAGGAGGAGGACGACTGGCATGAGCCAGTGGACTGGGCCGAGCCGGGTGGGCTGGTGGGCTGCGCCAGGTAAGTCCCTGTTCTTTCTCTCCTTTTCTGTTTTTTTATTTATTTATTATTTCTATAACTTCTGGGCTTTATTAAAAATGCCATGGCATTACCATAAATCATAAAATTAATCATGGCCACTGCTTAGAATATATCCAGCAGCAAACATTTTAGTTTATGATTATTTGAGCATTTAAAATATTTTATAGCATTTAAATCCCCAAATGCAAATACCATAAGGATTAATCCAATGACCTTAGATGTCCTAGAAAAATGTGCACCATTTTTGTCAAATGTTTTAACCCAAAACAAAAAGGGTGGGCTTTTTAGAAGGGCATTTCAGGTTCATTGAAAAAGTTTTTAGTAAACCCTAGTTGTTCCAGGGGGGTGCTGGGGGTTCTGTCATCCCCATTTCAAATTTAAAAGGAATTTAAACATGATGCACACTCTAATGCTTGAACTAGCTAGGGTGTGACAACTCACCCCCACTCAAAAGAATCTCGTCCCGAGATTTAGGATCCTCCGGAAACAAGGTGGGGTACTCGAGTCAAAGACGATCCTCCCTTTCCCAAGTGGCTTCTTTCTCGGAATGGTGTGACCATTGAACCTTGAGAAACTTGATATTATGACATCGAGTGGTACGCTCGGCTTGATCAAGGATACGAACAGGATATTCCCGATATGAGAGGTTATCTTGTAGATCAAGCGTTTCGTGGTCCACTCCACAGATAGGATCCGCGAAGCAACACATGAGTTGAGAAACGTGGAAGACATCGTGAACTCTGGAAAGATATGAAGGTAGTTCCAATTGGTAGGCAACTTCTCCTCGTTTGGCAAGAATGCGAAAGGGTCCAATGTAACGAGGAGCCAATTTTCCTTTGATACCGAAACGATGGGTTCCCTTTAACGGAGTAACCCGAAGGTAAGCCTTCTCGCCGACTTCATAAGTCATAAGCTTATGTTTACGATCATATTGACTCTTTTGACGAGATTGGGCTGTTTTCAATTTCTCATAAATAACGCGAACCTGTTCTTCTGCTTCCTGAATCATATCCGCGCCAAAGAGTTGTCTTTCCCCAGTTTCTGACCAGTTAAGAGGCGTTCGACATTTTCGTCCATAGAGAACTTCGAAAGGAGCCTTGCCCAAGCTAGCTTGATAACTATTGTTGTAAGCAAACTCCGCGAATGGAATGCATTTCTCCCAACCCATTCCGAACGAGATGACAGAGGCTCGGAGCATATCTTCCAGAATTTGATTGACTCATTCTACTTGACCACTTGATTGAGGATGGAAGGAGGTGCTAAAAGAGAGACGAGTTCCCATAGCATTTTGGAAACTTTCCCAAAATCGAGAGGTGAAGAGACTCCCACGGTCTGAGTTAATTTCCAATGGGACACCATGAAGAGACACTATTCAGGAGATGTACAAGTCAGCTAGCTGGCTAGCGGTGATACTCTCACGAACAGGTAGGAAATGGGCTACCTTGGAAAGATGCTCGATCACGATGAAGATGGCATTATTCCCTCTCTTGGTCCTGGGAAACCCATTGATGAAATCCACACTGATTTTATCCCATTTCAACTCGGGAATAGCCAAAGGTTGAAGGGTGCCAGCAGGCCGTTGATGCTCTGCTTTAACACAATGATAAATGTCGCAATTAGCAATGTATTGAGCGATTTCTCTCTTCATCCTAGTCCACCAAAACCTCTGGCGTAGGTCTTGATACATTTTAGTACTACCAGGATGAATGGTGAGAGGGGATTCATGAGCTTCCTTAAGGATCAGCCGCCTCAGGTTTCGTGCCTTTGGAACCACTAAGCGGTTTCCAAAGTATACGACACCTTGATCATCAATGGAGAAACAATTCGCGACTCCTTTCTTAATGCTTCTCTTAATACGGGAGATTCCCGGATCTACCTTCTGTGCCTTGATGATCTGATCCGTAAGGGTAGGTTTCACCACTAGTGTGGATAGGAATCCTCGAGGAACAATGTGAAGATTGAGTTTACGAAATTCCTCATGGAGAAGTGGTTGACTTTGGTGTAACATCAGGTTGTTACAATAAGATTTACGACTTAGCGCATCAGCCATGACATTGGCTTTGCCCGGGGTGTAAGTTATTCCTAAGTCGTAATCCGAGATCAACTCGACCCAACGTCTTTGCCCGAGATTCAAATCTGGTTGGGTGAAGATATATTTCAAACTTTGGTGATCGGTGAAGATCTCGCAACGATTACCAAGGAGGTAATGTCGCCAAGTTTTGAGTGCATGGACTATAGCTGCAAGCTCTAGATCATGTGTGGGATAGTTTTCCTCATGTGGGTGTAATTGCCGTGAAGCATAGGCAATTACCTGACGATCATGCATGAGTATGCAACCTAGTCCTTGTCGCGAGGCGTCGCAATAGATAACAAAGTCCTTGGAGAAACCTGGTGGTACCAGTATGGGAGCAGATGTCAGGCGTTTTTTCAGTTCCTGAAAGCTGAACTCGCACTGTGGGGTCCACTCGAACTTTTTATCTTTCTTGAGGAGTTCAGTTAGAGGTTTAGCAACCTTGGAGAAATTCTCGACGAAGCGGCGGCAATAGCTCGCTAAGCCAAGGAAGCTCCGGACTTGCTTGACCGACTCAGGTGGAGTCCAATCAAGGATGGCTTGAACTCGCTCGGGATTGACAGCAATACCCTTACCAGAGATTACATGGCCTAGATAGGTCACTTCTGGCAACCAAAATTCACACTTGGAGAATTTGGCATAAAGGCGATGCTCTCGAAATTTCATCAATACTAGCCTTAGATGTTCGGCATGTTCCTCTTCATTCTTGGAGTAGATGAGTATGTCATTGAGATAAACTACGACGAATTTATCCAAATAATCCATGAAGACCGAGTTCATTAACCGGGAGAAGGTGGCTGGGGCATTGGTTAAACCGAAGGACATAACGGTGTACTCGTATTGGCCATAACGGGTAACAAAGGCCGTTTTGGGAATGTCACCGTTTCTGATTTTGATTTGATGGTAGCCCAACCTCAAATCCATCTTGGAAAAGACTGAGGATCCAGCGAGCTGATCATACAGATCGTTGATCCTGGGAAGCGGATACTTGTTCTTGATGGTGACCAAGTTGACAGGTCGGTAATCTACAACCATTCGATCCGTTCCATCCTTCTTCTTAACAAAGAGGACGGAGCAAGCCCAAGGAGAGGAACTAGGACAGATGAAACCCTTTTTCAAGGACTCATCGAGTTGGTTCTTAAGCTCGGCTAGTTCTAAGGGTGCCACCTTGTAGGTTCTTCTAGAAATTGGAACGGTTCCTGGAACAAGGTCTATCACGAACTCGACATCCCTGTCAGGTGGAACACCTGGCAGTTCCTCGGGAAAGACATCTGGGAAGTCCCGGACTACCAGAACATCTTCAAGGTCTAGAAGGGGGTTGGCATTTAGGGAGTAAAGCTGGCGCTTGGCCACTCGAGTTAAGACATTGACTGTCTTGCCCGATGAATGAGTAAGTTGAACGGTTCTAGTGGCACAATCAATCTTAGCATAATGAGCTGACATCCAGTCCATACCCAAGATGATGTTTATGTCCGAGGACTTGAGAGCTATTAAGGATGCAAGGAAGACAAGTCTATCAACAAGAATTTCGTTCCCATGGCTTACTCTAGAAGTTTTCCATTTGGAACCCGGAGTTTGAATTACCATGGAAGTGGGCATGTCACGGAATGTCGTGTTATGCAATTGAGCATAGTTCTCTGATATGAAGGAATGAGATGCTCCAGTATCGAAAAGAACAGATGCCGGATGGCAGTTAACAAGGAGCGTACCAAGGACAACGTTAGGATCCTTGTGAGCCTCCTCGACTGAGACATAGTTGACATGGCGACATGCAGTGGTGACCGGCTTGGCGTAGAATGTCTTTCCCGCTAACTTACCATGGCCAACGGACATTCCAGATTGATTGGGGTTGTTGTTCTGGGGACACTCTCGGCTATAGTGACCCGGCTCTCCACACTTGAAACACGTCACCACACTGGGACGTGGAGCAGCATTAGCAGCGGGGCCACCATAGGGTTTGGGCGGTGCAAACTGCTGGATTGGACGAGGCGCCTCAAAGGATGGCCTCGGAATGAACCTGGGTGGCAGTGCTGTGCCTGGGATCCACACCCGGTGCTTCTAAGCTCCAGAGCCGGATGAAGAGCCAAAATCACGTGAGTGCTTGCGTGAAGCGTCATAGTCAGACTGACCTGACTCAGCACTGATGGCTTTGTTGACCATCTTCTGAAAGGAGGTGCACTCGTGTAGACGAAGATCGCGACGAAGCTCAGGGCTAAGTCCCTTGCGGAACCTTGCCTGCTTCTTAGCGTCGGTAGATACTTCTTCAGGAGCATATCGTGTCAGATTCCCAAATTCACGACTATATGCATCCACAGTTAGTCTTCCTTGGGTGAAATTGCAGAACTCCTCCCTCTTGAGATCCATGAGACCTTCCGGAATGTGATGCTCATGGAAAGCCTCACTAACTTCAGCCCAAGTAGTGATTTGACCAACTGGGCGCATAGCTTCAAAGTTTTCCCACCAAAGGCTAGCAGGGCCTTCGAGGTGATAGGCAGCATAAGTAACCTTGTCGGCTTCAGCTACGTTGGCAGAACGTAGCTTGTGGGTGATGCTGCGAAGCCAGTCATCCGCGTCGAGGGGCTTGACAGAATGGTTAAACTTTGGTGGGTACAACTTGATAAAGTCATTGATTGACACCAAGTCATTTCGCTGATGGCATGCAGTGTTCTGCTCAATCCGCTCCAGCAGGCGGTTAGTCTCACACTTGTTTCTTTCCGCCTCCAGCATCACTTCGGCCAGAGATGGCGGGTGAGGCAGATTTTCACCCCTAGCTGCACTGGCTCCCCCCTGCTCCGGGGCAGTAGGGTTGCTGCGGGTGTTGCCCATCCTAGGAGAAAACAAGACAACAGTTTAGGTAAGGATGGCTCAAACTTAGCAAGGAAGTGTAGAATGTAATGGATAACATGGAATGCAGAGATGTTCATCCGTATGTCATGGTAATATAAAACTGCCATATATATACCAACGGTCATACACACCATACATAGTTTAGTACAAGCCCAGGGTACAGTACAACTATGATGAAAGACGTTACATCTCATCGGAGGCATTCCAAGCTCCTATACATTATTTGTCTACACCTCCGGAATTGATTACACACAAAGTCATATTCCACAAGTCACGCAGGACAGTGAAGATACAACTATTACAATACTAGTGGTACTACTAACTCAGACAGCTCCGTAGTAGTCCTCATAGAAGTCACCTCCATAGCCTGGAAGTTCAACATGATCATCTGGGAACAGATGGTCCTGAGGAGCTTGTGGACCAAAGGGGCTAGGATGAGGTCTTGGACCAACAAACGGTGGCCTGCGGGGACCACGGCGTGGGGTGATGCCTCCCACATCATGCCAATCCACCATGTCTGGCAGAGCAGATCTCACAGGATACAGATCCCTTGTATCCATACATCCAGCTTGCACCACAGGTGCAAACCGAGTCAATGTGGCCCAATGATCAGCACGGGTGTTGAAAAGCTCCAGCCTCAAGGCCCGATTCTCTCGGTCTTTATCCTCGAGCATCTCGGCAGTGGTACGAGTTAGTGAGTCCTCCTGAGTGGAGTCACCATAGATATCCTGGAGATACCCTTGCGCTCTCGGAAGTGAAGCGGGCATGTAACGGAAGCCGGTGTTCCGAAGCAGACCAGTCCTGACTCGCATGATGGTCATCGTGGAATAGGCAGCATCCTGCACAGCCATCTCAACAGTAATCCCGAGTCCATATGAACAGTGAAGGGGCTCGGTAGATCCAAGATAAGAAGGAAATATCCTGACGGTGCAGAAATATTGGCTTTGATTAAAGTCTCGGAATTGCTCTTCGACGGTGTATTCGGGATACCAACGGTAACCTGTCTCGATCATTACCCGGACTAACATATCAGTATGACCGGGCATGTCGAGGCACCGGTTCAGGCGAACCACTTGGTTTTGAGCACGGTTGGCCATCTGAAAGCACAAACACAATGCAAAGACATTAGAATTTCTAGGGAAAATTGGACAACATAACAGCTGTAAATGCTCATAAAAAGATTTGAGACATCCACAACAGTTTGCAATACCACTCAACAACATCATATCAAGGTTCTGATTCAACTAGCAACATACTAGAAATAGTAGAAACTGAACTGGGGCTTGTAACAACAATCCTATAAGCTACTACGGATTAGTAACACGTGAACCTGACAGAAGAAGAGAGCCTAGTCCTTAAACCACGTTGAATGAGAAGAGAATGACTCAGATCAGAGGGCATAAGGTAAATGAGTAAAAGAGCCTTACATTCCCTCCGACAATCAATTCACCTACATATAACTAAAGCATTTCTAGACTCGACATCGACCAGTTTGGCTCAATGAACCTATAGGCAGTCCGGCTCTGATGACAACACTGTCAGGACCCCGATTCCAAGTCACATCGATCTAGCTGGTAACACCTCATATCACATTGCGGCCTCACGCACGGTATCCCACGGGTGTCGCCTTACCATGGCCCGGGACCGTTTGCGCCTTTTGGCTCACGTATATGATAGTGTCGCTAGCATCCATATGACAGAGAACCCAGGCCGACATGGCTAGTCGTGAACCCAAAGCGCCACAGACCTATGGAGACAGGCATACATGAATCACATCGAGCATGTCGGTCATCAGCTAGTGAATCCAGGCTGTAGCACTGGGCTAACAGGACTCCGGATGTCACCGCGTGACATTTCCCCGAAGGGACAAACATAGGAACGAAGTGAAACACATGCCGGCCAGTCAAGTGTCCTGAGCAGTAGTGCTGGGCTAGCAGGACTTCGGTGAACCGGGCTATAGCAGACTACTATGGCTCGAGGAACACTAGACTACATTTCCCCATAAGGAAGGCTACCAAGGATAAACAACTAGATTGTCGGATCTCACTCATACCAAGCATTTCAATCATTCACACAATATGCCTGATATGAGTACATACAACATGGCATCACAACAAAACTCTACAACTCAAGTACTTTATTTAGAGGCTCTAGAGAGCCATACATAACAAGTTCATATAGGTAAGGGTCACATAACCCGACACTCAAGTCATACAATCATACAAGCACAAGCGGAAGCAACTAGTCTGAGTACAGACACTAGAAAGAAAGAAGGCTTCTCGAAGCCTGTCTATCTACATAGGGCCCTCCATGGCCAGGATCACCACCTGGGTGGCTAGTCACTCGTCGACATCAAGGTCTACGTAGAACCCATCGGAGGGGGCGGTGTTGTCGTCTAAAAACAGTAATTAAGCAAACATGAGTACAAAGGTACTCAACAAGTCTTACAACAGAACCTACTATACATGCTCATTCTCAAGAAGGTGGTGGGGTTATTGCAGCAAGCCAGCTTTGACTCTTGGCTAGGCTATCCTACGGAACTCCACTAGTAAAATAGTTTTCGCACACGAGTCCACTACTCACCAACACAATACTCCGCCGGGGATCCTCCCTCGTCATCCTACGAGAGGGCCATCCTCGGTACTCACACTTATCTTGAGTCTTTTAGTAGTAACCATTAACTTGTCTCTGAACTGTATAGGCAACCAAGTAGTCCTTTATCACGGACGCGGCTATTCGAATAGTTTATATCCTGCAGGGGTGTACTTCTTCATACACGCTTTCGCCACTTACCGCCGTTTACACGACATGTACTCGGCAACCTTCAAGCGGAAGCCCAACGAGGGTGTCGGCCACAGCCTACCCAAACACTCAAGTCTCTAGTCCAGGTGTATTGCCTATCCAGGTTCCATCCACAGGGAGTCCGGTCGAGGTTTCCACATACGGCCCCGAACGATGTGAACAGGGTTCCCGAGACACCAAACGGGTGACTCGGTACACCGTGCCACGGTGTATCTACCGCAACATAGCCCACCCTAGGGTCAGCGCTACGCACGGCCGCCAACACATAACCTACAAACACCAGAAACTATTTGCAACTCCTGGACAGAGTACTAGGGTGATTAAGAAGTCGAGAGGGTCCATTGGTTTCGTGCCCAATGTATGGTAGTAACTGCATCTTAAATCACACATACAGATCTCAGTTCTTATGGACGGCCTTAATGAAACAACCCACCATGTACTCCTACATGGCCTCTCATTGATACCTTTACCAAAACATGTTCAACACATCCCTCACATTACCGACAAAATCATTTCACTCTAGCCCATCACCCAGATGAACCAGACCTGGCACAACTCTAAGCATAGCAGGCATAGCAAGGTAGGAATCACATACATGGCTCAATCAACTCCTACACATGCTAGTGGGTTTCATCTAGTTACTGTGGCAATGACAGGTCATGCAGAGGATAAGGGTTCAACTACCGTAGCACACAGCAGTTTGAATCGCGTTGTCTTAATGCAGTAAACAAGAGCAGAAGCGGGAACATGGGTTTGTATCGGAATGATCAATGGGTTGCTTGCCTGTTGTAGTGGTAGTAGGGTACTGCCCTTCAGACGGATACTCGGGGTTATCCTCGGAGGCAGAACCTACCAAGAAAGGCATACCGAACATAATCAACACATGACAATATGCAACAATATGATGCATGCTATGACATGGCAAGATGAAAGTGTCTTGGCCTAATTCAAGCTAAAACAGAAGGGGATGAACTCATTTGAATCAAAGATTCAAATGTTAGCTCATTAAACATAGCCTTATTAGTGTATTATCTTATTCTGCTTAAACAGAAAGGTTAACTTGTTTTTTCATGCATGAAACCATTACAGATGGATAGATTGAATTTTTCTGATGATGTTTCATATATAAATCTTTGCATTTGGAGCTATGGTTGATTTTCTAATATTTTTAGAAGTTTTGGCTATTTTCTGGAATTTCCTATTAAAGTATATATCCACTAATTGAATTAATGCGTCAGCATGACATAGGTGTGACGTTAGCGGGTCAACTGGGTCGGCCAGGTCAAACCTGACTGGTGGGCCCTGTCTGTCAGTGACTCAGCTAATTAACAAAATTAAATTAACACTAATTAGCTGTCAGTGGGGCCTGGGCCCACATGTCAGTGACTAAACTAATTAAAATTAGTTAAAACTAATCCTAAACTAATTAGCAGACCGGCCCCACCCGTCATAGACTCGGGGGGGGGGGGGGGGGTCAACCTGGGCGCACACAGGGTCAAACAGGGTCAACTCGCCGGCGTCTAGCCGCCGGCGAGGCCAGACGCGGCGGAGCAGCGCGGGATTTGCACTTTGGCGACCAAAAGGACGGCGGAGACTATCTACGTGATGCGGGGAGGAAGCCGCGTCGGGTGGTGGCAGTGGGTGGAGCTGGGGTGGCCGGAAACGTCACCGGCGACGGGTTTGGCGGTGGCCAGAGCTCGGGTGAGGTCGAGCTAGTCGCTAGGGGGCACGGGGAGGCGCGTGGATTGGTGCGTTGAACTCTCTGGAGGTGCGGTA